>NW_027518685.1:7815000-8415000 GCF_043159265.1 Tasmannia lanceolata
GGAGACACTAGTTTTCTGATTTTTAGCCACTTGACCCGCCCAACCCCTCTCACCAGTTGGAGATACCAGTTTATCATGAAAAAATATTCACGGTAACCAAGCGTGCCCTAAAGCAATAAATAAATCAAAGTAAATATTACCAAGCCCCCATAAAAAGTAGAAGAGAAGAGATGCAAAACACAGATTTTGAACCCTTGTGCTAAGCGTACCTCATGCGTGAGTATGTGAGGATAGTCACATGCTCCCCTGGCCTAACCATCTCTGCCTCCTCCAATGAAAGAACATACTCCTCGTCCGGGATTCGCTCCTTCAGATTATAAAGCAACACGTGCTCAAATAATATGACCGGGTTCTCGCTCCTTATTGCTGCCTTCATAAGGCCCTTTGCATTGTAAGGAGTTGAGCACGCAACCATCTGGAGGCCGGGGACTGACTGGAAGTAAGATTCTAATCGTTGAGAGTGCTCAGCACCCAGCTGACGGCCCACGCCTCCAGGCCCTCTAATGACAACTGGGATGGTGAATTGGCCGCCAGAAGTGTAATGGAGCATGCCACAATTGTTGGAGATCTGATTGAAGGCCAACAGAAGGAAACCCATGTTCATGCCTTCGACGATTGGCCTTAAGCCGGTCATAGCTGCCCCTATGGCCATGCCCGTGAAGGAGTTCTCGGCAATGGGTGTGTCCAGTACCCTGAGATCCCCATACTTTGGGGCCAAACCCTTGGTCACCTTGTACGAGCCTCCGTAGTGACCGACATCTTCCCCCATAACACATACTCGAGGATCTCTGTCCATCTCTTCTTCCAGGCCTTCTCGAAGTGCCTCGAATAGCAGGAGCTCATGCCTAAGGATGCAAGAAAGACATTGCACATTCAGTCAGCAGGTAATGGAAAATATGGAGTGCATTCAATCACATATAGCTGATCTTGTGATACATCATTATAACATCAGACTCAATCATGAAACAATGAAAAAGAAAATAGAAGAGGATCAGCACATGGATTAAATCCCATTCGAATAGAGAAGAGGGAAGAGAGGTATCAACAAATTCTAAAAGAGAGACTACTCAGAAATATCCATTTCTTTATGATTAATCAGTAACATTTTATCATAATTCTGTAGTGATTGCAACCTCTCTAGTTGGAAAGTAGTGGAAGGTATTGTCTTGTATTTGCCTTGTTATTCAAAGGGGAAAGACAAGCTTCAATTAATCCCAACTATTCCAAAACAACTTCTTAAAATCTAACAATAATATTCCGAATATTCAAATAAAAAATCTCCAAATTCTGGTTGAAGCACCTATGGTTTTGTGTCGCATCTTCCATTCTCAACAAAGTTTGCATCACCAATCAGGAGAAAAGAAGAAAAAAGAACTACGCTAAGAGAAGAGTTTCATCTTTCTCCAAACAATATTGAAAAATATATCATATATAAATATAATTCATAAAAGAGGTAGAGTATAGAACACTCCTCTACATAATAGAAATATTTTAAAACCATATAAGTGGCAGCAAAAAGAAAAAGGCTATTCCAACACTATTACTTTAAATAGGACATGAAATCCAATTTTGCATTCATCCATGAAAAGAAAAACTGGTTTTAGTTATGAGAGAATTCCCACTAGCCTGGCGAGTTTTGTGCCTGTCCTCTATCAGCAGGTTTTTATAGGGGACAATGCTAGCAATCTGCACCATACCCACAGATCGGTGGTGTGTAGTTGTAGTTCTTCTATGTCGGTCATGCTGCGTTTTTTGTGGAATGCCAAAGGACTGCATAAGAGCACCACAGTTGTGTTTGTTGTAATGTGTTGTTGGAGGTAGCGTTTAGTGGGTGCAGATGTATCTGTGATACATCTTGTCACCGTTGATGTGTTGTCAGGTTTCTCATTCATAAAAATGTTACTTTAAAAAAAAGGCTGACTCAAACTACCAAGTTGATGAAAGATCCAGCCTCTGAGGAAAGTGCAAATGGTCTAGGTGTCAATTTTGGACACAGGATGATAAGATGCGTGTGCTTGACTTCTGCAGATCTCAGATCTGCTTTTTTAGTAGAGGGCAGATTCAATTCAAGCTTAGTTGCATAATCTCTATAATCACAGTTGGCATGTAATGCAGCATAGCTCAAGACTGAGTTCCCTCCACATGAATTTATGGAGTCAATCAAACTGATTCTGGAACCTGGATCAAATGATTGATTCATCATATAATCTGCATGGTAGCAGATTAGAACAGTAGGAAACAAATAGAAGTTATTCCTCAACAAGTTTCCAACAGAGGATCTTCTCCAAAAAGTGGAATAAGCTGCCTTTTTTTATTGCAACAGAAAAAACAAGATACAAAAGGATGAGCTGTCCTCCAAAAACAGAAAAACAGGAGTTATCCCCCAAAAACAGAAAAAATAAAAGAAACGCAAAAACACAAAGAAAGCCAATTATGCAATAGGGAAAATGCTGCCACTAATAATAAGCTCGCTCTGGTCTGTGACTTGTTTAGCCAAAGTGTCTGCTTCTGAATTGGCCAATCTCCATTGATGTCGTGACTGCAGATTGATTAGTTTGCACAAGTCAGAGATCTCCAAGATTATAGATGCCAACTTCCACAGAGCCACCATCATCCCTTTGGCCCATGTTATAACCACTTTTGAATCCCCTTCAAAGATACATCTACCATCAAAACAGTCCCTAAAGATTCGAAGACCAAAGAGTAATGCTGTAGCCTCCGTCTCGTTAGAGTCTGCTAATCCACATGGACCAGAAAAACACTTGAGCATTCGACCTTCATATCCCTAAAATTTCCCCAAAACTGGCTGGACCTGCAAGAAGCTATCTTTCTAGGTGATCCATGTGTTGTAAGTTGTTTAAAACAACTAAACACTTGTTTTTCAAACACCCACTTGCAAGAGAGATGTGGAATAGGTGATCCATGTGTTGTAAGTTGTTTAAGACAACTAAGCACTAGTTTTTCAAACACCCACTTGCGAGAGAGATGTGGATCAAAACAGGAGAAGCCTCCGCGACGTTAGAGTCTACTAATCCACATGGACCAGAAAAACACTTGAGCACTCGACCTTCATATCCCTAAGAATTCCCCCAAAACTGGTTGGACCCGGAATAAGCTATCTTTCTTGGTGATCCATGTGTTGTAAGTTGTTTAAGACAACTAAGCACTTGTTTTTCAAACACCCACTTGCAAGAGAGATGTGGAACAAAACAGTAGAAGCTTAATATCATCAGGTTTGAGTTTTAACCTGGAAGAATAAAAAACTTGTCCGAATGAGTGATCCTTCAAATGAAACTAGAACATAAAGGGTTACTAAGCAAAGAGCGTGGTATTGTTCTCTCATGGGATGTTGGCAGATTGTGCAAAAGCTCAGTGGACTTCCAGGAAATCATGCCAAGGAAAAACACTTACAGGAATCACCACCTAAGAACATCTAGATGTAATAACTATTAGCATAAGCATCCACCCCACACCCCATCTTTGGCTTCTACAAGTCTAACACTAATGGAGCTGCAATGAGAAATCTTGGTCTAGGAGTTACACGAGCCTCATCCATGACAATCAGGGCAAAGAGATCGTCCACTTCTCCTTTTTTTTCTATCAACACTTCAACAGAACTTTATGCAAATCAAAACAGAATAAACTTAAAATAGTTAAATCCCTATTCTGCATTCCATTCTCATAAATCCATTTCTTACAAGGTTGTCCACCATTTCATTGACTTATCAACAATCAACTCAGCAATTCCATCTATGGTATGGACAATCCTCCAATGGATGGGAGTACCCCATTCAATCGGGTTTGAAGAAACAGCCTCCACCCAAAAATCTCTATTAATTCTCACTTAGTCACGAATTCCAATAAGAAACGTCCCTGTCTCAACTTCGTTTGACTCTTTGAAACCACATGATGACCCACCAACCCTACAAACACGGCGACACCCAAATGATTAAGTAAAACGCAAAAGCCAGGAAGGTTTAGGGATTTTGCTTCGCATTTGGGTGCCACGTCAACAAAATTCCTTGTTTAGTTGCCAATATAGCATTGAACACCCTGGAGACTCCCAGGGATGTCTCCTGGGTAATTATTGCATGTCTACTGGTGTGGCATTCTTGTCCTCTCCTTATGACATCCAAGCCAAAATCCACAAAAAAGGTTGAATTTTGCTCAAAATTTCTTGGGAATAGTGCTCTTTCTCTCTTTCTCTCTCTATATCGGTAGTGACACCCCCTACTTATTCTACTACTCTCTGCATCTATGCCACGCAACCAAACACTACTTAGCACTATTCTCCGAGATAATTCCAGGAAAATCCAATTTGTCTCCTCCCTATTGACTACTAATTCCCCTACTCTCCGAGTCTATGTCGCACAACCAAACAAACCCTTAGGGCACCTATGAGCTACAAGTCGACTCGCCGTTGTGCCTTGACACGACAAGTTTCGCACCGCTCTTCATCCACTGCCAAGGTTTTGAGCCGCAACTTGCTAGGTCTAAGGAGATGAAGCATATCATGGAAAGCCAGCTGGTTTCCCCGTGACACTAGGGACCTAAGCAACAGCCACAAAGATGACTAGGTAGTGTTGTTGCCCTGCGGAAACCTTGAAAGCCATGATTAGGCTAATCATCAAAGCATGTCATGGATTGATGAGTGTGAATACCCATTTATACCAACAATAAAGAACTACAGGCATACATTGCGAGTTACCACACACAAAAGAAAGCTCATAATTCAGTTTGATCATAGAGGTCCTAATGGATACGCCATAGCTGCCTCCTGCAATAACATCAATAGGGAGGTTGTCTGGATTTACAAAAAAAAAATAGATATAATATAACCATATAAAAAAGGATGCAAGTTAGTTATCAGATTCAACTCAACCTGAGTACTTGTGCCCTAAATACAACACATCTACAGCAACCTCTTGATCTGAGGAAATTCCAAATATATTGGAGACATTTCAGGATTTACAAAGGAATGGAAGTTGGATGCTATGATGGTGGTCATCCTCAGTTCCATTAATACCTTAAAAGTTGATGGATAATTTTATTTATTTTTTGAATGATGGATAATCCGAATCAACAAATAGAAACAAAGCGTAACAACTAAAAGCTTAAATGTAACAAACATTCGGCACTTGGCACATTTTGGTGAACAACATCTAAGCAGTACCACCATTTGAGATTTCAATTTAGCTTTAAATATATAAGAAACACATATCAACGATACCTCACATCAATTAAAATATGATATGATCTATCTTCACTGATTAAACAGTAAACATTGACGCAGTTCTCATTTGTCAAATAGCAAAAGAGCCAAAATAAAAAACCAGATATCTTCTTGGATCAGAGACTCGAAGTTGATGTTCTAATAGTACATATGCAGCAAGTCGGAATTCTCTTGCGAAAAAAAAGACAATAATATATATAGAAATAGCAGCACCAGTAAAGAAATAAGAAAATCGCAGCCAATAATTTCACCAATAACAATGGCACAGATATTTCAATCCAGTGATACAAAAAACAGTTGTAGATTGGAATCATAATATAGCAGAAACAGTGTTATTTCATTACCAATTAGTACAAAGGAGAAATCTGAAAAACTACATAATAGAATAAGGGTAAATATCATATCCAATTTGACATCTGTATGGATCAAAAGAATTAGAACCTACCCGGGTTTCGACGCAGTGGAACTCGTAGAAGTATCAGCCTTCGCCTAAAAAAGAAGGAAAAAAAAAATCTAACATTCAGAAGAGAAAAAACAAATTCTCGTAGATTTTCAAAAGAGAAACAGAGAGAAATGAACAGGGTCAGAGAAAGAGGGGGATAATATCACTAGCAAAATAACATTCAATTCTCGAAAAAGACAAAAAAAAATGAGGGAATGAAAGTTCAGAGATTTAACTGCCACTGCATTAGTAGTCATTAACTTTCTCGCAGCATGAACTCTCTGATTCGATCCAGCAGAAAATCTTGCATCAGATCTGATAACAACGATGCTCCCATTCCTTTCTGAGAACAAAAAAAGAGAAGAGGAAAATGAATCAAAAACGAAGAAAAAGAACAAAGTAAGATCCGAATATTCACGAATTCCATTTCAGATCTACGAAATGTCTTGGAAATTAGAGAATCGTAAAGGCGTAATTAGGATAGAGAATAAAAAAACCTGGCCGTGAATTGAACGATCCAAGCTGCAACCTATTGGAAATGAGAGAATCTGAGGAAGAGACGGCGAATCCCTGTAAAACCACCGCCATTTTAGAGCCAAGGAGAGAGAGAGAGAGAGAGAGAGAGAGAGAGAAAGAGAGGTGAGAAGTGGGGGAGAAAATGGGAGTAGTTATAAGGTGGTTAGGGTTGGAGGTTGGGGGCGGAGAGATTGAGAGTGACCTGCTCTGTTTTTCTCAGCTTTGCGAACGGGCATTTTAATGCGTAGCTTCGTTTCCATCGCCACACCCACCCAGCTATGTTTTTTCTCAGCCTTTCATCACCCACCTAATTGACTGGGGCCTTCTAAACTGCGCAAGGTGTGCACAGGATTACTCAGTACTCACTGCGCATAAAGCTCGGAAATATTCCATGGAAAATAAATTTTCGGGTACGATCTCTGTTCACTTGCGTTCCCGGGAAAGCAAATCTCTGGAAAACAGCCTATTTTTTCCATGACAAGACAGAATTATAGTGTTCACTTGCTTTCCTGAAAAAGTAACAAGCCTAGGTGGAAAATGTCAAATAATGACATGGAAATTGTCAAAAATGATGTGGAAATGTCTCTTTTCTCACAAGTGTGGGAAACCAAATCCCACTATTTTGGTCAGATTTGCTTTTCCGAAAAAACTAGTTGAAAAAGGTGGGCAAGCAGTATCTCGGGAAACCTTTTCTTACACAGTTTTCCTGGACTTCTTTTCCTAATGCCACATCAGATTCCCAGGAAACCTTTTCTTTTCCTTTCCCTGGAAAACAAGTGAACAGAGCCGATAGGTTTGCAGTTTTCCTTGAAAAATGGAAATAATTGATTTTCCAAAAAGAAAAATCTATAAAGAATGAGTTTTTAGAAAATTAGGGTGTGTTTTGGAACGGTCCCAAAAAAATTTATAATGTGTTTTCTAATTCTAAAATCGAAAAATTAGAAAAATCACGCTTGGTGCATAAAACCCAGTAAAAAATAATTGTTTTTCTTGTTATTTTTTCTGATATAAAAACGTTTAAAACGAAACATAAAAAAGTTGTTTCCTGAAAGAAAAGAAAATGCGAGTTTGGCAACATTCCGAAAGCCCGGTAAAAAAGAATCCAATTTTTCATAGGCCCTATTAGGATTGCTTGAAAAATATTTTTGATGGAATTTTTTTTTTCTTCTTTCCATGATACAATTATGATTAATTTAGAGAGATATCATCATAAGTTGAAGGTCCCCAAGTAAAAATTAAATAAGGTTAGTTCAAGTTATCGTCTTTCGTGTTTAAAATAAGTATGAAATTTTAGAAATATTTTTCCTTTCCAAATATTTCTAGAAAACTCTTACAAACCAAACGGGCCTTAGAGAAAAAAATTCCTACTAATTTTTTTGCTATATCCCAACCGGCCCTAAGGGCACGATTGACTACCATGAATCTTTTTTAAGATAAATTGCTCTCTCAAGAAGAAGAAGTGGGTGAAGTGGCTAGAAATCAGGAAACAAAAAACAAAACACTAGTGTCTTGAAGTTACGAGAAGTGGCTAAAAACCAGGAAACGAAAAACTTGTATTCAAAATTAGATAGACTTTTTCACGAATTTTAACCACTTCTCAGGCTCATCTCAATAGTGCCATTTCAAATCTCTCTCCTTTTACCACTGCAGTTAGCCTTTTCTCACCACTTGGAGACACTGATTTATCATAAAAAAAAAAAAAAAAATAATTCCTCGCTGCCGGACATGCCTAAAGCGCATGCTTAGCAACAATGGAAAAATATTCCATGGAATATTAATCGGATAAGTTGTGAGAGATGAAAAGAGAGGTCCATGTTTGGATGCCATAAAAAATTTCTGAAGTGTGTTCTTCCGGAAATAACGCTAAAATCAAGGCCAAATCGTCAATTTGTGGAAATGACCAAATTGACCGGCAAATAGCATGTGTTTTTGTTAGTTGTTTTTGGAACCTTTTATGTGTCTAGATCTGTCCGCTTAAGTTTAGAATGGGATGGTCCCATCTAGGTCCATTGACACCCCTAGGACCACCTTTCGTCATTAGTTTGATCATTTTGACCATCATTTTTTCTAACTTTCGAGCATAGTTTGGAAGTTTCTTTTGATATATACTCCCCCTTTTCTTCCCCCGTGCCACCCATTCGTGTAAAAAGAACAGTCATAAACATACTATATGAGGGAGAATTTATATGATGGGTGGCCGTGAAAATACGTGAAGTCTGAAAAAGGTAGGTACGGCCCGCTTTTTTCGATGATCCAAACCGTTCATCTGCTTGGACACAACGTAAATAGCTTGTGCCCCAAAAATCATTTCCATAGGATGATCCTAACCCTCCGATCTGTAGAAGATTCCATAAATGATTTTTGGAAATCTCCATTTTCAGATCAGTTCAGATTGGAGGGTTAGCATCATCCTATGAAAATGATTATTGGGACACACCCTATTTAGGTTGTGCCCAACAGATGAACGGTTTGGATCATAAAAAAAAAGTAGGCCGTACCTACTTTTTTAGACTTCACGTGTTTTCACGGGCACCAATCGTATATCCACAAATGACGAAAATCTCTCTTTTGCCTGCATCTATCCCGATGACGGGAAACCAAAGCTCTCCTGAGTAGTAGTTAGAGTAAGTCTTGAATGAGCCCCTTGAAAGGTCTTTTGAGACTTCCAAGGGGTAACTGTCTATCTTGCTTGTGCTTAGTGCCTTCCCAATTCTACCAGAAATACGATGGGTGGCCGTGAAAACACGTGAAGTCTAAAAAAGTAGGTACGGTTCACTTTTTATTTTTATTTTTTAATGATCCAAACCGCTCATCTGTTCGGGCACAACCTAAATAGGGTGTGTCCCAAAAATCATTTCCATAGGATGAGATGTATGAGACGAACAGACGAGAGATATAATAAGAAGAAGAAGGGTTTGAAGCTTAAAAAAAGAAGGTATGGAGGCTTTATATCTTCTATGCTCAATCGCCTCCACGTGCGTCACCACGTCCCTTCTCTCTCTCCTCCTCCCCTTCCAAACCCTCGCCTCCTTCCTCTCTCGCTTCTTTTCTTCTTCCAACGAGGGAAGAGGAGAGGAGATCTCCTACTACCAGGGTCACGTGCGGCACGTGCGCAGGAGACCCGTTCATCACGCGTTTGATTACGATGTTCGGTACGCCCTCGTCGATCTGGACCGCAACTCTGCTTCTCTCCCGGCCTCCTTCTTCCGCTGCCACGTGTCTGCTCAGGAAGCCCGCCACATCACCGGCACCACCGGACCAGTGTAAGCCCTCTCTTATTCTTCATTATTTCCTACTTTTTTTCCCACCGAGGGAATGCTAACCTGCGCCGGGTGCGTGTGGCTGCTAAAGTGCGCCGTTTCGTGTTAATGGCATTCTGCATTTTTTGTTTTGTACAGGCTCCTTCTGACAATACCTCCTAGCGTGGGATATGAACAGAACCCGTTGAGTGTTTATTACTGCTATGATGCAGAAGGGTCTACTATGCATTTGAAGAAGTGCATTGCTGAGGTGGGATCTGATTCTTTCTTTAAATTGATAAATGGTTTCTCATTGGAAAAATTAGTTACATCAATCAAGGCTCAATAGCTCCAAATTTGAGACCTGTTGAGGTATTTGATTGAGCTTATTTTGTTGTCAGATTACTCAGATCCAGTTTTATGGGGCTTAGGAAGACTTAGTTATTGTTTTAACTTGACCAGATTGAGGTTAGTTGTCTGGACAAGTTTTCGAGTACTCAGTTGAGTTTAATATAAATCAATAGCATGAGAATGCTATGCGCGTTTCACACTGACACACTGTTTATCACTTCCCATTGCTAAATAAGCCATTTAGAATCTTATATCTCCTTGCATTATCCATGTTAGTGGATATGGAACATCACATGATTGCCCTATTTTGACTTACTGATGGGGCATTACTTTCTATTTAACAGGATATTTTGTGCTCTAAAGCTACCAGTATGTTGATGTTTATGGTGATTTATGATTTTAGGTGACAAATACACCTTGGGGCGAACGAGTCTTATTTGTTTTCAATCCAGATTCAGATTTGGTAGCAAAGCCATTACATGTCAGTCCCTTTATGGTATGTTCTATTAAGTGCATTCTTATATATAAAAAGTTGGGCATTCTATCAGTCAATTTGTCAACTTGAAATAACTTTTCTTGGTTAAAGGAACATATGAATCGATTCATTTCCATACTGATCGTGATATATGCAATAACTTGAATATCTATTTCAAATGCACATCCCCTTTTTGCGCAGCAGGGTTATGAAAATCCACGAGAAGCAACTAGGCATATTTTATGTGCCTTCTCATGACCAACATCGATGTTTATTTTTTTCCAGTTTTGCAATGTTTATTATTTTGTTATTTGCTCAGAAATCAATGCTCATTGACATCATATCACTCTCTCCTCAAGATACATTCTTTTATAGCCTAAATCTGATATATACCTTGCTTCATTCTGAAACCCTGTTCTTCAAAATTGGTGGTTCAAATTGGAAGCTTCAATTTGGCTGTTAATATATTGTGCATGGCTAAGCTATCTTTAATGCCTCATGCACTTCCTAGTTCTTGATGGTCCTCGCGCAGAGATATGAAAATTAAAGAAAAATGCAGGTAGTTTAAAAAACAGACATACAACCTAGGGCAAGAAGGATATTTGGCAGAAGATAAGACTCATTTTCCTTTAGGTTTTTTGAAAAAAATACCATTTTTTTTTGTAGCGGTAACAAATTTATTTAAAGCAAAAGAAAGAAACAAACATCAGTCCAGAGCTTGCCCTACGTATAATCCATCAATGACGGCCCTTCTTTTTGAAAGGGTGTTGGCTAAATCATTAGCCACTCTAGGGACGTGTTTGAAGGAAACACCCAGCCCTATCACTGATATCACTGATTTCAATAATCTCCTTGCCAGTATGTTCTTAGAGTCCCCCTCCACACAAAGACCCCTCCTAAATTCCTTTTATGAACAAACGAATTCCCATGAGCAATGCTTTGACCGACCGCTTCACCACGATTGTCGGACGGGGAGGGGGGTTGCTTTTCTTCAAACATCTACCTTCCATGATTTCTTCCATCCCCTAAAGAGTCTCTTATCCTTCTTTTTTTTTTTTGAATGGTAACATGATTCATTAAAAGAAGACTGAGAAGGTCCCCCTTCAAGTACAAAGACACAGATACAAACCAAGAAAACAGAGACAACCCCGCAATTATACAATTAGGGCAGTAAAAAATCAAAAAGCTCTAAAACCTGCTTAGAAACTCAATCTTTTGCCAACTTATCTGCAATAGCATTAGCAGATCTTCTCGCATGCTGATATAAAACCGAAAGCCCTTCCAATATGTCTTTTATCTCATCAAAGAAACGAAGAAATCTCCACGGAGGAATCAAAGAGCCCCTGAGCCATCTTATAACATTAAGCGAATCACCCTCCACAATGCAACTGCCTAACCTATTCCTTTCCATACACAAAAAGCCTTGATGAACTGCTCTTACGGTCTTACCTCTGCTTCACTCGAATCTGCTGTTCCAATCGGACCAGAATAAGCCTTAATGACCTCTCTGGCGCTGTCTCTCAGGACACCCCCTATCCCAGCCGGGCCAGGATTACCCAAACTAGAGCCATCAGAATTTAACTTTAAGAGCCCATCAGGGGGAGGACGCCAGGCCTGAATAATAACATCACATTTTCCTTACTATTACAGACTACTCTCCAACCCTCCCACAGTTCACAAGCCGAAACAAATTGGAAAAGCGGAAGAGCCCTAGCCCATGAGATAATTAACGCAATGGCCTTGATAAACAGAAAATAAGAAGATTTAGCTTTACCTTCGAAAACTCTATTATTCCTTTCGATCCACAGAACCCACAATGTGGCCATCAATGAGAGCCACCATAAAACCTTTCCTTTTTTCCTCCATGAATTACAGGGCCAACCTTTAAATAAATCTTTAAGAGTGGAAGGAAAAACCCAATCCTTTCCAAACCTTGCTAAAATCCTGCCCCATACCCCACGGGCAACTTTGCAGTGAATGAAAATGTGATCCACTGACTCCCCTGATTCTATACACAAAGCACAATGATCAATAATTAGCAGTTTCCTCTTTCTCAGAAAGTCCACCGTTTGGATCCGATCGCATATCGCTAACCAGCCGAAGAAACAAACTCTTGGAGGAGCCTTGATTTTCCACACCCTTGGTGCCATTGGATTTTCCTGATAAGGAACCAGGCCCTTATAAAAAGACTTGACTGAAAAGAAACCAGAAGAATCTAAAACCCAAAGCCTTTTATCCACCCCTGATAAACTGATGTAAGTCTGTTCAAGGACCTGGAAGAAACTGAGCACCGAAGGCATTTCTCTATCAAAGAAATTCCTCCTAAAAAGAGGTTTCCAAATAACTTTACCAGCTATTCTCTCAAAACAATCTTTCACTAACGCTTACTTATCAGCAGCAACTAAAAAAAGATCAGGGAATAAATCTTTTAAAGGGGAAATAGAGCACCATCGCATGGACCAAAAGAAAATCCTGTCGCCAGAATACACTCTATATCTGACACCACGATCGAAACTTGAACTTAAACAGAGAAAATCCCTCCAGATTGTCACTCCAGGTTTGCAAAAACAGTTTAAAGAAACCCAGTTACCTGGTTCAACACCATATTTTCCTGATATCACTTTAGCCCATAGTTCTCGATTGCTCCTCTCCGAACCTCCACAACCATTTCCGCATTAATGCTTGATTAACCTGCTTTATCCTTCTAATACCGAGGCCTCCTCCTTTGACTGGCTTGCAAACATTTTCCCAACTGACTAAAGCCAAAGACCTCTTTTTCTCCGACCCCCCCTACCCCACAAAAATCTTCTCTGAATCTGTTCAATACGCTTGACAACACTCACAGGACATTTAAATAAAGATAACTGATAAATGAGAATATTAGACAAAACTGCCTTAATCAAGGTTAACCTTCCTCCTTTAGAGACCAAATTCCTTTTCCAAGTATCAAGTTTTCTTTCGATTCTTTCCACAATGGGATCCCATGCACATTTGAGAGGTCTTCCCATCCCCAAAGGGAGGCCCAAATAAGAAGAAGGCAACCTTTCCAATGGGCAACCCATGAGATTGGCTAGGCTAGAGGCTTCTGCCTCTTCAACATTCACAGCATACAACCTTGATTTTGAGAAATTTGATCTTTGCCCTGTAACTATTTCATAACATCGGAGAATCGCCTTAAGGTTGAGAATCTTTGAGACCTGAGGGGAGCTAAAAAGTAAAGTATCGTCCGCGAATTGTAAGTGCAACACCTCAATCCCATTCTGGTAACCCCTGAGACCAGACCCAAAGATCTTCCTTTCTCCATCAGTAGATTCAAAGATTCAGCTACAATCACAAATAGAAAGGGAGATAAAGGATCCCCTTGGCGTAAACCTCTCGAAGATTTGAAAAAACCTTTTGGAGAGCCATTAATAAGAATGGAGAACTAGGCCGAAGATAAACAACTTCTAATCCAACCCCGCCACTTAATACCAAAACCCATCATTTCAAGAAAATAATCTAAATAGTGCCATTCCACTCTGTCATAAGCTTTTTCCATGTCCAACTTGCAAATAACACCTTCCTCACCTGTTTTTGCCATCCAATCCACCATCTCATTTGCCACCAACGAGCAATCCAATATCTGCCTCTGACTAACAAAAGCACACTGATTCTCGGAGATAATAAGAGGAAGGACCACCTTTATACGATCTGCCAATACTTTTGACAAAACCTTATAAAGACAACCCACAAGACTGATAGGCCTGAAGTCAAAAACTTTCACAGCACCTTTAACTTTTGGCAAAAGAGCAATAAAGGTGGCGCCAGTTCCTCTTTCCAACTCTATGCCATCGTAAAATTCTCGGAAAAATGTCAATATATCTTCCTTCACACTCTCCCAACATGCCTGAAAGAAAGCTAGGCAAAAACCATCCGGCCCCGGAGCTTTATCACGATTCATCGAAAAAACCCCTCTCTCCACCTCGTCCGAAAAGGGCCTTTCCAAAACCGATTTATAATTCTCATCAAGAGATTTAAAAACCACCTATCTAGCCTAGGCCTGACTAATTCTTCCGAAGAATATAACGATCTGTAATAGTCCACAATTTCCTTGGAAATCACATCTTTGCTGAAAGATAAAGTTCCCTTAACCTCCAATGCCTCGATTCTATTGTTTCGTCTCCTCGCACTTGCAATGCTGTGAAAGTAAGCAGTGTTTTTATCACCCTCTTTTAACCAATTTACTCTGGACTTCTGCCTCCAAGATATTTCTTCCTGCAATAGAAGAACTCTGTGTTCCTCCTTTGCTTTTCCCAGATCATTCAAATCCTCCTCTGAGGCTAACCTTTCCTCGTCAGCCAAAGAAATGTCCCCGACTCAATTTTGTAACCATAATTTTCTCTCAGAGATTGCCCCTAACCTGTGGGAATTCTACTTTTTGAGTCTCTTTTTCACAAATCTGAGTTTCTCCCCTATAATAAAATCCGCCGCCCCTTCAACCTTGCATGATGCTCACCATCTCCCCATCATCTCTTCAAATTTCGGAATTTCTAACCACGCTAAATCGAACCTGAACGGAGAATGTCCCCACGAATCCAGTCTTGGATCCAACAAAAGCAGGCAATGATCAGAATTGGAATGAACGAGCGCCTTCTGGCACACCTCCGGGAAGAGGGATATCCAATCGGGACAAAACAAAAAACGATCTAAACGGCTTTTACTGGAATTTCTGGACCAAGAAAATTTAGCCCCCATCATTGGAATATCAAACAGTTCATTCTCAGCAATGAAATCTGAGAAATCAACCATATTCTGAGTAGTTCTTCTACACCCCAGCCTTTCTTCGACACATCTAATTTCATTAAAATCTCCCCCCAAATACCAAGGATTAACCCATTTACTTCTAACTATAGTAAGTTCCTCCCACAGCTTTCGCTTCTCCACCCTATCTGTAGGACCATAAATACCGGAGAAAGTAACCAAAACCGATTCTCCCACCTTTCTGAGAACTATTGAAACGAAAAACTGGCCTAGCCAAGAATCTTGGATCTCCCATTTTGATTGATCCCACATAACTAATATGCCTCCAGCAACTCCAACTGCATCCAAAGATAAGCAATCCCAGTTCGCATTTCCTCCTAAACTCTTAACTATAGCTTTGTTAACCGCCCCCATCTTCGTTTCTTGGATACATACTAAGACAGGCATATTAATTTTGACTACTTCTTTAACCTGAGCCTTTTTTTCTAAAGACCCCAAACCATTTACATTCCATGATATTATCTTCATGAAAAACCAGATGACTGAGGTACACTTCCCCTAGGGCAATTTCTTCTATGACCCCTCGCATTTCGAACATCCTGCTTACTAGCGGCAAACTCTCCATAATTCACATCCGATTTTAGTTTTGCTAACTCCCGTAGCAACTTCCTGACCCCTTCAAAACTTGAAGGATCTGAACAAATCCGCTGATCCATTTCTCTTCCCTCCTCAACTCTGAACATATTCCTCAGCTGATCTTCCGGACCTAAATATGATAAACCCAAAACTCTGCTAGTGGAGATGATATGGTTCATCTCCTATCCTTCTACCCCAAAACTCTTCTCTTTAGAGTTCAATTCACCAGAAGTATCTTGGCCTTGAGAATAAGCTTCCGAAATGACTCATCTTTGTCTCCAAAAAATGTTGGTTCCTTTCAATCCATCGAGACCAAATGACCGAGGAGCCATATGCCTAAGAACCTATCTTTGGACAGAAGGAAACAACTTTTTCATCCATTTAGCAGCTCCTTGCTCAAATAACTCCAAATTGCTTGTAAAAAATGGTCCATACCCTTATAGGCGACAAGCAATGAATGAAGATGTTATCCACCATTTCTTCTGCATGCTTGCAAAGATACATTTATTGGCTAGCTGAAAGTTCCTTCTTTTTAGTTGATAAAGCAAGTTGGTTTTTCCTGTAGGGGATCGGGGCTTTCAAAATACGGCTCCAATTCCTCGTAGGCAAGTCTTCACTAAGAAGCATCTTGAAGAACTAGCTAGCCGAGAAGGTACCTCAAATGTCTGTTACCCAATTCTTTTGTCCGCTTCAACCTGAGAAACATAAAAATCCTCCAACCTACATAATAGATTGAGGATATCATTGAACTCAATGTCATTAATGTTCTTAAGAAAACCCCACGCACAAACCACTTTTCACCCTACTCTCACGGAACACACAACTAATTTTGCTACCCTTCTTTTTGACAATTCTATGTAGGCTCAAACAGCCGTGTCAAAAAGGGGATTGACCTAAGCAAACATGCTCACAAACTTTACCCCTCACCACCTCCAAGGCCCTCGTCCGATGCCTATTGCATTTGAATATTCAATTGCTGAAGGAGGAACCAACTCAACATACGTCATTACCTTTTGAATTCGGTATTGGCCATATATGGAATACAACTGTTAAAGTATAAAAGATAAATAACGCTTTTCTCCAAAAGCTTAAAGTTGGTAAGTTAACATGGTATCAAAGCCAAAGGTCTCGAGTTCAAACCCCCCGGATAGCAAAAATCCACATGCGATGGTCGGCCCAAAGTGGGACCACATGTGCGGGGGAGTGTTAAAGTATAAAAGATAAATAAGTCCTTTCTCCTAGAAGTTGGTAAGTTAACAACAACAAACAGATGCTTCTGTTGGGAGAGAAGGCAACGGTTGAGAGCTTTCATGCTAACACTGGCTCAAGGATCAAGAACCACTCATCATACATAATTACCTTTTGAATTCAGTATTGGCCATATCTTATTTTCAAAAAAAAAGTATTGGCCATATCTTGAATACAACAGACATATGCTTCTATAGTGAGAGAAGGCTAATGACAAAATGTGCCAGAATTCATGCTAACACTGGCTCGATGATCTGCTACATAACATTTTTCGCTGCTTAACTAACTTCTAGGTAGTATGAGAAACCATCCAGCGAAGAATCTTGTTAAGCATAGTAATGATGCTCTGACTTATTCTTTCATACGATCCAAGGAATAGAGGGGCCAGGCAATGAAGATATTGTTGACAACCTTTGACTCTAAGCAATTGAACCTCCAAACGTAGGATGTGAGAAAAAAAAGGACCATAACCTCAAGAAGCTGTTTGATTGATGACCATGGTCGTCCAAGAAGGATGTCATCGACCAAAATTTCTTATGCATCTTTAACTTTCTTTAGCTGCTTTTTTAACATGTACACGGTATTATCAGTTATCTCAAATTCTCAATATGCCTCTTCAAAATATCGATAACTTCCTCTTCCAAATGAATAAGTTATAGATATATGAAACTGTTGGACTTTAAAACTATCTCAATTTTTCCAGACATCCCATGTATACTCCTCTTGTGTTTTGCCAACATATCTGGTTTCTTGGGAATAAATGCAGGATATGCTTGGAAACTGGACAATGCGGGCAAATGCACCTGGGGAGGATCTCTTCATAGCAATTTCAGTTCAACACCCTACGCTGGGCAACTATTTCACAGCAACTTTGAAAGCCAAAAGAGTCAGGTCCTCCTCGTGGACACTCAGGCCAGCACTGTTTTTCTGGTTGATGCCTCAAAAAGTGGCAGTGTGGATATACTGGCAGGTACGTGTTGTTGTGATAACAACTTTTATTCACTCTATTTAACCAAGAGTGTCCATATTTAATGTTTCTGTGTGTCGTTTGTACTAATTAAGAGATTTATATAATTTGGTCCAATGTTCAAGAACCTGTTGCTATGATTATCATTTTCAAACCCGTGTCCAAAACCTTGAAAATTCGACTCGATGTGACCGAGTTAATTGAGGCGTGAAAAAACTTGGGCCGATTTTAAGAACTCATTATAAGAGCTCAGCCATCGAGTCACTTCATGAGTCAAGTCGCCTGAGTTTGGTGTGGAGTGGCCAAACTTGCCAACTCATATTAATCTGGTTGGCTCTAAAACTTGAAATCTCAATCGAATACTTGACCAAGTTCCGAGTTGACTCAGACTTGGGCCCTACCAAGTGCAGGTCGCTTTTCAAGTTTTCAAACCTTGATAAAACCTGAAAGCTTGTTGAATCATTTGGCATCGTCAGAAATGTTTAGGAATTGGCTCTCAGGTATCGTTTTCATGACATTTTCCTACTGAGTAAACTGTTTGTATCTATTCTTTTTATTTTTCATGTGTCTTCTAGGCCCTCAAGCTTTGGTGGAAAAATGTTTCCTTTTTAAAGCATCCAAAGTATGTGAGCCCGTTGTATAAAGAAGAAGCTTTAACGCGTGACCGGAAACTGCAATGCTCTCGGACTGTTGCAAAATCTGATAACAGCCATCTTTGTTTTGACAACGACCAAAATCATGAGATGAACACAAGCACTGGAGATCGATGGTGTGTGTGGAAAGATGCTCAGTGGCCGTGGTCTTAATATTTGATCTTCATGCTTCCAATCATAAAATTGGGTGAGCTCTTGTACGCTATTTTCTTGATACTTTTCGAGTCTGCCATACCTTTTTATTTACAATGAATTCTAATTCCACCATCCATTTACTCTGTTATTAATTTTTCTTGACCTTTTCCATGAGCCCTGTAGATGGTTACTCATTCACTCTTGTTAGTGAAGTGATTCCATTACATTGTATTGTACCATGCTCATGAATAAATCTTTATATTGTGATGCCAGTGACAGATATTGCTAGTTCTTGGTGAGTTTTGGGAGCTCACATCTGTGAAATCAAATGAGACCCAATAAAAAACAATTGATAAATCTGTACAACTTGGGAAATATCAATGTTCTTTACTTCACTTTCCATGATTGATACAATTTGACTGTTCCAACTAAATGATTTAATACAACCCTGAAATACTTGAAACAGAATATTCTCTAGCTTCAAATGTATCTTTTCCATTTCTAGAGGTACTCAAATGTTTTTGGAAGGGATATCTCATTGCAACATATATGGGCCCGTTTGGATGCCGAGAAGATTTTGATTTGGAATTCTCGCATTTGCAGCCCTTTTTGCGTTGACATTTGGATCCAGATCAAATCCTTGAATTTCCAATTCAGCTACTGACAGTGAAGAAAATCAGATTTCCAAATAAGCTGTGGAAATAAGTAATTGGAAATTCACAGATGTGGCAGTTTCCTTCACCCTCTTGGCTCCTCAACCTCCCCCTTGCAGTAGGAAGTACCCCCTTCCCTCTCAGTCTCCCTCCACATGAGCTGGCAGATCTATTAATTTTGTACTCAAAACTCAATTCCGAATCCAAATACAAAATATGAGGTATCCAAACGGGCCCATAAAGAATTCTGCTAGTAGCAGGAATCACCCCTCTGTTGAGTTATCTAGTTAAGAAAACACAACACAGAATCATGTTTAGTACTCTCAAGAGCAGCAAATGGTTTTATACATTGGCGTTCTGCAAATAGCTGAATCGCTTACTTATATTTCATAGTACTACTTCCACACACGCAGGGGCGGAGGCACATATAGCATGAGGGGGCCATGGCCCCCCATGACTTGCAAAATTCCTTTTAAATTGCATGCATGTACATGCATGCTTTAGGTGGTTTAGTGGCCATGGCCCCCCAAATGACCAATGCAGCCAAGAGTAAATTAGTCCTGCCCCAAGTGTAAATTCCTGGTTCCGCCCCTGCACACACGGTTACAGAATTTTCCAAGTAATTGAAAAAATCTTGAAAAAATCCCAACAAGGAAAATATCTTTTGATACCCGTGGATTGGATGGTTATAAAACAAAGAAGCATCGGTCTATATTCACTACTGCAAATTGGAGGGTTAGAATCCTCCAATGGGAGTGTATTTTGATGCACGACCCATCGATAGCAAGGCCTACCTGATGAATGGTTTGGATCATAGAACAAGTCGGCCTACATGATCAACTATTCTTTTATGAGATTTTCCCATTTTTAGGAGTGGAGAATGAGGAAAGCTAAAAAATCTCGTTCGGAGGTGTGACCCGCTAAGGTCAAATAGGATTCTAACTGTTTCTAAAGTTTCTCATCACCCCGTTTCTGGCCTGGTAATCGGGCGAGAATGAAAGCTTTGCCGAACACACCCTAAGTTTCTCAAGTGGTGAGCGAGGAGTATGGCGGGTGGGAGAAGGAGGCTAGAAGCCTGGGCACGGATTAGTAGAGGATGAGAAGTGATTAAATACAAGGGAAAAATCATTCATGTTTTGTGTGGAATTTTTTATTTTCTTGTTTTCAGCCTTTTCTTACCCCCTCTTCACTCAGTCCCTCCCGTGTCTACCCCCGCTCAGCCATTTGGGTGAGCTAATATTCCAAGAAAAAAATTCATGGTAGCCAAACATGCCCCTACCAGCTCATATTTTCTTTGGAAAAAAAAATAATCGTATCCATCATCTAACCTCACCATTTGGCCATTTTTACAACTCATCTGTTCCATTTTCTCAGCATTTCTGGGTGCTGTCTCTGGGAAATTGTACCAACTTCTGGAAAAGGGTGCTCATATATTCTCCCCTTTTATCCGATGCTTTTGTCTATGTAATGTGTTTTTTTTTCCAGAGATAGATTATCAAGACGAGCTCTTATTGATGAATTAAAACGACCATGATTCAGAGATGATGGGGACCGTTGATCTGATGGGCCATAACACAGGGTAGACCATTGATCTTTGCAGAACATCATGAAGCTACCCACATGGTCTTGGTCCCATCCGGAATGGACGTATCTTTTTTTGGTAAGTAAGCTGGGATTGAACCTCCGACCTCTAGGTTGAAAAGCAAAGCCTTACCATTGAGCTAGAGGCTCAATCGCATCAACGAACCATTTGTAAGTTTTAAGGACAAAATAAATAATAAAAAAATCAAAGGTTTAGCTTTTCTTGATGGAACCCCAAACAAGACTTAATGGATCAAGGGCCAGGGATGATCTCATCTAAGTGTTCTCAAAGGCATTTGGCCTAACTTATGGTCTTTGTCTGGATCAACAGATCCGATACAGGTACATACGGCGGGGGAGGTTAAGTCACTCCTATAACTTACATTAGAAACTTAGAATGTCCAATGCAAGTGCAAAACTTGTTGACAGTGGTAGCTTGTCAATGTATACACGAGGATTCTCCTTTTTGTTCCTGTTTTGGTAGAAACAACCCTACTTCATTCTTAAACTCTTTTCAATGGCTGCTGTATTTTGTACCTTCGGAATTGCAAGTTTCTAACAGCCCGTGACAAAAGTTCAAATTTTAGGGGGAGGGATGTAACATGGAATGCTGGGTCCCTTCCATTCAAACTCTGTAAAGACTCATGGCTTTGCTTTCTTTGTTTCTCTTTTTCTCTGTTCTCCTTTGGATTTCTTACATGTAGTTCATTTAGGCTCCCTTTCTTTCGACGTAAAAATGGACGTAAAATTTGTTTTATGTTGTAAAAATGGACATAAAACAAATTTGACGTCCATTTTTCCGTCGAAAGAAACTGAGAACAAAATGCTGAAGCTCTATGGTAAGTACATAGGCCAAAAACTGATGCATGGGATGGCGTAAAGGTGGTTTGATCTCTTTTGTCTCTTTGGATTCCTCACTTATAGTTCATCTAAGAATGATGAAGCTCTCTGGTAAAGATATGAGCCAACAGACTGATACGAGTGATGGAGTAAAGGAAGATTTAACGTCTTAAAGATCCAGTAACAGTAATTCAATCAAGCCATGAACAACTATTGTGAAATATACCCATGTTAGAGAATCTCTGGTAGACCAACTTGGCCAACCCATTGAAGAAAAATGGATTCTCATGATTGAGTTTCTGAAAATTGAAAATGTGCACCTATGGAAGAATTGCCATCCAAACTGGATGTACTGATGTTAAGGTGGATCTCTTTTACACTTTGCAACACAGCATCACCCTATTGAACTGTAGGTTCAAGGTCCTCCCAGTCCCAGATGAAACAAAGGCTTCTGCAAATTTATGGGTAGTGATGGGATGATGAAACAAGGGCTTCTGTCAATTACAACAGATGGTTTTGACTAGGAAACTCAACTTACCTATGGTAGAATTTGAATTTTTCATCTTAGTTACTGGAAGTGCTAGGACGTAGTAGCGATAGAACGTACAAAAGAAGCTATTTCATGACCCAAAGAATCTGTGAGTTGCGAAATTTCGAAGCAGGGAGCAGTAGCTTAAGTAGAAGGTTCATGCAACCAGATATTTTGCTTGTTTCAAACAAACAGTTCTGGATAAAAGACTATACAGTCGGGGCCATGCCCATTTATGAAAATATCATTCATCATCATTACAAATGCTTAAAATTTTCAATGTATTTGTAGACTCATGGAATAATATATGAGTTTTCCCAATGACAGACCTCAAGTTGAGGACTTATAACCTGCTGGCTGGGATGCGTTGAAGGTCCGATTCGGTAACTATATGGTTACGAGTTATCTCCTTGAGTGAGGTGCACCCACTTAAGGCCATTGTCAGCTCAAACTCGTCACGCAGCATCTGAAGCACCTTTCTTACGCCTGCCTCGCCTTCAGCGGCCAGAGAGAATAGCACAGGCCTTCCAATCTGAGACCAAGATTAGGGCCAAATGCAGTTACCAAGATATATACAAAGAAAGAACAGAAACAAAAATCAGAAAAATAAGCTCTTTTAAGACACGAAAAGGCAGCGAGTTGAAGGTTTACGCAACTACACAGTGAAGTGGGTGAAAAAGGAAGAACTTATTGTAGTAAGTTAAAATGTTCATGTGACTGATACTTACAAATATGCCAGCGGCTCCCAGTGCCAATGCTTTGAAGACATCGGTTCCACGACGAACCCCGCCATCCAGAAACACAGGAACTCGACCTTGTGCAGCTTTAACAACCTGAAGATGCCATTTCTTTAGAATCAATAAAATGCCCAACTTAGAGAAGTAAGCTATATTAACTTCATGGGTGCTACCCCAATAAGTAAATTAGATATGGGCATGATGTATTCAACATGGTAACCATTAAAAACCCCACATGCTGGAGGATTCAAGGGCTGATCGCGGGAATCTTAGACATTTATGTCTTTATTGAAGCCAAAGATAGAGCACCGAAGGAAATCTGCAAATGAAGCAGCAGACTCTCAGGCTAAGGAGGGGGTCCTGCGGGAATCTAAACTAGTAGTATCATTGTCTAATGCCCCCCTTAAAAGTATCTTGTAATAGGTCTTTGGATCGTTTTTATGAAATGTAAGTCGTGGGACATCTTGTCCCTGGCTAAACCTATTGAAATTAATGAAATGTCAATTTTCCTAAAAAAAATAAAAACAAAAAAAAAACCCACATGCTGACATGTCAATGCAGTTAAATGATAAAAGTGGAAGATATAATACGTTAGAAGCACATAAATATTATACAATAATGCCAAAAAGGAACGAGGGAAAAAGATTTCATCTGAAGAGTCCTAACAAAGCATCTTCAATGTAAAATCTGACACGTGTATCTGACAACATAATTGTGTAAGAAATAAGATGTCTCATTAAATAGAGCCACAATAAAAACCATTTTTGAAAACTTCCCAAGTCAATTATCAACTCCCCTGAGTCGACTAGGTTTTACCCTGGTCGAGTTCTCGTCCAAGTTTGGCCCTATTAAAAAAAAGCTCCTCTCATTCTGTTAATGAAAATTTGACTGCATCAATCATTGACTGGCCCAAGTCAACTCATTTTTACCTTGTCGTAGTTCTCGTCCAAGTTCGAGTTTATAAACACTGGTAAAAATCATATGACTTCATTTAAACTTGGGAGAAGTGTTAAATGTTTATGTGAACCCAGTACTCTTTCCAAGGAGAAGTAGCTTATGGATAAAGAAATTCTAATTCTGATGAAAAATTAACTTTTTATCCATAGGAAAAAGGGAAACATCTTCCTAATGTAATTAGGCAGGGAATGTACCTCTTCTAAAGCACTGATAGTTGCTGGAACATAGTCAAGCTGACGCGCTCCATGATTTGAGACGATGATACCAGCTGCCCCAGTTTGGATGGCAATTCTTGCTGCATGATCAGCATAGAATGTTATATGGAAATTCATCATTCAGAAAAAAAAAGGAAATGAAAGGAATAGTTAAATCTAAATGCATACTGTCTTCAGCAGTCAGAACACCCTTCACCAGAATTGCCATTTTCGTGATTGTCTGCAACCACTTCACATCCTGTCCAAACCCAACAGAGGTGTTCTCAGAAAGATATTGTCTCATCTTGATTGAAAAATCTCACTGTTATTATAATGCTTCAATTTCAAATATTCATCTGATATCATCCTTTTTAGACCTTTTGTTTTCTTAACTTAAAATATTTACACAAACTTATTAGTTTAATTGAACTATGTTGAAACAAAATGTGCAGTGTGTTTCCCAGCATCTGTTTCCAAATACAAAGTAGCAATTGCAAATGTGTCATCCTGTTAGGAAGTCGAGATATCTCAAATTATGGAGTATTTATAAGCTGTGTCATCCGGTTAGGAAGTAGAGAGATATCTCAAATTATGGAGTATTTATAAGCTATCTCATAGTTTTAAAACTCCCCTGCATCCGCGTCGACACCCCGAAGTCAACTCCCTTTTACCTTGGCCGCATTCTGCATTTTGCCCTACAAAGTCAATAAAAAGTCCTTTGACTCTCCCAAATTATGACCGCGTCAACCGAGTACTCATACTCAGCCACGTCAACGTCAGTTGAGTACTCGACCGCGTCGTGCCGAGTCGACTAAGATTTTCTCCGGCCGGGCTCCGCGCCGCATCCGTGTTTTTAAACACCGAGCTATCTAACTAGTGAGGATAAAAGTAAGCGAGATGATTTTTTCACCCCCTGTAGGATTATGCGTCCCCCTTTTAACGTGAATTGACGTCAAAAAGCATTAAAGTCTGCCCACAATTCCGATAAAAGAAGGGCGCATAATCCTATGGGGGGGTTGGGTGGGGTATCATCTCCCTAAAAGAAATCATATGACATTTGGGATCTGTAACAACCATGCACAGTTCTTGAAGGAAAAAAAAGCAGAAAAATAAATAGTCATGATCCTAGTGGAATTTGGGAAAATAAATTCTCTCAAAATTCCAAATATTTTTTTTCCATATTCTATTTTGTGCAGTTTTATATTGTTATTTCTATCAAATCAGCCAAACCAAAAGAATTTGACAAGCCCAAGTCCCTGAATAACTAGCCCAAATAATAATTTTTGGCTCAACTGGGTAAAGTCCTAGTCACGATTTTTCGAACTTAATCGTGCCTACATACCTTCCAGCTTAGAGATCGATCAATTTGACCAGCAACATATGAGGCCAAACCAGAGTCATCTGACTGCATCAACCAAAAAAAATTGCAATGAGAAATATAATGCCAAACTTTCAAATTGAATTAGTTTATGATTAACTACATTTTATCCCTCACCTTACTCATCTGGCCAAGGTCCAAGCCCTCAAAGTTCTTCAATGTCAAATTTGGAGGTAAAGTAAATCTGGTTTCAATGAATTATGAACCAATAAGCAAACTGTGAAGTAACATACAGACAAGGTTTAAAAAGTCGAGACTTGACTCAACAAAGTTTTTCAAGCTTTCAATTCTTTTCAAGGAAGTTCGGGCAAGTAGTCCCAAATTCTTTCAATTTTTCGAGTTTTGGACCAATTTACGGTAGATAAAAAAATCAAGACAGAGTTACAGTGAAACAAGTCTAGAATCTTAACCAACCCGACTCTGTTAACTTTTGGTTCTACTCATTTGAGATTTTAAGCTATGCATACATAAAATTGTGGAGCAAAATAGACATTGTAGCATGTAAAGTTCAGGTACATCACTCATGCTTTTCTCAATATGAGGCAAGTAATCATGAATACACTCACCTGTTCTTTATGTCGGCTTCCCTGCGGCCGAGTCTTGGAGTATCGACTGTGAGAGCAATTGCCTTGAATCCAGCTCTCTCAGCTCTTCTAACAAGTTGTGCAACAACATTCCTATTCTTGTAGACCTAGCAACATACGGAATGGTCTTTGAGGAAAGAGAAAGTATTATGCATGAGTACACATGTACACGCAAAGATATGCTAATTTTGGCAACCAGAGCACCAATAATAACCACATGTGAAATGTTAGGATCAAGCACTTACATAGAGCTGGAAAAAGCGAATACCAGGCCCTGTCGAGGCAACCTCTTCGACACTGGATGTAGCCCATGATGACAATGTCTGACAACCATCCAAATAGAATAAGGCTAATAAAACATTGGATATAACAATCACAAAAGAAATTGAATCATAGTTGTTGATACAAAATGGAATGTAACGGATCAGCGATTGGACAAGCTGAGATCCTATGTAAGCGAACATTCAGGATAGGATCAAACAGAAAGGTTTATAAACCCGTCATGGTGGCGCGCAGCGGGGCTTCAAGGGTGGGTACAATGGTTACTCTTGCAGACGGGTTTATAAACCCGACATGATGTAAACGCATTCAAGGCGGATTCCCAATATGGATGGGATTTTCTTGTGTTAGGTCTCTCACTGTATCGCTCATTGGGGACATCTTGTCCCCCGGTCGATGTATGTTTTCGTGACCTATGAAATAAAATTGTTAATTTCTCAACAAAAAAAAATGATAGGATCAAACAGAAGATGGAATCATAGATTAGAAGTAACTTGTTCAGCATCAGATCATATGGTTTTCACAGATAGCATTTACATCGTTGGTAAGTAGCTTATGAATATTATTCTAGATAGTCATGGACATGCATGTCAGCAACCTATGGCAAAAGCCAATATTCTTCTAGGTAGTCATGCACATGCATGCCAGCAACCTATGGCAAAGTCAATAATATAGAAGTAAGCAAAACGGGAATTGCTAGCCTCCATCGCAAAAGGCATTTCGCGGAGGGTCTGTCGCATGTCAGACCACTCACCTCGTGAATGGAGACAAAAGCTGTTGTCTCCATTCACGAGGTGGCTGGTCTGACATGTGACAGACCAGCTGCGAAATGCCTTCTGCAATGGACCCTAGCAAATCCCAAGCAAAACATATAGGGCATGTTTGGCTTGACAGAAAAAATTTTCCTGAATTCTTTTCCGGCAAAAATCAAAATTTCCAAGGTTTGGTAAGGTAAGTCTTTTTAGGTAAAAAATTTCATTGTTTTTTTCTTTTCCTTTCCTGGGAAAAAATTTCCCTGAAAAAAATTCAAGGGAAAAAGAATTTTCCATTAAAAAATCACTGTAGCTAAACATGCCCTTAATAACCACTAAAAACCAGAGAAGATGATGAAAATTGAACTGTACTAGAATCTTGTTTATGTATAGGCTTCTTTATGATCATATAAACTTTGAACTAGTAAAACTGAACTGTACTCTTTCGACTGTACAAGAATTGATTCTGACATTCTTACCGACGAAAGGTTTAATTTCGAATGAACAGAGGGGAAAGTATGCACTCTTTATTTAATCTTGACAGAATGCTTGTTTGAACAGCTTGAGATTGATCACTTATCATATCGAGTCTGTTAGCATCATGCTTTCTTATCCCCAATTAATTTAGACCACGACATAAAACATAAAAGGATGAGATGCCAAGCCATCATGGTCCCTTATGAAACTGCTCTTGCATACAATTAAATCAATTATAACTATCATATAAGCAGACAGAGAAAATTTTCAAGTATTGTTGATGGTGAATATAGAGGTTCTTTGACAAAGTGAATGAATGTGTTTCTGAGTATATTAAGGTAGAAGCAATGGATTTTCCACTTCCACAAGCTTCAAATGCTCAACTATCCAATCTATTTATAGAACAACATTGCATAAGGGTGAGATGCCAAACCATAATTGTGCCGGCTGCCGATGCTGCTCTTGCTGTTGCATACTCCCCTGGAAGATAAAATTAGACATTTAGTTTACACAGCTTATTTTTTCTGCATACTTGATCAAAACAGTGTTTAGAGACTCAAAAAGACATTTGAAAAGATCTTGAGTCAACTCGACTCAATTATGAGGTAGCAACTCAGGTCGAGCTAAGAGGGGAACTCAACTTGTTTAGAACCCCAGAAAACTCAATCGAATACTCAAAACTCAAAATCAAATTATAGCATAACCTTTTTGGACTCAATTGAGTACTCATACTGAGTTTTGGGTTGACTTGGATGTAGGGGCTCATCAAGTCTCGGAGAGTTCAAGTTTTTAAACTTGTTAGAAAGTACAAATATGACAAACACAAGCTTAATGAAATTGCAAACCTTCGGGGTGGGCCATTTTCTGCATCGCCGTGGGAGCAATCATGATGGGCATAGATATCTTGAATCCCAAGATGGTGGTGGTCATGTCTATCCTGCTCACATCAATGAGAATACGAGGCCGAAACCTATTTCACAGCCAAAGAAGCATGTTTAGTAAAGAGTTTAAGCAAAGGATGAACTGAAACACAAATGAGGATGTTTTGGGTCAATGGACAAATGCTTCATTAAAGGCATGGACAGCAGTGACATTATTCATATCAGTTAAAAGACCCAAAGCATGTGAAAATAGGACACCTATGACTCCCCACTTACAAAATCTCCAATAGACATACTCTTTTACTTTCTACTTGGTGGGGTAGTAAGGTGTACTATTGCATCATTAGATTGGGCATCTTGTTTTTTGGTACAAAAAAAGGGTATGAAGGTGTGAAAGGTTCCCTTATAAGTTAAATAACAAACATCATATTAAACAAAGAATATGACCGCTAAAAAACGTAGGCCAAAAATTGATCGAAACGTTCGAACACTCATTAGTCGTATCAATACAACCACATATTTTTCAGACAGGCCCCCAAACTAAACTAAGATTAATAAATAATTGATATGCTCACAGTCAGGCACAGTGTAGATAAACCAATAGAAAATTAGAAACAGAGGTGCAAAAGTGCTTAATCAAAGATGAAATAAATAACTCTTATGCTCACAAACATGCACTGGGCAAATGAAACAATAGAAACATAGGTGCAAAAAGGTTTGGTCTCATTGAACAAAGAGATGTTCCCAGAAACCATGACACAACAATCCGAAATTTGGGTAAATCAAGATTCTACTGATAATTTTTTTTTTTTTTGAATGATAAAAAATTCTACTGATTGCTTACTTGCCGAGATGGAAAATAATTAAGCTGGGGAACATGAAGGGAGGAACAAAGCTTACAGGATCCTTGAAAATGCATTTCGGTTCTCCTCGAGAGTCCATTGATCCTCTGCACCTGATGCATAGTAGTCATACACCATCTTTGGCAATTTTTGCTTGGCTATGGCCTGATACTCCGTAACGTTGGTTACCTCCATCTTCACAAGCGACTGTTAGCCCTTCCCCAACAGTCTGCAATAATTTTTTAATAAATATATAAATCAAAATCTGCTCAAATCCTCAAGAGCAAAAGCAAAATAGTCTCTATTCAAATCTTCAAAACCAGCAATACAAAACATGCAGTCCTAGATCAAGTTTTGAACAAACCCGCAAGAACGGTTAGTCAAAGAAACAAGAAGATATCAACAGAAACCCATGTCTTATTTTAGATTTTGATCATATGTACAAAATGAGAACATAATACATTCTGAAAAAAAAAAAATTCTGAGAGCTAGCAAAAGACAAGAAAAAAAAAAAGTCTCAGATCAAGACTACACAATTCCACAAAAGGGGGAAGAGAAGTGAACAAAAATATATTGCCAAAATCAAAACCTACTCAAGCCCCATGAGTGAACAAAATCTAGTTTTCATTTAGCCTCATATCTCTACTGAATCTAGACAAACTTTGATACAATCGAACATTAAAAAAAACACAAAAAAATTGTATCATGCTAAAGCACCCTAGAAAAAACCACGTAGAAAATACACATCCTATAATTGAAAATCAGCAGAGGCCACAAGAAAAAAAAAATATAAACACTTAATCTCACAGAAAAAAAGAGCCTGATATTAAATTATGCTGAACACACACTAAAAGAATACATGGCCTGAAATTGAAATTTTACACAAAACTGCATGATGACAGCAACAGTAGTGCTCAAGTCTTTCAGGTTTTGATAAAACCCTCTTGAAAAATGAAAATGAAAGTAAAAAAAAAACAAACAGAATTACACATTTGTAATCTACTCTGTTAAGAGTTAAGACTTAAGATCCACAAAAATAAATACAAACACACGATTTAGATTGAAAATCTTAACAAACCCACAAGAAAAGAAAGCATCAGATCAATTTCTGACAAAACAAACACGCAAAAAGATACAAATAGACTACCTAAGATCCAACTTAGTATGTCTACAAGTAAAAAAACTCAGAAATACACAGCCTGGGATCAATTTCTACTACAGGCTATAATATGACCAAAAGAAATACCCAGTCCAATGTTTAAGGATACGCTCAAACCCCACATGAAAAGAAACAGAATGTTCAATCTCAGACTAAGCTATGCTAAAACTCAGTTCGAGATAAAAAAGAACTATCCTCCATTAGATTAAAAATCTGATTAACAGGAAAATATTATAGCATCTAAGATCATATTCTGTAAAATCCAAATGAAACACATGAAAAGGCCCATCCTCTGATTGAAAATATACTCAAACCCAAACATACTCACTCTTAAATCACATTCTAATAATACCCAACATGCAAAAAAAGAGGTATCCACTAAACCCAGATGAATAAACACAGAAACACAGATCCCCATATTAAAAATTCTAGAAAACTCACAATACAAAAATAGAATAGTCGAAGAGAACAGACCCCAACTCCACTGAGCAGGAGAATGGATGAGGAGAAACCAAGATAAGCGTGTTTGTAGATAATGATATGATTTGAGAGGTGATGGGCTGGTTAAATGAAAAAAAAAGAAAGAATATAAAAGAAAAACCTACGTGAAGACAAAATGGGTAGGGTTTACTGAGAGAAACTTACAGTTTAATGGATCAGTTTTTCGAGGTGTGTGTGTCAGAAACGGTATCTGATCATGAAAATGGGAGGCTTCTCATCCACAAATGTCTTCGTGAGCTCGGGAACGTTAGTAAATTATCGAGGAAAAAAGCATCAGAAAATAGGGGAAAAAAAAGAGAAGAATATTTGCATGTAGATATGTTTAATTTTTTTTCCTGTTTTGGACTTTGGATATGTATGTGGGTGGTGAGCGAAGGCCTTATCTTTGCTTGTAACTATTCGTTGGATACGGTTATGCTACATAGGAGAGAGAGCGAGAGAGAGAGAGAGAGAGAGAGAGAGAGAGGTGATCAGATGATCATAACCATCTATTGTTGGTGAATGTATAACACAGACCAGATGATTATGGCCGTCAGATATAATGTTATGGAAATGATCACATTTATCCTGGGTGCGTTTACATATGAGGCTAGTCATGATTGATCTAAACCATGGGTGCGAATTGGGTCGATTTTCAGGGATTTAGGTTGAGCCTTTACCATAAAATCAGGTCAATTTTGGGTCTATTCTAATTCATTGTTTAGCAAAAGCTCAACCCGATCAGACCCATTCGGGTCGATTTTCATGGATACAGTTTGAGCTTTTACTGTAAAATTGGGTTGGGTTAAAACTGATTTCGATTCATTGTTTAGCAAAAGCTCAATCCAACCTCTGACCCAAGTTGCACCACTAGATGTGATAGACCTCAACCTCGACTTAGGTAATTCATGGGTCAATAATATATAGAGAAATGATAAATGCACCCCTTTTCATTACCAGGGACACCCAGCTATAGTGTATCTACGACTGAAAAGGTGCTAATGTACTTCACATCTGAAGGAATGAAGTGACTTGATTGCCACGTACAATGCAACTGGGTGTCCCAAGTGATGAAAAGGGATGCATTTATCATTCTAAATAACTTTTCCAAATCTATACATTCTACCCATGATTTGCTAATTTTATCACTGGTCCTTTTGTTGGTCTTGTTGTTAGCTAAGAATCTCAGTCTTAATATCATTCATTTCTAAACTCATTCTTCATAATAATAAAAAGGTGAATCATAACTCTATGCAAGAGACACAAGAAAAAACACATACCCACCTGACAAATGCTGAATTTTCAAATGGGCGGCCCAGTGCACACGAGGCTCCCGCCATTGAGGGGTCTGGGGAGGGCTAGACATACGCAGGCCTTACTTTTGCTTTGCAGAGAGGCTCCGTGAATCGAACATGTAACCACTAGGTCACAATGGAGCGACCTTACCGTTGTGCCAAGGCTCGCCCTATAAATGCTGAATTTTCAAATGTTTCACCCTTATTACCAACTCCCTCTCTCCCTTGTTTCCCTTTTCTTTACCAATAATCTCTATCACTCACTCTCTCCCATGTTTCCCTTTTCTTTACCAATAAGCTCTCTCTCTCTCTCTCTCTCTCTCTCTCTCTCTCTCTCTCTCTCTCTCTCTCTCTCTCTCTCTCTCTCTCTCTCTCTCTCTCTCTCTCTCTCTCTCTCTCTCTGCAACTTGAACAACCAAAGTAACTTCAAACCCAGATAAAATCATCAATACTTGTCACCATTGGGCTTCCCGCCTCCTAGTGTTGTTTGCCTAACTTAGCTAGGACCATGGTTTTAAATTTCGGATTTCGGTGGGGACCGAAACCGAAATTTTCCAAAATTACGTTTTTCGCCATGAATGGCATTATTTATTAAAAAAAGTGTTGCAAAATTTCATCGGAATTTCAGTCCGAAATTCTGAAATTTCTTACCAAATTACCAAATTTTAGACCAAAATTTCGGATTTCGCCGAAATTTCGGTTTTCGGTGGGGTCCGAAACGGTTACCAAAACCGAAATTTTAAACCATGGCTAGCACCTTCCCCTTCCAACCTTTTTTTTTATGAGAAAGGTGACTATTGTTTTGAAAGGACCTTACATGTGAATAGAGGGGACAAGTTGTCCCCAATATCCCTAGTTAAGGTACAAATATAATAACGTTAGGGAGTACAAAAACCTCGTCCCGAAGCCTAATTGTCCTGCAATGCAATGAGAGCACTCTCGACCATGTGATTGCCTTCCACACCCGCCTTCACAAGCTCGTCGGCCTTCTCGTCTGCAGACCTATAGACATGCGAGAAACTCAAGTGAATGACCTTGCAGTAGTCCCGAATTTCTGAAATGATGTTATATAGTTTCCAAGGTTCCGGGGGTTTCGCCACTTCCCCTTCCAACCTAAAAAGACTTTTCTTTCCAATGGATAGAAGAACTCAAGAAAGTGATGTCAAGAAATCCCTCGGTGCCAACCTAAACACCATTAACGACTTTCAGACCTGGCGACCCCGGCTTTAGAGCATCATTGAACTCCTCCCTTCAAGAAACAGACCTCTCATTAGCTTTCTCCGCAGCCTCTTTAGTGCTGCAATCTTCCCCAATGTGGCGATCAATTGAAAGAATGATCAAGAGAGGTCGAATCTTGGCGCGCAGTGCATGAGCATGTGTCCATTGACATCTTTTGGTGTTGTTGTTCATATGAGACCGTAGGGCCCACCTTCTTCAAAGATCCAAACCATTCATATGGATCACTCCAACCTAATAATTTATCTCCCAAATTTCATATCCAAAGGATAATCCTAACACTCTGATCTATACATGTTTTATAATTTTCCGTCCCATTACAGATGGCGAGGGTTATGATCATCCTCTTTGAGATGAACTTTTGTGCACAACCTATTCTAGTGATCCAAATGAAGGGTTTGGATCTTTGGCGAAGGGTCCTCCGTACATTTTGAAAAATAAGCACGTGAAAGCGCAAACTACATATAAATCCTAATATGGTAAGTAGAGGTAGCTATTGCACATGGAAAGGACTGGGTTGTAAGTAAGGTGCATGGAAGCTTGCGTAGGGCAAACCCAACCCGATAATAAATCAGGGGGTCTCAGGGTGGGTTGGTTTTCAATTTTAAAAACCCGACCCAATTTAGGGTCAAGATGAGTTTAAACAATCGAAACCCAAAACTTGACCAGACCCTTATTGACTCCCCAAGTGTCTCCCCATGTGTATTTATTAAATTTATTAAATATCTCTCGAATAACATGATAAATTATTTTTGGGGGAGTGATAAATCGACTCCCCATGTGTCTTTCTCTCTCCTCTGGGTTAGAGAGAGAAAGAGGAGAGAGATAGACACATGGGGAGTCGATTTATCATTTTGGGGGGTTGATTTATCACTGCCCTTATTTTTAAATATGTTTATAATCATTTTCCTTGAAGTGATCAGTTTGTGAGGTGGAAAAACAATTCCCTTCTTAAATTTAAACACTTGCCGACTTAAATTTAGAGATTTTCACTATGAAATTTTACTATTTTCTACGATCATTGAAGTTATTTGCTATCCCGAGCTAAACATTAAAAACCTGACCCGACCTAACCTGTGAAACTATATCAGGCAGGGTCGGGTTATGAATCTCATGTTTTGACCTGACGTGACCCAAGAGTAGAGTAGGGTAGGCTTTTGGAAAAACCGACCTGCGCAGCCTAAGATAAAGGGAGTGAAAAAAAATGGAAGGATGTTTATCTATTGATCATACTAACAAGGACTCACAGTGAACCTCCAAACAAGGCTGAATTCTTAGGTGAAGGAAGCCGACTTCAAGGATAATTTGTGTCACCTTGGTCCCATCATTGGAACTCTATCAGGTCGTGTTTCTCTCCTCTAGTTATAATTTGCCCAGTGTAATCTTATAATCCATGTCTGGTGTTTATTTTCAAGAGGCATTTACTCCCAGCCCTTTTTGCTCTTCCTCTCTTTTGATCATCTTCCAAGGATTGGAAGGGTATTTCCTACTCTCCCAATATCCTTTTATTTTAGGGTGATGATAAATTCGCACCTACTCTACGATAATTCGCAGTCTTTTACCGTCAAAAAGTGTAGAAGTCCGTCACATATCCTTCCTTTACAGTGGTGCGAATTATCCCAGAGGGGTGTGAATTTATCATCACCCTTTGTTTTAATATACTCATAGGGCCTCCGCCTAACTCCTATAAAAAAGGATTTGCTAGGGACTATTGAAGAAGGAATTTCGCAGGCCGGCTGTTGCATGAGAGAGCAGCCACATAGGCTCAATTTCTCAACAGATTTTGTCTTATTCATTTACTTCATCTGAGGTAACTGCTCTCTCATGCAATAGCTGCCCGCCAAAATGCCTTCTGATGTGGTCCCTACCAAATCCAAAATTAAAAACACTTTTGTCTATTCTCAACGGTCAACTGCAACTCTTCTAATTTTCCATTTCATTTTGTCTTCGTCTTGAAGCAGTCACACTCAGACATTTTCCCGAAAGCTAAATCCCATCTCTCTATCTCTCATACATACACACATATTTTCTCTCTGCGGTTCTCAGATCCTTTTCCCAATCAAATCAATGACGGATCGAATGACCAGATTCAGAGAGGAAGGCCTCACCTACGCTTATATCCTTCTCTACCTCGCTCTTTCCAGCGGACAAATCTTCTTTAACAAGGTTAGTTATTTACTCACATTTTTATATCCGCTTTCTTGATTTCTACTGCGTTAGTCTCTGATCCCTGTACTTCATTCTCTAGGGTTTGGAAAATAATATTAGATCTCTTTAACTCGTTTCTTTTTGTCTTTCTTGATTCTTAAGAAATCAAGAAACATAAACAAACCATGGATTAAGAATATGTAGGAGAATGGAGGGATTGGGACTGGAGAAAAGAAAAATCACGCCATGGACTAATCTTACTTAACGCTCCGAAAATTATTCTCCATTTTGATTTTTTTCCCCCTAACAAGTGGGCAGTTAAACTCAATGTGCTTGATACCTTGTATAAAACACAAGGGGTTCTTATCCACATGGATAGCGCATCATATGTTGTCTACTTTGTTATGTTGTGTTTCTCAATACACATTTTGGATTCGCAAGACTACATTAAGATCTCAATCCTATGAAGTAGCAGGACATGTTGCATCATGAGGCTTGGGTCACTAATTGGTCATCTGGGTTCCTCTCTTTTTACTTCCATGTCGTTGTAACAGGATTAGAATCTGTTAATATAAGAAAGCACTAGTTTCATTCACTTCAGACTTTATGCAGACAATTGGAAAATTTCTGTAGCGTACACTCCCACACGCTAATCCTTTATCTTTATATTTTGATTCTTGAAACAATATGTGGACATAATCCGTAGGAAGAAACTTACCTTAATGTTGTTTCTTCATCTTCTCCGAAGTAAGGGTCTTCTCCTTTCTGGTGCGATCATGCATCATTTAGAACTAATACCCATGTCACTAGACAATTTCAAGACGAGCATTAGCACTAATCTTCTATATAAACTTGTAAGGACCCACACTTCTTGAATGTAGTTTATTGAAAGTGCCTTTAGGCAGCCCTCCCGCCTTGATACTAACCATCACCATATCCTTTTCCAAAAATTTCACAAATTGAAGACGTAAATCAGCCTAGCCTTACAAGACTGTCAAACTCTTTGTTTGGTAATAATATTAAAAATAAAAACAAAAGAACAGCGAGGCCAAGGGAGGTCTACGGAAGAAGAAAAGGAAAACACAGCGAAAAAGGAGCAATACGAGAAACGAAAGAAAAATCCTTTGGGAGTGAGGGGCCAAGGAGGTCTAGAGAAGAAGAAAAGGAAAACACAGCGAAAAAGGAGCAATACGGGAAAAGAAAGAAAAATCCTTTGGGAGGGGGGTGATTAAATGTCAAAATCAGAGACATGCAACTTAACAAATCTAATGTAACATGTCTACAAAGGTGTGATTAGTGTTTTATGCTACTGTCACCTCATATTAAAACATGGGAGACTGACAAGTCATGTCAGAGCCTTGATGGCGGTGTCTTTAATCTCCTTCTTCTGTGTGCCATTCTCCTCGCGAGGGCACCATAATCACGCCTGTCAATGCAAGATGTGTGCTACTGATTTGAGTGATTTATCACAATTAAGCCTGCAAAGTTAGATGCTGTTTGATGCTTATATCGCCAAGTCCAATAGTCTGCATGGGAGTTTGATTTTTCTACTTATGTGAACTTATTGCACAATCATTTATTTATTTATTTTTAATTCATTTGGCTGACAGATGATATTTCCTTGGACATTATGCATGCAGTGGGTTTTATCATCGAAGCAAATCAACTTCCCTTATCCTCTAGGATTAACTCTACTTCATATGGTCTTCTCCTCTGTTTTATGTTTTATCCTCACGAAAGTTTTGAAGGTATCATTCTTATTAGGCCTACATCATAGAAAACATCATTTGCTAAACATTTTTAATATTTTTTAGGACACATAGCTTGCTAAATTTTTAAAGGCAGTCTATTCACTACAAGGAACCAGTTCTATTTTTGGCACTTCATGATATTCACCTGTGTTTGCTCACAGGTTATGAAGGTTGAGGAGGGGATGACTTTAGAAATGTGAGCAGTATATTAACTTCAAATTTCTTTACGGATGGACTTTATGCGATTTGGTCCTATGAATTTTATTTTCGGCTCTGTTTGTGATAGCTATACATCAAAAGGCGAAGATTGTTACTATGATGTTGCCAATTTTATTTCTATATAATGAATAAACCATCTCCTGGTTGAGGCATATCAGTAACAAACTCACTTCATCCCCCCAGATAACAAGTCTAGAGTCTTGACATTCTCTGGGCATTTTAATTGTATTGACACTGTATGGCTCCTAGTACTTTCTGTTCCTTGAGGGTTATTCAAGATTTTGGTAGCATAATGCGCTTTTAGTTTATGCAATGTGCTTCCTATAATTTTGTGTAAAAAAATGGCAACTGATTCTGGAATGCTGGTGTCTTGTTGAATAATTTTTTTTTTCAGAAAAAAATTATGGTGGCTAGATATATATAGCTAATTATAGGCTTTTAATGTGTGTTTCTAGTTCTAGCTAATGCAAACTATCACATCAGTCAATTGTTTTATTTGGATTGTTATGTGCATGAAGTTCAAAACAATTAAAATTGCTAGTATATTTGCATAAGAAAGCTAAAGTTGCAGAGAATGGTTTAGGCCCTGTCCATTTTGGATTTTGAGAATTGATTTTGAGTCAAAAACTGATAATTGAACGCAAAATTACATTTTATTTTGATTCCATTAATCAGTTTTGGACTCAAAATCAATTCTCAAAATCCAAAAAAAAACAGGGCCTTAATGTACTCGATGTTTTGACCCATTCTTTTGCGATGTCATCTAAAGTGCTTTCGAGCCACCACAAATAGTTATCCACCTCTCACAACGTCCTGGTCTGGGCTTAGGAATGACATTCCCCCATATATCAATCCTATCATGTGATAATTGTGTCAATAATCTTCGTTGTAAACAGAGCCAAAGGAGGGCCTCTCAGGAAAAATAAAAAAATAATGTATCTTGCAAGTGATAACCTCTATCCTTTCAGTCTAGGCACCGGATAGAACTCTCAAATCTTGTCTTACTAAATACTCCAAATGGTTGTGGGTAGAGGCTAGGTGCAAGGTATTTTGTTCCCTCATTTCCCACTGGGAGACACCACTTGCACCAAATCTTGGCCAAAGAATTAATAGAGCTGATTTCACTAAATACATTAAACAACTTATAGACGAACACATCTATCTCGACTTCGCAGCAATCTGCTTCTTGATCTGAGTGGAAAGAGGAGTATTCCCAGATGTGACTAGGAAATAGCCCAAAATAGGCAAGTCGGAATCGGCTGGGAAAGGGTTGGCTTGAGTGGGGAAGATGCCAAAAGGAAGAATTTAGCTTTTCAGAACTGTAGTTCCACGCCGAAAGGCAACTGGATGGCATTGTCTCCGCCAAATCAAAGGGGCTTCATCAAACAATTGGCGTGTAGTTTTCTTATTAACACAAACCCCATAAAACACAACGATTACGGAGAAGGAAATTACAAAGGTTAGGATGGAGTGAAGGGGGTGGGGGCGCAAACAATAAGGAAAGGGATTATGGGGACGAGAAAGAAACCAACAAGGGTCCGAGGTTTAGGGATTTATGGATTTAAAAAAAAAAGATGGGGATGCTGGGGAAAGGTGGATGGATTTACAAAAGAGGGGATGGATATACAAAGGGAAATAGAAAAATAGGGATTAAGGATTAGGGTGTGGAGTGGAGGTTGTGGGCTTACGACAAAGATGGAGGTTACGACAAGGGAAGACGCGTGGGGTGGGAGAGGGAAGATGTTTACGGCATGGGGTGGGCGTGGTGTGGGGCCAAGGGATATGCCTGGGGTAGCCACGAAGTCTTGTAGCCACAAGCTTTACACGTTGGCTTTCGGGTGTCTCCTTGTAATCAAAGAACTTCTCAATGGCAATAAGCCATTCAAGAAACTCTTCGGGTTGTAGACGACCATGGAACTCCGGCAAGTCAATTTTGACGGTGTCGAAATCACGATAGAACCTTCCCAACCTAGCCTCTTCATGAGTATTGGAGAAGGGATTCACATCGGATTCATCACTTGAACCTCCATGGCTTGATCTACCACGCTCACTACGAGCCTCTTGGCGTTCAAGTCGCATGGTAAGTTGCTCAACCTGTCTTCGAAGTGCTTGAAGTTCATCATCTCTTTCATATCTCAAATCTTCCATCATTTGGTTACCACGCCTTCCTCTTCCTCTTCGTGCCGTCATGAGAATCAAATCGAAGCTAGCCCAAGAGAGTAACGTTGGCTTTGATACCAGATAATGCGGGTGCTTAAGAGGGAAGAAGAAGAAAAATAGAAATCAAGAACACAACAAGAGAAGAAGAAGAAAATGGGAGCAATGCTCAACCCAATTGATATTCCTTCAATTACATAAGTTTCTCAACATCAAAAATCCCCTCTAAAGATGGTTTCTAACTCTTTAAATAAAAGAAAATCAAAGCAAATTCGTTCAAAATCCTCCACTAGCTAGCCTAGGGACTAACATAACATTAATTGCATTGGAACTCATTAACTTTGACTGTTTTGGAAACCTGCAGACATAGTCCACAAAAACTGTCATAACTTTCTGCCCTCTTATCTAATTTTCAAGCACAAATACTTGTTGGAAAGATCTCAAAGAGACCTAACACTTTGTAGTTTACCACTTTTCATAATTCTTCCATTTAGAAGCTAAAACATCAGGTTCAAAACGGGCCAGCAACATTAATGAGGGACTGCACCTTGGAACTCCACCAAAACCACCTAGGCATGACATGGCTACCATGTTGGCAAAACCACCTAGGCATGACATGGCTACCATGTTGGCACTGCATCAATGTCTCAACTCAAGAAATATATCAATCCAATGTTAGTACTAATTAATTCAGCTAAAATTGTCGCATATTCTTGCTAATTAATTCACCTTCTCATCTATCCTTACTGTCTCACTCAATTTTTCTATAACACTCCATGCATCGCACGGATTTTCTCACTTGTAATTAAAGATACCAAAATCCCGATTAGAGAGAGAGAGAGAGAGAGAGATTTTACCAAACAAAAATCCGCTAATTTGAAGGGCAACTTTACCAAAAATAAAATCATAACTACGTATTAAAAAAAAAAATCATGAATTTTAGGAGGGCAATTGCCCCTTTGCCCCCTTGCTCCTCCACCACAGAACTTAAGTGGTGAGAAGAATTAGTGAATAAATTACTAGACACAAAGAGGATCACCTTGAAGAAGTCCAATTCTCCCTTTTCAATCCTTATAAGGGTTCCATTATTGTTGCCAGTCCCTCCTCAGCCTTCTGAGCTTCAACACCATGAAATACTTTGCAGAGAAGAAACAGTGAAAGTAAAAAGAAGATTGAAATGGACGGTTTTGATAGGCCAAAGGTGAGACCCACCATACCATAATGACCCCACCTCAATGTATTAAAAGAAGGCCCTAACAAACAGCCACATTGTTGCTTCAATGTCATTTTATGCTCCTTCCTGTAACCTTTCAAAAATAAAAATGTCACAAAAGCTTTTGCTGATCACTTGAGAGGAATGAATCCTCCATTTATACATATTTTGATGCATGCTGTATGCAAGATTACATCAAAGAGTTTAAAATTCAAAAATAAGTGATAAGAGTTTTCAAAGAGTTTAAAATTCAAGAATAAGTGATAAGAGTTTTCAAAGAGTTTAAAATTCAAAAAATAAGTGATAAGAGTTACAAAAGAGTGGCAATGTTGGGGATAGAGTTAATCCTCTAACTAAAATGATTCGTTGCCAAACAAGATCCACACGATTAAACATGCGGACATGATTATAAGGGTTAAAACATGTGGTCATGATTATAAGGGTTCAACATTTTCCCTATTTTTTTGCCCAACATCACGAAGGAGATCGTCGCTTCCATTTACACGATCGTCGCTTCCATTTTCCCTAGTCTATGCCATGCAACCAAACAGACTCAATTTTGAAAACACTTACAAATGGAACTCCATTTGGAAAGACGACGTGAATTTGATTGTCACACATGTCACGACAGGGAGTTTCCTCTTTTAGCAGCCCAAAAGGGTCACACACTCAATATCTTCGCTTCGTTGCTTTGCTCAAAACATTCAATGCCTGGGTTCAAATAGGGATGCAACTTGGTTCAGGCTCAACCCAAACCCGACGGGGTTCCACCCGATCATGGCTAGGGTTGGGTTGGGAAAAGCCAGCCCGATTTAATTTCGGGTTGAGGCCTTGGCAACCCAACCCAACCCGAACTCTGTCCGCTAATTTTATCTTGATTTTATTTGGGTTATTGTATTTTTCTATTTGGCCCAAGCTGAACCCGAACCAACCTGAGTCAATCTGACCCAATTTCGGGTTAGATGGGTTGGGTTAGGGTTGACGATCCTCAACCAGAGGCTTGGGTTTGGGTTAGGGTTGAGGGAATGGTATGTCAGGTTGGGTTAGGGTTGACCTCAACCGGATCCAACCTGACCCAAGTTGCACCCCTATGTTCAAAGGCCACACATATTAGCCTAATTTATTCGAGGGATATGATAATCTCAATTCCCAGTTTTGGTAATTACACTCTGTAGTTTTACATTTCTGTAGTTTATATTCCTATAAACCTATATATCAAAAATAGTAGGCGTACAAGTCAGGTAAGGCTGGGTCAGGCGGAGGCCAACAGTGGCCCAACCCGAGCTAGCATTCCCAACCCTAACCTGATCCAACCCGAGCCTCTGGTCTAGAATGGTCAATCCTAACAGAATCTGCATCTAAGTAACTCAACCTTTAACTTCTAATTATTTTTTTCCAAATCAAGTCGAGGAAATGCTAACTCAAGCTGGGCCAGTATTAGGTTTAACCGCTCGCGTTTTGGGTTGAGCCCGGCCCAAGTTGCACCTCTAATCAATCACTAATTTGATATGTGCATACATATCAAATTTATCAATGAGAAAAAACCATGACCGAGACAGTCATGGAAACATAGAGTTCAATACAGAAGAGGGACAAAGTCCTTATCAAGGGGGATTTCCACTACTCTCTATGCTCTTTATTCTTCAAAAACTAGCATTGGACATGTACATACTCTGCTAGTAATTTGAATTATTATTTCACTACTGCAATCTAAACTAGAGGAGGGCCATTTTGCATGATCAACAGTGCACTCCTGATCGACAACTGCGAGCTCCAGCATCTGCTGTTAGAGTTGGCACCATGGACGCCGGCATCGCCTTTATATTCAACGGTTTTTCGTAAGTCTCCGGCGACTGTATTCCTGATTGAATAAAGTAGGCCCCATTTAGGAAAAGATCTCCTTCTGATTTCCAATTCCAATTCCTCCAATTATTTCCATCCCTTCCTTCAACCATCCTCTTAGTCACCTGTATAATTCAAAACTCCATATGTTAATTAAGAATGTGAATAATTTTCTTATTCATTCTCCAATATCACAGGCTTTCCTTTTTCATTTCTTTTGCAATTCCTTTACATTTGCCACGTAATTTCCTTTGTCTTTCTCACTGGGAGTAAAGCAACTAAATGGACTTTAAAGAAGTCGCGAATGATTTATGAAGAAGCTATTTTCTTTTCATTTCCCATTGGAGTAAAACAATTGAATGGAGTTGCATTCTTTGGGTTGGAATCCTTTGAAAAATGATGTGGCAAAAAAGAAAAGAAAAGAAAAATGGGAAATGAATAAAAACGGTAATTTCTTTGTCAAGAAAAATTAAAAAAAGTTTAAAATGAAAAATGAATAAAAAAAAAAGTTGTCACGTCATTTTCTCACTCCTTCAACTAAAGTGGCTCAACAAAAACACCTGAATTTCTGTCTTTCAGGAAAAAAAAAGAGGTGATTTCCATTTCCTTTCCCAACAAAGTTGCGGACCACATATGGCACTAACAAATCGAGAATAATTTATGAAGAAGCTTACCTCCTTTGTGTTAGGGTTGGAGGAAGCAAGGAATCTATTTCCTTGACTGTAGATTGTAGGGGATGCTCTCCCTCCAATTGCATACATCTCCCAACGAGTGTAGTCGTTGTTCACCACATGCACGTATCCAAACCTAACGCTGTAAAGCATTTTCCATAGAAAATCACTGAGTCAGTAAGCCTCAAATGTAAGTTAGGATCCCAAATATACAAAGAGTAATAAAAGCAAAGAAGTTGTAAAATGAAGTTGAAAATACAAGTTCGCAAAAGTTTCAACTAACTTTAGGATTTGAGAGTAATTCAGTAAAGAAAATGTCATTAATTTTTTGGAAAAAATTGGGAAAACATTGGTGAGAGTGTTATGCGTTTCATTTCATTGAGAAACTATGCATTAAATAATACCCAGGTTGAGGAATCCCTAGAAGATGAAAATCTAGATTTTTTTTCTACAAAAGCTAGTCTTAGTAAACCGAGATTACAGGTATGTTAAAGTATAAAAAGATTAAATAACTCTAACAGCTTAAGCTTTTGGAAATAGCAAAAATCCACATGCAATGGCCAGACCCAAAAGAGGAGACACATGTGCCATGTGTAGGCCAAATCCAATAGAGGAGCCACACGTGATTTTTTATTTTATTTTATTTTTTTTGGGGGGGGGGGTTATAAAATGGTTAAATAACGCCAACTGTAACAACTTAAGCTTTTGGAGTAACTGGTTGTTTCACAAGGTAGGAATAAGAACATTTAGATAATCTCCAAAAATATCTCAAATGAAAATGTATCTTTTTTTATTTACAAGACGTACGTATATCTGCTATAAATATTATTTATTAAAAGAAGATGCAACAAAAGCATGGAAGGATGGTTGATTACTTGTGTTTAATTACTAGACTAAGGATGAGTTTAGTTTGCCTTTCTCAATAATTCTGGATATCTTTACGAGCTTTACAATATGAGAAACTAATGAATTATTCATCAAATGCACGTTTCATTAGAAAAACATATTTAGCATGAAGAACACAGGAAATTTTGAGTTACTCCAACTTTTAAAAGTCTAAAATGGGGGAAAAATCAGGATTTTCTAAGGAATTTGTCAATTATTCAGATAATTTTGAGTCCAATTACCATGGCATCCTTTGAACCAGCCCTTCTCCAAAATGGTTTAATGCAACGGTAATTTGCATATCCCTATCCTTCCCGTTGGAATCGTGAGCACCGAAAAGCATCACCTGAAAGAGAAAGAAACAAAGAGTAAAACTTTTAGGCCATGTTTGGCCACAATGAAAAAGAATATTCCATGGAATATTTGTGGGGTTACTTGTGACTTGTGAGAGATATGTGAGGGATATGAAGAGACTCGGGAGGGATGAGAAGCTCCTGAAAATCAAGAAAACAAAAGTCCAAATTCTAAATGGATATATTCTTTTCAATAATTTTTAGGTCCTGTTCATTTAAGATTATGACAACTGATTATGAGTGCCAAACCAATTATTGGACTCAATTTAGACATAATTTTGAGTCCAATAATCCATTTGGGACTCGGCTGTCATAATCTTAAACGAATAGGGATTTTGATGCCATCTCTACTCCCATCCACCTCTATCTTCGTACTTCTCAGCCCAAGAATATTCCATGGAATAAATTTTCAAGGTGGCCTTAAAGACCCAAAAATGCCTCAACCCCTGGAATTTTAACTTCAAACAATCCAAGTCTGAGTTCATGGAATCAGATATGGATTTTCCTTCGGATTTACCTCATTATGCTGAGTGAAATAATTGTTGGAGATTGTTACATCAGTTGAGTACTCTATAGCATCAATGAGGCCATCAGTGCAGCGACTTAAGGAACAGTGATCAATCCATACATGTTGAGCTCCAAATAGGGAGATCCCATCTCCATCTGACACGCCTCTATGTCCTGTATGGGTTGGAGTGCTTATCACACTTGCATTCCCTGCTGGAATGCAGTCATGAACATGGATTCCATGTATGATGATGTTAGTAATGTATTGAACAGTGATGCATGGGCCTCCAGTTATGTGAACATTAGCCCCCCTTCCATCAATGGTTTTGTAGCTGTTCATGATCAGTTCTTCTTGGAGCTTTATAACCATGTCACTCTCAAATATGATCCAAAGGGGTTCAAATTGGATGATGCCGTAACGGAGAGTCCCTGGTTTTGGATTAGTAGCATTGTCGCTTGGGTCCGTCACGACGTAAAACTCGCCGTCCTTACCGCCCTTGGCGTCCTTTCCGAACCCAATTGCACAGTCTGCGAGTTTTTTTCTTGATTTATCCCAATTGGGATCACACCTCCAGCAATCATCAATGGGGTTTCCTGTTCCACAAGATGCGGTGGGAGAAGGTGGTTGTTGCGGAGGAGGTTGAGGTATGGGAGTAGGTTGTGGTTTGGGATGAGGTTGTTGCTGGGGAGGAGGTTGTGGTTTGGGAGGAAAATGTTTTTTCCACCAGGACCACCACCATGTTGTTGAATAGTCCGGATCGTCTAGCGTTTTCTTCGAATTCACTTCAAAATGGTTGAAAGCTTCTGCGGCCGAACTGCACCAACAGAATCAATAATCAGGGACCTAGTAAATGAAAAAAAAAAACAAAAAAAAACCTCATCTACAGTATTATGAGCTCGTATAGTCCAGTATGTTTCAAAAAGTACTGTACAGCCCACACAATAGGATGATCCAGACCGTCCATCTGAATAAAAATCCGGATTCCTTTCTAAAATCTCTCCAAAACGCAGGATGAGATGGTTGCTAAATCACCACAGATGATGATAGACGAAAGGCGACAAATACAAAGAGATAAGGCTACACTCCCCCATTGATTTAATAGTCTCAAGCAGGGACGGAGCCATGGGTTGCACCATTTACTCATGTTTTGGGTCACAACGTAAATAAGCAGCACCATGTAAATCATCTCCACAGGATGATCCTAACCATCCGTTCTATTGAGGTTTCTATGATTGGCAGTCCCATTTTAGATCGGAAGGGTTAGGATCATCCTACGGAGATGATTTATAACATGCACCCATTACACATTGTGGCCCAACAAATGAACCGTTTGGATCATCCTCGAAGTGGGCCTGCTCGATGCTTTTAGAAAATTACTGGACTTTTGGTCTACAGATCATATAGAATATCTGTGGAACCAGATCCGGGACGGGCGTGAGGGACGGCGCCCCCGCGCGAGTCTCTAGATCGTCCACGTGAAGGAGAGCCCCACCAAGGAACTCTCGAAAGAGTGCCCCTCACAGCATGAGCGGCGATGTAAAGTGAGATACCTCTCGATTCGGGGACTAGCCCAGATTCGAGGCGTACCTTAAACAAAGAAGAGTCGCCATCCAAGGAAGTGGGCCCTGGATCCCATGCTGTGCTCTGTTGCAACGGATAACCAGAGATATAAAATAGGGTTCGTGCCTGATGACGAATGGGGAAGGGATTAGGCGCCCCCAATTCGCCCAAGTGCTAGCACCTGGTCTCTTATGCCATTTATTATTAATTTTGAAGAGTTTTGGGCAAAAATCATGCGAAATGGGAACAAATATCTCCGAGACAACGTCTAGCTAATCATGCATGTCTCGGAGATGAATAAGAAACACACACAAAAGAAATGAAAGAAGTGTCGCCTACGAATAGCTAGATTATGTGTGACATGCCTGATTGGTGTCTAAGTTCTGGTGGACGAACACATGCATGCTACAACTAAAGATATAGGATCTGTACATGAAAGTAAGAAAACACAACAAAGCATACAACACAACACATGACTTGACACGACAAACCCTAAACTCTAATGCAATGCTTGACTCGGACCAGGATGGCCATCCATCCTAGCTGCACTACGTATCCCGGCCTCGGGAAGAATCAGAGCCAACGTAGTTCGGTGTCTTATGCTAAACTACAATGCCTAAACCTCTAGGACCGCTATCCTAGACTCGATCAACTAGACTCGACTAGTTTTTAAAGCTTTTTGTGCGATTGCTTAAATTCAAGTGGATTGTGATTTTTAGGACTCTCTATATGTCCTAACTAATGCAGGTTGTTTAGCCTTAAGCTAATGCAGGTGGGCCCTACATCCTATGTGTATCTAGGCTGTGCAACATAAAGAAAACCATGGGCTGACTATATGCTTCCTAGTCTAGCCATCGGTTCGACTAAGTGTCTGACCGATCGACTCGAGGCCTCCTAACTCTAGGGACACTCACACGACAGGACACACCACATCAATACAAATCAAGACCGACTCCTAACTCTAAAACACCCTAAATATCTAGGACAGACTCCTAACTCTAGGGGAAGATCTTTTTGAAAAGGTTTTGAAGTTTTTTGTATTTTTTGGAGGTTTTGAAGTTATGAAAAATGGTGAAAGTTATGAGAAATATTTACAAAAAATGGTGACTGAAAATGGTGAAAGGGTGTAAAAATGGTGTCTAAAAATGGTGACTGAACTCAGGGTGCCAGCAGCACGCCTGAGCTGCCTACGTACCCCTCAGCTAGGGATCAAGCCATCCGTAGTTCGGACCAGAATTCCTAACTACTCTGCACATGACTCAAGATTTTTTTTGAAATTTTGATTTTTAAAATGTTTTTGGATTTTGAATTGTTTTTGAGATGTTTTTGAATTTTCAAGTGTTTTTTGGAATGTTTTTGTTGTTTTCAAGTATTTTTGAAATGTTTTTATTGTTTTTTTGACACCAGAGAATAAAATCCTATCATCATACGGGTAGGGAGACTTCTGGAATCCCGCAAAGGTTGGACAGCATCCTATGCTTTGCGGGGGAACGAACAGGAAAATAACTCGGCAAGGGTTGGACAGCATCCTATATCTTGCAGGAGCGGGTAAAGATCACGATTTGATGAGAGGATGGACGGAATCCTAACCCCTATGATGACAGGAAAAATTCCTGGACTGACTGTAGGACTGACTCCTGTGCTGAAGACTGTTATAATTACTATTTATAATTACTATACAAGATTACTATTCAAAAATACTATTCATAATTACTATTTATAGGTACTATTCAAAACTACTATTCATAATTACTATTCATAAGTACTATTCAAAACTACTATTCATAATTACTATTTATAAGTACTATTCAAAACTACTATTCATAGTAGGACCCGCTGATGTGGGACCCGCTGTTGTGGGACCCGCTGTGGGACCCGCTGATGTGTGACCTGCTGTGGGACCCGCCGATGTGGGACCCACTGCGGGACCCGCTGGGACCCGCTGGGACCCGCTGTGGGACCCGTTGTGGGACCCGCTGATGTAGGACCCGCGGATGTGGGACCCTCTGTGGGACCCGCTTTGGGACCCTCTGTGGGACCCGCGGCTGTGGGACCCGCTGTGGGACCCGCTGATGTGGGACCCGCTTTGGGACCCGCTTTGGGACCCGCTGTGGGACCCGCTGTGGGACCCGCTGTGGGACCCGTTGTGGGACCCACGGACGTGAGACCCGCGGACGTGAGACCCGCTGTGGGACCCGTTGTGGGACCCGCTGTGGGACCCGCTGTGGGACCCGCTGTGGGACCCGCGGATGTGGGACCCGCTGTGGGACCCGCTGTGGGACCCGCTGTGGGACCCGCGGATGTGGGACCCGCTGTGGGACCCGCTGTGGGACCCGCGGATGTGGGACCCGCTGTGGGTCCCGCTGTGGGACCCGTTGTGGGACCCGCGGATGTGGGACCCGCTGTGGGACCTACTGATGTGGGATCCGCTGTGGGACCCGTGTAGTGCAAAGAATGAATAATTAAAAAATAAAAAAAATGAACTTACACCACAAGAGATCCAGGAAGGTGTTGACAGAGTCGTGCTTGTGTGGGGCCCGCTGATGTGGGACCCGCTGATGTAGGACCCGCTGATGTGGGATCCGCTGGAGGTGGGGCCCGCTGGAGGTGGGGTGGAGGAGATGTGGATGCCGGTGGAGCTCCGGTGGTTGGTTGGGAGGATGCCGGAGAAGGTGGTGGTGATCGGTGGATGGCCGGTCGGAGATGGGTTTGGCCTCGCCGGATTCCGGCTGGGTTGCCGGAGGAGAAGACTCTCTCTCTCTCTCTCCCTCTCTCTCTCTACAGATCTCTCCTCTCTCTCTCTCTACAGATCTCTCCTCTCTCTCTCTCTCTCCCCTCTGCAGATCTCTCTCTCTCTCTCCCTCTCCCTTTCTCTTTTTTCCTCTGGTTTTTCCTTTCTTTTCTTCCTCTGGTTTTTCTTTTTTCTCTTTTTTTTTTTTTCTCCTCCCCCTCTGGTTTCTCCTCGCGAGAGAGAAGAAAACCATCATGAGTCATCATGAGGGGGAGAGAAAGTGAGAGTGGTTGTCCCCCTCATGTCCCCCATTTTCTTAATTTTTTTTAAAAAAAATAAAATAAAAAATCATTACATGCATAGGATACCAAAAGAAAACAAAAAACATAATCATTGCTTACAAATTTTAAAAATCAAAAGAAAATGATGATGTCCCCTTTCTTCTTTCTTTGAATATAATCGGATCCCACATCAACGGGTCCCACACAAACGGGTCCCACACCAGCGGGCCCCACACAAGCGGGCCCCACACAAGCGGGCCCCACACAAGCGGGCCCCACACAAGCGGGTCCCACATTATATATATATATATATATATATATTTTTTTTTTATTTTATAAAAACAGGGTGGTGATATTGACACTACCAATATTGATGGGCGCACTATTGGCGGAAAAATTGATGGGCGCACCATCCAATCGTGTCTTATTCGAAATCTGCTCTGCACCGTTCCAGGATAATTCACCCCCCTTTTCTGGTTTACACTACGGTCCTTTCTCTGCTCGTTCGCTAGGCAAACGTACTCGGATTTTGACGAAATTTTGCGGGGACCTAGCTGGGACCCAAAGCTAGCCTAGGGTTAAGTTTGGGACCCTAGATCATTGATCTGATGGGGTTTTGCACAAAATTGGAAGGTTTAGGGCACGGTCAAAATGGGGTGTCTACAGATGCCCCTCTTTGGCAGAGCGTGCTTGTCGCGCGAATGTCAAAGCTGAACAGACAACACATTTTGACTGGCCCAAAATCAGAGGTTTTTTTTTTTTTTTTTGATTTTTGAAAATGATACTCACAAAGATAACATGGTGAAATAGCCTTTCACCGGACTCTGACTCTACAAACGCTGGTGAGATAGCCTCTCTTGAACTCGTAACTCAATAATGGATGTATGGATGAGATAGCCTCTCTTGCAGAACCTTAAAAGATTGATTTGGCTGCGAGAGAGCCGGGAAAGATATTGGCATGGTTGCGATTGAACCAGAAGCCTAGAATTGACTTGATTGCGAATGAGTCGGAAGGTCAAAAATTTGCTTGGTTGCGAGCGAACCGAGAAGCGAAGGGTTGACTTGACTGCAAATGAGCAAAAATCAGGGATACTGGCCGAGTTGCGAATGAACTATGAGACCGAATAATTGACTTGGTTGCGAATGAACCAGAAAGTCAGGGATTGACTCGACTGCGAATGAGTCAGAGTTAGGGAGATTAGCTTGATTGCGAATGAGTCAAAGGAACGGGAACTGGCTTGGTTGCGAACGAACCGAAGCGAACGAACCGAAAAGCAAAGGGTTTGACTTGACTGCGAGGGAGTCAGAGTCAAGGATACTGGCCTAGTTGCGAATGAACTAGAAAGTGAGGGGTCGACTCGACTGCGAATGAGTCAGAGTCAGGGAGATTAGCTTGATTGCGAATGAATCAAGAAATCAGCAAGAAACTTGGCAGCGAATGAGCCGAAGAGTCTAAGATTTTAGCTTGGTTGCGAATGAACCAAAAGGATGGAATTTGATTTGAGCTGTGAATGAGTTAAGAATTGAAAGATTGACTCGACTGCGAAGGAGTCGAAGTCAGGGAGATTATCTTGATTGCGAATGAATCAAGAAATCAGCGAGAACTTGGCAGCGAATGTGCCGAAGAGTCCGAGATTTTGACCCGGTTGCGAATGAACCAAAAGGCTGGAATGATGACTTGGTTGCGAACGAACTGAAGTCAAAGAGATTAATTTGACTGCGAACGAGTCAAGAGTTTAGAAAACAGGCCTGACTGCGAATGAGTCGGAAACCTAAGATTTTGACCCTGTTGCGAATGAACCAAAAGGTCGAGGATACGAGCTAGACTGCGAATGAGCCAAAACTCAAAGGATTGACCTGGTTGCGAATGAACCGAAAGGTCGAAGATATGCAAACCTGAATTGGGATCTGAGAAGATAGCATCTTGGCAGATGATCAGGGCGGAATGATTAGACAGTTATCATGATCAAACCTATGACCTGGTTGCGAATGAACCGAAAGGTCGAGGATATGAGCGAGACTGCGAATGAGTCAAAACTCAAAGGATTGACCTGGTTGCGAATGAACCGAAAGGTCGAAGATATGCAAGCCTGAATTTGGATCTGAGAAGATAGCATCTTGGCAGATGATCAGGGCGGAATGATTAGACAGTTATCATGATCAAACCTATGACCTGGTTGCGAATGAACCGAAAGGCCGAGGATATGAGCGAGACTGCGAATGAGTCAAAACTCAAGGATTGACCTGGTTGCGAATGAACCGAAAGGTCGAAGATATGCAAACCTGAATTTGGATCTGAGAAGATAGCATCTTGGCAGATGATCAGGGCGGAATGATTAGACAGTGATCATGATCAAACCTATGACCTGGTTGCGAATGAACCGAAAGGTCGAGGATATGAGCGAGACTGCGAATGAGTCAAAACTCAAGGATTGACCTGGTTGCGAATGAACCGAAAGGTCGAAGATATGCAAACCTGAATTTGGATCTGAGAAGATAGCATCTTGGCAGATGATCAGGGCGGAATGATTAGACAGCTATCATGATCAAACCTAAATTGGGATCTGGGAAGATAGCATCTTGACAGATCAACATGGTGGAATGATTAGACAGCTATCATGATCAAACCTAAATTGGGATCTGAGAAGATAGCATCTTGACAGATCAACATGGTGGAATGATTAGACAGCTATCATGATCAAACCTAAATTGGGATCTGGGAAGATAGCATCTTGACAGATCAACACGGCGGAATGATTAGACAGCTATCATGATCAAACCTAAATTGGGATCTGGGAAGATAGCATCTTGACAGATCAACACGGCGGAATGATTAGACAGCTATCATGATCAAACCGAAATTGGGATCTGGGAAGATAGCATCTTGACAGATCACCATGGCGGAATGATTAGACAGCTATCATGATCAAACCTAAATTGGGATCTGGGAAGATAGCATCTTGACAGATCAACATGGCGGAATGATTAGACAGCTATCATGATCAAACCTAAATTGGGATCTGGGAAGATAGCATCTTGACAGATCAACATGGCGGAATGATTAGACAGCTATCATGATCAAACCACTCTAAGAATCAAGAACACGAAACTCAAGGAGGAACAATTTTGATTCAAGAAATCGAGATTTCGATCGATTCCATTACATGATTGATTGTCTCTTGCCGAGAACGTTAGGAGTGTGCGATCTCTGCTGAGAACCAGACACAGGTAACTTGCTGAGGTTTTGAGTATTGACCATTTTTCTAATTTTGCCAGGGATTGAAGGCTGCGCGAGCAAATTCTAGACTCTGCTTGGGAAACTGATTTTCTGGGGAAGTTGACCTTTCAGAGAGTGCACTCGTCTGAGAAGTTTGAAGTTTGGCTCGAGATATACTCGTACATCTCTTATCTCAACTTACTGAAAACATTGGCACTGATTGCCTTTTGTGCTTGATATCTTTTATGACGCAAGTCATAAAAGATGCCCCTAGTATATTGTGTTTCCATGACAGGAGTTTTAAGGAGGCAGGGCAATGATGGTTGAAGAAAAGATGCTTCGTTTCATGAAGGCTCGAGGATGCAAAGTTCTTTTGTATGGAGAGAATAGGACAATAACCATGATGGCTGAGTCTGGAAATCTCTTCTTTCACATGGCTCACTTTTGGAGGCTTAAGGTCTCGGGTAGGTTTGAACAAGATGTCTCCCGCCCCTTCTGATACCTAAACCAGGATTTACTCTGAATTTTCTTCGCAATTTGGAGGACACGCTCTCATTCTTCTAGCACCCGACAGTTTGGACTTTGCAAGGAAAGGGAACACAAATATGAAGGAGGAATAGATTTCCAAGGACTCGGTCAAAGAAGATTCTTGTTGTTCGGAGGACTCGACTCGCTTTCGACTCACTCTTGGATCTGATGTGTTATTTTTCAAGGGTATGGCTTAGCCACTCTTAGAGTATTTCGAAGACCGTGTCAAGAGGTACTATTCTCCTTTTTCGGTGTTTATGTCATGATTATTATCCCTTTCGGATTGCTCGGTTTCAATGCCCCTAGTTTAGATGAATGTTAAAGTAAGCTTGCTGGCACTACTTGGACTCCAAGATTTTACCCTGGTTGAAGACTGTTTCTCCACCTCAATGATTCGCTTTTTCGTTGGAAGTCATTGCCATTGACCAGATTGCCTTGTCAGGTTTTCAATCTGGCGGACCGCTTGCCCTAACTTTTGCCTGGTTCGCCCTTTCGGGTTTTCAATCCAGCGGGCTCGATACCCTAACTTTTGCCTAAGCTGAATTTTCAGTTGTCAACTTAGCGGGTGAATGACCCTAAATTTTGCCTAGACCGCCCTCCTGGGTTTTCAGCCTAACGGGTCTTCAGACTCCATCGTTTTTTCTTCTTGACTTTGAACCTCTGCTTGTTCACCAGAAGGACTTTCTAGGCGGGCTTGGGTTCAAAAGGGTTAGATATCGGAAGTTCAAACGATTTGGATCGAATCTGGTCTTGCCAGACTACCTACGTACCCCAAAAATGGAGGATCAGATCCGCGTAGTTCGCTTTGGGTTTAACAAAGAATGGTTTAGCTTTTTAGCTTCAAAAGTTTGAAAAGGGGATGATTTAGTTTTTATCCCCAAGGATTTGACCGAACCTGAATTGATCAAGTTGCCTACGTACCCCCGAAGAGTTGGGGATCAGGTCCGCGTAGTTCGGGTCGAAATGCCCCTGGTTTGCGGGTGTTTGAAAAGAATGTTTGATTTTGTTGAGGCTCGAAGGTGTTCGCAAAAGGATTTTTTTTAAACTTGGGATTTGTGGCGTTTAAGGCTCTGGCGTCCAAGGATGACCTTCTGATGTTTTGGCATACAAGCTTCTTGAATGGCTAAGGTTCAATGGCTTTGAACTTTTTTTTTTTTTAGGAGTCTGGCGGCATTTCCTGGCAAGACTTCATCTGCACTGTGCAAGCTAGACTGATTGAATTCCCACTTTGTCTTTGAGATCTTGCACTGATATTTGGGATTCTACGACTCTGGGTCTTCTCTGAATGCTGAAGATTTTGAAATTTTCAATCTACTTATCGACTCCGCTTCCTGCGATTCTGATTCTCTTGAGGAGTTGACGCGGGGCATGCTCCCTTCTCCTTTCTTCTCTGGATTCTATCTTATTTTTCTTTGTTCATTCTGATTTTTATTTTTTTGCTTGGATGTGGGGAATGCCCCTACGCCTGGAATGCTTTAACTTGAAATTCCATCGCAATGTATAGCCCAAGTATTCTTTTTGGGGTTCATGCTCTATGCTCATGACTTTGTTGTCTGAAAGTCTTCTCTCAATTTTTCATTCACTGCATTTGATGTTTGGTATTCTTTATTTGAATTTTTTTGCTTTTTTGACCTGTCTGAAGCCGAGGGTGACTCACATTGAACGATGCCAAGGCACGCTTCTGGTTTATCCTCATAGGACCAAGCAACACTTCTTTGAACCCTCTAAATAGGTTTATCGATTCTTTGCGCTCTTCGGGAGATTTTGCCAATCCTTACTTCCCGAGTTTCGGATTTCGATACCACTATCCACGGTATCGATTTCATCTGCAAGTGGCTTTGCTCGACGCTCTTCCTCTCGTTTGATTATCTTTCAAATCACGAGGAGAATTTCATCGGCATCCTCGTCCGAGGAGGGTGTCTTTAGTTATTTTAAACATTAGATCCAAGAGTGAATCATAAAACATTGAAGATATTGAAATCAAACTTTATTGAATTGAAAACTTTCAAGTACATCAATAGTTCTCAACACGCCTCAGTGGGCTCTTCATCAGACTTGACAAGAAAATAAAACACCGACTCTAAATGAAAAAGACTGACAAACAGGACACCCCCTTCTTTTCTTTTCTTTTTTTGACATTGACACTATGACTCACCAACTTTCAACACAAGAGTTGGTATACACTCGATAGAAGTTAAATCTTGAAACATGACATTTGGAACACCTTACTTGAAACATGACACTTGGACGCGGACAAGGACTAGGCACTGAAGTTCAGAAGTACACGTCTTCCTCCATGATGTTGTCGGCTAGTGGTTTCGGTCCTGGTATAGGAATCTCGGAAGAGGCGGTCCCATGCAGTTCTGTCGACCTGGCCCAAACTGCCCTTGAAAACCTGCTGGTGGCATCATGCTCTCTGCCCTGACATTCTTCGGAGGCTCACATTCTGACATTTTTTCTTTCCCTTTCGGTTCATCCCTCTGCTTTGATGCAGCATAAACAGAGGTGGTGGAACCTTTGAAGGGTTGAATAGGTCTAACCGGTGCATAATTCATAAAAGCACAGAGTTCAGGAAGAAGGGAAGAGTCTCCATCTATCTCGTCCTGAATTTTGTGTTTCAATGCCAGGCACTTTTCTGTTGTATGACCAATACCTCTATGGTACTCGCAATACTGATCTCTTCTCCAGTGCTTGGGGAGTGGGTTAGGAATAAGCTTCGGATCTAAAAGTGTCAAACGACCTTCGCTGACCCATTTCTTCATGATAACTTCCTGAGAACATGGTAGCTGAGCGCATTCTCTCCTCAGTCTCTGACCCATCCTCTCTTCCACTTCTATGATTGGCTTCTTAAAAGGTTGACGATAAGGTTCAACATTCTGAACTTCACTGGGAACAAATACAGGCTTCGTCCCACTATGCAAATCAACGTATCTGTCAAGAATTAAACTCTGAACTGATGTTTCTTCTGTCATAATACCCATATCGGCAAACTGCTTAGGAGCTGAATTACATCCGGTAGACAGATATCGTATCTGAGTTTTCATCTCCCTCACTTCTTCAGTTAACATGGCCATCTGACCAAAGAGTTTAACCATCCAGTTTTCCATTCGGATAAGGGCCGACCTTTCAAAAGATTCCTCCATTAGTCGAAGGCTTGATGGAACAGGTGGCATTTCTGAGATAGGACGAATAAGGGATGCAGGATCCAATAATGGTTCATCTGTAGAGATAGCTCCTACCATCGGTAAAGGGCCAACTGATCTTTGCACTGGTTTTTTGGTAGCCCCGGGTTCTCCAACAACTACCTTACCATCCTTGATAAGTTTTAGGATCTTATGCTTCAAGGCTTGGCAACTGTTGGTTGAATGTCCATGAACTCGATGATACTCACAGAAGTCTTGTTCATAAAAGTTGCTAGGAAGAGGATTTGGAGGAGAAGAAGGTTCAGGAAGTTCAAGTTTACCCACTTCGACCAATCCTCTCAAAGCTTTTTCAAAATTCTTCGGCAATGGAGGAATCTCTTTACCTGGCTTCTGAATAGGCTTGTTTCTTTTCTGAGCCACCTTCTTGAAAGGTTGACGAGAGGTCTCCACATTACTGACTTCTTCAGCTGCCACCATAGTCCTCTTTCCGTCTCTAACATCAGTTGAGGTCCTTGTCTTTAGGCCTTTAGCCAGTGCATCCTCTACTTGGGTTCCCGTCTTGATGAGGTGATTGAAATCGAGAAAGTATTGGATAGCCATATGATGATAATACTGTGGAGACAGATTCTTCACCACAATTTTAATCTGATCTTCATCGGACAATCTGTGGGTCATCCGAACAGCTTTTCTTCTCCATCTTCGGATGAAGGAAGTGAAAGTTTCATTATGCCCCTGTTTCAACATTTTCAGATCCCTTTTGGTTACCTCTATCCCTTCCTCCATGGAAAATTGTTCCACAAACTTGTTAGCAATGTCTTCTAAGGTTCGGATCTCTTCAGACTTTAAGCTCAAAAACCATTTCTTAGCAGTTCCGACTAGAGATCGAGGGAATACGAGGGCAATCTGCTCTGGAGAAAGTCCATGTTGCTGTAGAAGAGGAATGACAGATTTCAGATGACTGGTGGGGCATCCCGTCCCATCATACTTGTCAAGATCAGGTACTGTGAACTTAGGAGGAAGAACAACTCCCGGGACTATCATGAAGTCGGACATGCTCAACTTCTTAGGGCCTTGGAACTTTATGCTTTCCATTTCTCGGGTTAGCTTATCCAACCTATCTGTTATCGCTCTGCCCTCATTGGCTCTCTCCAGATGAGGGAGACAATTATCTTCTGCATACTGCTCATCCTCGACATCGTCTTCGACATTCAAAACAGCAAGCCTGGCCATTGCAGGATGTGGGGGAGGTATAAGTGGAATTTGCCGGGGTACAGGTTCTTCAGAAGTAGAACCTCTATCACTTTTCAGACGGACTATCTCCTCACTCATATTATTCATCTGTTGGAGCATAGACTTCATCAACTCATTCATCTCGGCCAGAGTATTTCCAGATTCAGCCATAGGTTCTGGTGTGGGTTGAATAGAAATAGGTACTGCAAATGAGTGAGGTCAATAAGGTCAGATTCCCGCCATGGAATGGACAAACACTATAGCTCAATATAGGGTAATCAAATGAAAATCCCATACACAAGCTGAGACAAAAGATGATACGAGTATATCCTCCCATGGATAAAATCCGGCAGCATAACATCTATGCAAGAAATGTGGTAAGATAAGCACATGGTTTGTCAACGAACCAGAAAAGATAATGATTACGCTCAAGGTTTCTAAAAAAAAAAATCGGCAGCATGACGGCTATACTAGGAGATATGGTACGGTAAGCACATGGTTTGTCAACAAGCCTAAAAAGATAGTGACCACACTCAAGGTATTTAGGAAAAATCCGGCAGCATGACGGCTGTAGTAGGAGAGACTCAGCAACTAAACATGAAGAGTATGCCGTCATGGTCAAGATAAAGCAGGGCTCTCAGCAAGAACACACACTCCGGTACTGATGATGGCAAGATAGACTCATAATCGACATGCGGAGTGATCTGATCAGGATCGATCAAATGATCAGGCTCACGGAAAACAGATCATGACTAAAAGAGCCAAGAATCTTATGATAATCCATAGAATGGATAGATGGGGAAAAATTGATTAGATTAGAAGGAAACCTAACTAAGAAGCAAGCCCTAATCTAATAATAAATATATACATATATATACATCCTAACCAGGGGCACCAACCCTAGTCTAATCTAGCGCAGCCAAGAAAATCTTGACCCAGAAGTGTCTGTGAGTGTACTAGATAACGCGGCGGGTAACCACGGTGTGACTTACCCTCCTACACTACACGGGTAGGCTGACTTCTATCCTAGGCTCACATATGCTGGTCGCACATGTTCGTCCTATATGAGTACATATATATAGTGCCCTAGCAAGGGTTCCCTAATTTTGGTTCTAGAGGGAGCAACTAATATATATACATAATATAATGAAATAAAAGTAGGGCCCAGGCATTTCTGCAGGGTACTATGCTTATGACCATACCCTTGATGTATAACGCCAGCACACCCAGCATTATACAAAGTATGTTCATTGCTCATCGGCTGCTGTAGAACACCAGCACACCCAGTGTCTACGGCTGCAGCTCCGGCGCATAGCTCGGAAATAGATACAACGGTTCCCAACTGGTACGCGTCATATCTATTCCCTAAGGCCAATAATGAAAATGATGAAAGAAATAAAGAATATGACAATGTATGATGTGCAGTGTGTGAATCCCTTGTTTTATTTACGCACCTAATTGGTGCCCCTGGATTTCTAACGATAAAGTTCCCATTTAACTTGGTTTTGACCCAAATTTCTTCAAAATTAATAAAAATGGCATTTTTACAGAGTTAGGCAATGTTCCAAGAAATCCCCAGCAGAGTCGCCAGCCTGTGGAACCAGATCCGGGACGGGCGTGAGGGACGGCGCCCCCGCGCGAGTCTCTAGATCGTCCACGTGAAGGAGAGCCCCACCAAGGAACTCTCGAAAGAGTGCCCCTCACAGCATGAGCGGCGATGTAAAGTGAGATACCTCTCGATTCGGGGACTAGCCCAGATTCGAGGCGTACCTTAAACAAAGAAGAGTCGCCATCCAAGGAAGTGGGCCCTGGATCCCATGCTGTGCTCTGTTGCAACGGATAACCAGAGATATAAAATAGGGTTCGTGCCTGATGACGAATGGGGAAGGGATTAGGCGCCCCCAATTCGCCCAAGTGCTAGCACCTGGTCTCTTATGCCATTTATTATTAATTTTGAAGAGTTTTGGGCAAAAATCATGCGAAATGGGAACAAATATCTCCGAGACAACGTCTAGCTAATCATGCATGTCTCGGAGATGAATAAGAAACACACACAAAAGAAATGAAAGAAGTGTCGCCTACGAATAGCTAGATTATGTGTGACATGCCTGATTGGTGTCTAAGTTCTGGTGGACGAACACATGCATGCTACAACTAAAGATATAGGATCTGTACATGAAAGTAAGAAAACACAACAAAGCATACAACACAACACATGACTTGACACGACAAACCCTAAACTCTAATGCAATGCTTGACTCGGACCAGGATGGCCATCCATCCTAGCTGCACTACGTATCCCGGCCTCGGGAAGAATCAGAGCCAACGTAGTTCGGTGTCTTATGCTAAACTACAATGCCTAAACCTCTAGGACCGCTATCCTAGACTCGATCAACTAGACTCGACTAGTTTTTAAAGCTTTTTGTGCGATTGCTTAAATTCAAGTGGATTGTGATTTTTAGGACTCTCTATATGTCCTAACTAATGCAGGTTGTTTAGCCTTAAGCTAATGCAGGTGGGCCCTACATCCTATGTGTATCTAGGCTGTGCAACATAAAGAAAACCATGGGCTGACTATATGCTTCCTAGTCTAGCCATCGGTTCGACTAAGTGTCTGACCGATCGACTCGAGGCCTCCTAACTCTAGGGACACTCACACGACAGGACACACCACATCAATACAAATCAAGACCGACTCCTAACTCTAAAACACCCTAAATATCTAGGACAGACTCCTAACTCTAGGGGAAGATCTTTTTGAAAAGGTTTTGAAGTTTTTTGTATTTTTTGGAGGTTTTGAAGTTATGAAAAATGGTGAAAGTTATGAGAAATATTTACAAAAAATGGTGACTGAAAATGGTGAAAGGGTGTAAAAATGGTGTCTAAAAATGGTGACTGAACTCAGGGTGCCAGCAGCACGCCTGAGCTGCCTACGTACCCCTCAGCTAGGGATCAAGCCATCCGTAGTTCGGACCAGAATTCCTAACTACTCTGCACATGACTCAAGATTTTTTTTGAAATTTTGATTTTTAAAATGTTTTTGGATTTTGAATTGTTTTTGAGATGTTTTTGAATTTTCAAGTGTTTTTTGGAATGTTTTTGTTGTTTTCAAGTATTTTTGAAATGTTTTTATTGTTTTTTTGACACCAGAGAATAAAATCCTATCATCATACGGGTAGGGAGACTTCTGGAATCCCGCAAAGGTTGGACAGCATCCTATGCTTTGCGGGGGAACGAACAGGAAAATAACTCGGCAAGGGTTGGACAGCATCCTATATCTTGCAGGAGCGGGTAAAGATCACGATTTGATGAGAGGATGGACGGAATCCTAACCCCTATGATGACAGGAAAAATTCCTGGACTGACTGTAGGACTGACTCCTGTGCTGAAGACTGTTATAATTACTATTTATAATTACTATACAAGATTACTATTCAAAAATACTATTCATAATTACTATTTATAGGTACTATTCAAAACTACTATTCATAATTACTATTCATAAGTACTATTCAAAACTACTATTCATAATTACTATTTATAAGTACTATTCAAAACTACTATTCATAGTAGGACCCGCTGATGTGGGACCCGCTGTTGTGGGACCCGCTGTGGGACCCGCTGATGTGTGACCTGCTGTGGGACCCGCCGATGTGGGACCCACTGCGGGACCCGCTGGGACCCGCTGTGGGACCCGTTGTGGGACCCGCTGATGTAGGACCCGCGGATGTGGGACCCTCTGTGGGACCCGCTTTGGGACCCTCTGTGGGACCCGCGGCTGTGGGACCCGCTGTGGGACCCGCTGATGTGGGACCCGCTTTGGGACCCGCTTTGGGACCCGCTGTGGGACCCGCTGTGGGACCCGCTGTGGGACCCGTTGTGGGACCCACGGACGTGAGACCCGCGGACGTGAGACCCGCTGTGGGACCCGTTGTGGGACCCGCTGTGGGACCCGCTGTGGGACCCGCTGTGGGACCCGCGGATGTGGGACCCGCTGTGGGACCCGCTGTGGGACCCGCTGTGGGACCCGCGGATGTGGGACCCGCTGTGGGACCCGCTGTGGGACCCGCGGATGTGGGACCCGCTGTGGGTCCCGCTGTGGGACCCGTTGTGGGACCCGCGGATGTGGGACCCGCTGTGGGACCTACTGATGTGGGATCCGCTGTGGGACCCGTGTAGTGCAAAGAATGAATAATTAAAAAATAAAAAAAATGAACTTACACCACAAGAGATCCAGGAAGGTGTTGACAGAGTCGTGCTTGTGTGGGGCCCGCTGATGTGGGACCCGCTGATGTAGGACCCGCTGATGTGGGATCCGCTGGAGGTGGGGCCCGCTGGAGGTGGGGTGGAGGAGATGTGGATGCCGGTGGAGCTCCGGTGGTTGGTTGGGAGGATGCCGGAGAAGGTGGTGGTGATCGGTGGATGGCCGGTCGGAGATGGGTTTGGCCTCGCCGGATTCCGGCTGGGTTGCCGGAGGAGAAGACTCTCTCTCTCTCTCTCCCTCTCTCTCTCTACAGATCTCTCCTCTCTCTCTCTCTACAGATCTCTCCTCTCTCTCTCTCTCTCCCCTCTGCAGATCTCTCTCTCTCTCTCCCTCTCCCTTTCTCTTTTTTCCTCTGGTTTTTCCTTTCTTTTCTTCCTCTGGTTTTTCTTTTTTCTCTTTTTTTTTTTTTCTCCTCCCCCTCTGGTTTCTCCTCGCGAGAGAGAAGAAAACCATCATGAGTCATCATGAGGGGGAGAGAAAGTGAGAGTGGTTGTCCCCCTCATGTCCCCCATTTTCTTAATTTTTTTTAAAAAAAATAAAATAAAAAATCATTACATGCATAGGATACCAAAAGAAAACAAAAAACATAATCATTGCTTACAAATTTTAAAAATCAAAAGAAAATGATGATGTCCCCTTTCTTCTTTCTTTGAATATAATCGGATCCCACATCAACGGGTCCCACACAAACGGGTCCCACACCAGCGGGCCCCACACAAGCGGGCCCCACACAAGCGGGCTCCACACAAGCGGGCCCCACACAAGCGGGTCCCACATTATATATATATATATATATATATTTTTTTTTTTATTTTATAAAAACAGGGTGGTGATATTGACACTACCAATATTGATGGGCGCACTATTGGCGGAAAAATTGATGGGCGCACCATCCAATCGTGTCTTATTCGAAATCTGCTCTGCACCGTTCCAGGATAATTCACCCCCCTTTTCTGGTTTACACTACGGTCCTTTCTCTGCTCGTTCGCTAGGCAAACGTACTCGGATTTTGACGAAATTTTGCGGGGACCTAGCTGGGACCCAAAGCTAGCCTAGGGTTAAGTTTGGGACCCTAGATCATTGATCTGATGGGGTTTTGCACAAAATTGGAAGGTTTAGGGCACGGTCAAAATGAGGTGTCTACAGATGCCCCTCTTTGGCAGAGCGTGCTTGTCGCGCGAATGTCAAAGCTGAACAGACAACACATTTTGACTGGCCCAAAATCAGAGGTTTTTTTTTTTTTTTTTGATTTTTGAAAATGATACTCACAAAGATAACATGGTGAAATAGCCTTTCACCGGACTCTGACTCTACAAACGCTGGTGAGATAGCCTCTCTTGAACTCGTAACTCAATAATGGATGTATGGATGAGATAGCCTCTCTTGCAGAACCTTAAAAGATTGATTTGGCTGCGAGAGAGCCGGGAAAGATATTGGCATGGTTGCGATTGAACCAGAAGCCTAGAATTGACTTGATTGCGAATGAGTCGGAAGGTCAAAAATTTGCTTGGTTGCGAGCGAACCGAGAAGCGAAGGGTTGACTTGACTGCAAATGAGCAAAAATCAGGGATACTGGCCGAGTTGCGAATGAACTATGAGACCGAATAATTGACTTGGTTGCGAATGAACCAGAAAGTCAGGGATTGACTCGACTGCGAATGAGTCAGAGTTAGGGAGATTAGCTTGATTGCGAATGAGTCAAAGGAACGGGAACTGGCTTGGTTGCGAACGAACCGAAGCGAACGAACCGAAAAGCAAAGGGTTTGACTTGACTGCGAGGGAGTCAGAGTCAAGGATACTGGCCTAGTTGCGAATGAACTAGAAAGTGAGGGGTCGACTCGACTGCGAATGAGTCAGAGTCAGGGAGATTAGCTTGATTGCGAATGAATCAAGAAATCAGCAAGAAACTTGGCAGCGAATGAGCCGAAGAGTCTAAGATTTTAGCTTGGTTGCGAATGAACCAAAAGGATGGAATTTGATTTGAGCTGTGAATGAGTTAAGAATTGAAAGATTGACTCGACTGCGAAGGAGTCGAAGTCAGGGAGATTATCTTGATTGCGAATGAATCAAGAAATCAGCGAGAACTTGGCAGCGAATGTGCCGAAGAGTCCGAGATTTTGACCCGGTTGCGAATGAACCAAAAGGCTGGAATGATGACTTGGTTGCGAACGAACTGAAGTCAAAGAGATTAATTTGACTGCGAACGAGTCAAGAGTTTAGAAAACAGGCCTGACTGCGAATGAGTCGGAAACCTAAGATTTTGACCCTGTTGCGAATGAACCAAAAGGTCGAGGATACGAGCTAGACTGCGAATGAGCCAAAACTCAAAGGATTGACCTGGTTGCGAATGAACCGAAAGGTCGAAGATATGCAAACCTGAATTGGGATCTGAGAAGATAGCATCTTGGCAGATGATCAGGGCGGAATGATTAGACAGTTATCATGATCAAACCTATGACCTGGTTGCGAATGAACCGAAAGGTCGAGGATATGAGCGAGACTGCGAATGAGTCAAAACTCAAAGGATTGACCTGGTTGCGAATGAACCGAAAGGTCGAAGATATGCAAGCCTGAATTTGGATCTGAGAAGATAGCATCTTGGCAGATGATCAGGGCGGAATGATTAGACAGTTATCATGATCAAACCTATGACCTGGTTGCGAATGAACCGAAAGGCCGAGGATATGAGCGAGACTGCGAATGAGTCAAAACTCAAGGATTGACCTGGTTGCGAATGAACCGAAAGGTCGAAGATATGCAAACCTGAATTTGGATCTGAGAAGATAGCATCTTGGCAGATGATCAGGGCGGAATGATTAGACAGTGATCATGATCAAACCTATGACCTGGTTGCGAATGAACCGAAAGGTCGAGGATATGAGCGAGACTGCGAATGAGTCAAAACTCAAGGATTGACCTGGTTGCGAATGAACCGAAAGGTCGAAGATATGCAAACCTGAATTTGGATCTGAGAAGATAGCATCTTGGCAGATGATCAGGGCGGAATGATTAGACAGCTATCATGATCAAACCTAAATTGGGATCTGGGAAGATAGCATCTTGACAGATCAACATGGTGGAATGATTAGACAGCTATCATGATCAAACCTAAATTGGGATCTGAGAAGATAGCATCTTGACAGATCAACATGGTGGAATGATTAGACAGCTATCATGATCAAACCTAAATTGGGATCTGGGAAGATAGCATCTTGACAGATCAACACGGCGGAATGATTAGACAGCTATCATGATCAAACCTAAATTGGGATCTGGGAAGATAGCATCTTGACAGATCAACACGGCGGAATGATTAGACAGCTATCATGATCAAACCGAAATTGGGATCTGGGAAGATAGCATCTTGACAGATCACCATGGCGGAATGATTAGACAGCTATCATGATCAAACCTAAATTGGGATCTGGGAAGATAGCATCTTGACAGATCAACATGGCGGAATGATTAGACAGCTATCATGATCAAACCTAAATTGGGATCTGGGAAGATAGCATCTTGACAGATCAACATGGCGGAATGATTAGACAGCTATCATGATCAAACCACTCTAAGAATCAAGAACACGAAACTCAAGGAGGAACAATTTTGATTCAAGAAATCGAGATTTCGATCGATTCCATTACATGATTGATTGTCTCTTGCCGAGAACGTTAGGAGTGTGCGATCTCTGCTGAGAACCAGACACAGGTAACTTGCTGAGGTTTTGAGTATTGACCATTTTTCTAATTTTGCCAGGGATTGAAGGCTGCGCGAGCAAATTCTAGACTCTGCTTGGGAAACTGATTTTCTGGGGAAGTTGACCTTTCAGAGAGTGCACTCGTCTGAGAAGTTTGAAGTTTGGCTCGAGATATACTCGTACATCTCTTATCTCAACTTACTGAAAACATTGGCACTGATTGCCTTTTGTGCTTGATATCTTTTATGACGCAAGTCATAAAAGATGCCCCTAGTATATTGTGTTTCCATGACAGGAGTTTTAAGGAGGCAGGGCAATGATGGTTGAAGAAAAGATGCTTCGTTTCATGAAGGCTCGAGGATGCAAAGTTCTTTTGTATGGAGAGAATAGGACAATAACCATGATGGCTGAGTCTGGAAATCTCTTCTTTCACATGGCTCACTTTTGGAGGCTTAAGGTCTCGGGTAGGTTTGAACAAGATGTCTCCCGCCCCTTCTGATACCTAAACCAGGATTTACTCTGAATTTTCTTCGCAATTTGGAGGACACGCTCTCATTCTTCTAGCACCCGACAGTTTGGACTTTGCAAGGAAAGGGAACACAAATATGAAGGAGGAATAGATTTCCAAGGACTCGGTCAAAGAAGATTCTTGTTGTTCGGAGGACTCGACTCGCTTTCGACTCACTCTTGGATCTGATGTGTTATTTTTCAAGGGTATGGCTTAGCCACTCTTAGAGTATTTCGAAGACCGTGTCAAGAGGTACTATTCTCCTTTTTCGGTGTTTATGTCATGATTATTATCCCTTTCGGATTGCTCGGTTTCAATGCCCCTAGTTTAGATGAATGTTAAAGTAAGCTTGCTGGCACTACTTGGACTCCAAGATTTTACCCTGGTTGAAGACTGTTTCTCCACCTCAATGATTCGCTTTTTCGTTGGAAGTCATTGCCATTGACCAGATTGCCTTGTCAGGTTTTCAATCTGGCGGACCGCTTGCCCTAACTTTTGCCTGGTTCGCCCTTTCGGGTTTTCAATCCAGCGGGCTCGATACCCTAACTTTTGCCTAAGCTGAATTTTCAGTTGTCAACTTAGCGGGTGAATGACCCTAAATTTTGCCTAGACCGCCCTCCTGGGTTTTCAGCCTAACGGGTCTTCAGACTCCATCGTTTTTTCTTCTTGACTTTGAACCTCTGCTTGTTCACCAGAAGGACTTTCTAGGCGGGCTTGGGTTCAAAAGGGTTAGATATCGGAAGTTCAAACGATTTGGATCGAATCTGGTCTTGCCAGACTACCTACGTACCCCAAAAATGGAGGATCAGATCCGCGTAGTTCGCTTTGGGTTTAACAAAGAATGGTTTAGCTTTTTAGCTTCAAAAGTTTGAAAAGGGGATGATTTAGTTTTTATCCCCAAGGATTTGACCGAACCTGAATTGATCAAGTTGCCTACGTACCCCCGAAGAGTTGGGGATCAGGTCCGCGTAGTTCGGGTCGAAATGCCCCTGGTTTGCGGGTGTTTGAAAAGAATGTTTGATTTTGTTGAGGCTCGAAGGTGTTCGCAAAAGGATTTTTTTTAAACTTGGGATTTGTGGCGTTTAAGGCTCTGGCGTCCAAGGATGACCTTCTGATGTTTTGGCATACAAGCTTCTTGAATGGCTAAGGTTCAATGGCTTTGAACTTTTTTTTTTTTTAGGAGTCTGGCGGCATTTCCTGGCAAGACTTCATCTGCACTGTGCAAGCTAGACTGATTGAATTCCCACTTTGTCTTTGAGATCTTGCACTGATATTTGGGATTCTACGACTCTGGGTCTTCTCTGAATGCTGAAGATTTTGAAATTTTCAATCTACTTATCGACTCCGCTTCCTGCGATTCTGATTCTCTTGAGGAGTTGACGCGGGGCATGCTCCCTTCTCCTTTCTTCTCTGGATTCTATCTTATTTTTCTTTGTTCATTCTGATTTTTATTTTTTTGCTTGGATGTGGGGAATGCCCCTACGCCTGGAATGCTTTAACTTGAAATTCCATCGCAATGTATAGCCCAAGTATTCTTTTTGGGGTTCATGCTCTATGCTCATGACTTTGTTGTCTGAAAGTCTTCTCTCAATTTTTCATTCACTGCATTTGATGTTTGGTATTCTTTATTTGAATTTTTTTGCTTTTTTGACCTGTCTGAAGCCGAGGGTGACTCACATTGAACGATGCCAAGGCACGCTTCTGGTTTATCCTCATAGGACCAAGCAACACTTCTTTGAACCCTCTAAATAGGTTTATCGATTCTTTGCGCTCTTCGGGAGATTTTGCCAATCCTTACTTCCCGAGTTTCGGATTTCGATACCACTATCCACGGTATCGATTTCATCTGCAAGTGGCTTTGCTCGACGCTCTTCCTCTCGTTTGATTATCTTTCAAATCACGAGGAGAATTTCATCGGCATCCTCGTCCGAGGAGGGTGTCTTTAGTTATTTTAAACATTAGATCCAAGAGTGAATCATAAAACATTGAAGATATTGAAATCAAACTTTATTGAATTGAAAACTTTCAAGTACATCAATAGTTCTCAACACGCCTCAGTGGGCTCTTCATCAGACTTGACAAGAAAATAAAACACCGACTCTAAATGAAAAAGACTGACAAACAGGACACCCCCTTCTTTTCTTTTCTTTTTTTGACATTGACACTATGACTCACCAACTTTCAACACAAGAGTTGGTATACACTCGATAGAAGTTAAATCTTGAAACATGACATTTGGAACACCTTACTTGAAACATGACACTTGGACGCGGACAAGGACTAGGCACTGAAGTTCAGAAGTACACGTCTTCCTCCATGATGTTGTCGGCTAGTGGTTTCGGTCCTGGTATAGGAATCTCGGAAGAGGCGGTCCCATGCAGTTCTGTCGACCTGGCCCAAACTGCCCTTGAAAACCTGCTGGTGGCATCATGCTCTCTGCCCTGACATTCTTCGGAGGCTCACATTCTGACATTTTTTCTTTCCCTTTCGGTTCATCCCTCTGCTTTGATGCAGCATAAACAGAGGTGGTGGAACCTTTGAAGGGTTGAATAGGTCTAACCGGTGCATAATTCATAAAAGCACAGAGTTCAGGAAGAAGGGAAGAGTCTCCATCTATCTCGTCCTGAATTTTGTGTTTCAATGCCAGGCACTTTTCTGTTGTATGACCAATACCTCTATGGTACTCGCAATACTGATCTCTTCTCCAGTGCTTGGGGAGTGGGTTAGGAATAAGCTTCGGATCTAAAAGTGTCAAACGACCTTCGCTGACCCATTTCTTCATGATAACTTCCTGAGAACATGGTAGCTGAGCGCATTCTCTCCTCAGTCTCTGACCCATCCTCTCTTCCACTTCTATGATTGGCTTCTTAAAAGGTTGACGATAAGGTTCAACATTCTGAACTTCACTGGGAACAAATACAGGCTTCGTCCCACTATGCAAATCAACGTATCTGTCAAGAATTAAACTCTGAACTGATGTTTCTTCTGTCATAATACCCATATCGGCAAACTGCTTAGGAGCTGAATTACATCCGGTAGACAGATATCGTATCTGAGTTTTCATCTCCCTCACTTCTTCAGTTAACATGGCCATCTGACCAAAGAGTTTAACCATCCAGTTTTCCATTCGGATAAGGGCCGACCTTTCAAAAGATTCCTCCATTAGTCGAAGGCTTGATGGAACAGGTGGCATTTCTGAGATAGGACGAATAAGGGATGCAGGATCCAATAATGGTTCATCTGTAGAGATAGCTCCTACCATCGGTAAAGGGCCAACTGATCTTTGCACTGGTTTTTTGGTAGCCCCGGGTTCTCCAACAACTACCTTACCATCCTTGATAAGTTTTAGGATCTTATGCTTCAAGGCTTGGCAACTGTTGGTTGAATGTCCATGAACTCGATGATACTCACAGAAGTCTTGTTCATAAAAGTTGCTAGGAAGAGGATTTGGAGGAGAAGAAGGTTCAGGAAGTTCAAGTTTACCCACTTCGACCAATCCTCTCAAAGCTTTTTCAAAATTCTTCGGCAATGGAGGAATCTCTTTACCTGGCTTCTGAATAGGCTTGTTTCTTTTCTGAGCCACCTTCTTGAAAGGTTGACGAGAGGTCTCCACATTACTGACTTCTTCAGCTGCCACCATAGTCCTCTTTCCGTCTCTAACATCAGTTGAGGTCCTTGTCTTTAGGCCTTTAGCCAGTGCATCCTCTACTTGGGTTCCCGTCTTGATGAGGTGATTGAAATCGAGAAAGTATTGGATAGCCATATGATGATAATACTGTGGAGACAGATTCTTCACCACAATTTTAATCTGATCTTCATCGGACAATCTGTGGGTCATCCGAACAGCTTTTCTTCTCCATCTTCGGATGAAGGAAGTGAAAGTTTCATTATGCCCCTGTTTCAACATTTTCAGATCCCTTTTGGTTACCTCTATCCCTTCCTCCATGGAAAATTGTTCCACAAACTTGTTAGCAATGTCTTCTAAGGTTCGGATCTCTTCAGACTTTAAGCTCAAAAACCATTTCTTAGCAGTTCCGACTAGAGATCGAGGGAATACGAGGGCAATCTGCTCTGGAGAAAGTCCATGTTGCTGTAGAAGAGGAATGACAGATTTCAGATGACTGGTGGGGCATCCCGTCCCATCATACTTGTCAAGATCAGGTACTGTGAACTTAGGAGGAAGAACAACTCCCGGGACTATCATGAAGTCGGACATGCTCAACTTCTTAGGGCCTTGGAACTTTATGCTTTCCATTTCTCGGGTTAGCTTATCCAACCTATCTGTTATCGCTCTGCCCTCATTGGCTCTCTCCAGATGAGGGAGACAATTATCTTCTGCATACTGCTCATCCTCGACATCGTCTTCGACATTCAAAACAGCAAGCCTGGCCATTGCAGGATGTGGGGGAGGTATAAGTGGAATTTGCCGGGGTACAGGTTCTTCAGAAGTAGAACCTCTATCACTTTTCAGACGGACTATCTCCTCACTCATATTATTCATCTGTTGGAGCATAGACTTCATCAACTCATTCATCTCGGCCAGAGTATTTCCAGATTCAGCCATAGGTTCTGGTGTGGGTTGAATAGAAATAGGTACTGCAAATGAGTGAGGTCAATAAGGTCAGATTCCCGCCATGGAATGGACAAACACTATAGCTCAATATAGGGTAATCAAATGAAAATCCCATACACAAGCTGAGACAAAAGATGATACGAGTATATCCTCCCATGGATAAAATCCGGCAGCATAACATCTATGCAAGAAATGTGGTAAGATAAGCACATGGTTTGTCAACGAACCAGAAAAGATAATGATTACGCTCAAGGTTTCTAAAAAAAAAAATCGGCAGCATGACGGCTATACTAGGAGATATGGTACGGTAAGCACATGGTTTGTCAACAAGCCTAAAAAGATAGTGACCACACTCAAGGTATTTAGGAAAAATCCGGCAGCATGACGGCTGTAGTAGGAGAGACTCAGCAACTAAACATGAAGAGTATGCCGTCATGGTCAAGATAAAGCAGGGCTCTCAGCAAGAACACACACTCCGGTACTGATGATGGCAAGATAGACTCATAATCGACATGCGGAGTGATCTGATCAGGATCGATCAAATGATCAGGCTCACGGAAAACAGATCATGACTAAAAGAGCCAAGAATCTTATGATAATCCATAGAATGGATAGATGGGGAAAAATTGATTAGATTAGAAGGAAACCTAACTAAGAAGCAAGCCCTAATCTAATAATAAATATATACATATATATACATCCTAACCAGGGGCACCAACCCTAGTCTAATCTAGCGCAGCCAAGAAAATCTTGACCCAGAAGTGTCTGTGAGTGTACTAGATAACGCGGCGGGTAACCACGGTGTGACTTACCCTCCTACACTACACGGGTAGGCTGACTTCTATCCTAGGCTCACATATGCTGGTCGCACATGTTCGTCCTATATGAGTACATATATATAGTGCCCTAGCAAGGGTTCCCTAATTTTGGTTCTAGAGGGAGCAACTAATATATATACATAATATAATGAAATAAAAGTAGGGCCCAGGCATTTCTGCAGGGTACTATGCTTATGACCATACCCTTGATGTATAACGCCAGCACACCCAGCATTATACAAAGTATGTTCATTGCTCATCGGCTGCTGTAGAACACCAGCACACCCAGTGTCTACGGCTGCAGCTCCGGCGCATAGCTCGGAAATAGATACAACGGTTCCCAACTGGTACGCGTCATATCTATTCCCTAAGGCCAATAATGAAAATGATGAAAGAAATAAAGAATATGACAATGTATGATGTGCAGTGTGTGAATCCCTTGTTTTATTTACGCACCTAATTGGTGCCCCTGGATTTCTAACGATAAAGTTCCAATTTAACTTGGTTTTGACCCAAATTTCTTCAAAATTAATAAAAATGGCATTTTTACAGAGTTAGGCAATGTTCCAAGAAATCCCCAGCAGAGTCGCCAGCCTGTGGAACCAGATCCGGGACGGGCGTGAGGGACGGCGCCCCCGCGCGAGTCTCTAGATCGTCCACGTGAAGGAGAGCCCCACCAAGGAACTCTCGAAAGAGTGCCCCTCACAGCATGAGCGGCGATGTAAAGTGAGATACCTCTCGATTCGGGGACTAGCCCAGATTCGAGGCGTACCTTAAACAAAGAAGAGTCGCCATCCAAGGAAGTGGGCCCTGGATCCCATGCTGTGCTCTGTTGCAACGGATAACCAGAGATATAAAATAGGGTTCGTGCCTGATGACGAATGGGGAAGGGATTAGGCGCCCCCAATTCGCCCAAGTGCTAGCACCTGGTCTCTTATGCCATTTATTATTAATTTTGAAGAGTTTTGGGCAAAAATCATGCGAAATGGGAACAAATATCTCCGAGACAACGTCTAGCTAATCATGCATGTCTCGGAGATGAATAAGAAACACACACAAAAGAAATGAAAGAAGTGTCGCCTACGAATAGCTAGATTATGTGTGACATGCCTGATTGGTGTCTAAGTTCTGGTGGACGAACACATGCATGCTACAACTAAAGATATAGGATCTGTACATGAAAGTAAGAAAACACAACAAAGCATACAACACAACACATGACTTGACACGACAAACCCTAAACTCTAATGCAATGCTTGACTCGGACCAGGATGGCCATCCATCCTAGCTGCACTACGTATCCCGGCCTCGGGAAGAATCAGAGCCAACGTAGTTCGGTGTCTTATGCTAAACTACAATGCCTAAACCTCTAGGACCGCTATCCTAGACTCGATCAACTAGACTCGACTAGTTTTTAAAGCTTTTTGTGCGATTGCTTAAATTCAAGTGGATTGTGATTTTTAGGACTCTCTATATGTCCTAACTAATGCAGGTTGTTTAGCCTTAAGCTAATGCAGGTGGGCCCTACATCCTATGTGTATCTAGGCTGTGCAACATAAAGAAAACCATGGGCTGACTATATGCTTCCTAGTCTAGCCATCGGTTCGACTAAGTGTCTGACCGATCGACTCGAGGCCTCCTAACTCTAGGGACACTCACACGACAGGACACACCACATCAATACAAATCAAGACCGACTCCTAACTCTAAAACACCCTAAATATCTAGGACAGACTCCTAACTCTAGGGGAAGATCTTTTTGAAAAGGTTTTGAAGTTTTTTGTATTTTTTGGAGGTTTTGAAGTTATGAAAAATGGTGAAAGTTATGAGAAATATTTACAAAAAATGGTGACTGAAAATGGTGAAAGGGTGTAAAAATGGTGTCTAAAAATGGTGACTGAACTCAGGGTGCCAGCAGCACGCCTGAGCTGCCTACGTACCCCTCAGCTAGGGATCAAGCCATCCGTAGTTCGGACCAGAATTCCTAACTACTCTGCACATGACTCAAGATTTTTTTTGAAATTTTGATTTTTAAAATGTTTTTGGATTTTGAATTGTTTTTGAGATGTTTTTGAATTTTCAAGTGTTTTTTGGAATGTTTTTGTTGTTTTCAAGTATTTTTGAAATGTTTTTATTGTTTTTTTGACACCAGAGAATAAAATCCTATCATCATACGGGTAGGGAGACTTCTGGAATCCCGCAAAGGTTGGACAGCATCCTATGCTTTGCGGGGGAACGAACAGGAAAATAACTCGGCAAGGGTTGGACAGCATCCTATATCTTGCAGGAGCGGGTAAAGATCACGATTTGATGAGAGGATGGACGGAATCCTAACCCCTATGATGACAGGAAAAATTCCTGGACTGACTGTAGGACTGACTCCTGTGCTGAAGACTGTTATAATTACTATTTATAATTACTATACAAGATTACTATTCAAAAATACTATTCATAATTACTATTTATAGGTACTATTCAAAACTACTATTCATAATTACTATTCATAAGTACTATTCAAAACTACTATTCATAATTACTATTTATAAGTACTATTCAAAACTACTATTCATAGTAGGACCCGCTGATGTGGGACCCGCTGTTGTGGGACCCGCTGTGGGACCCGCTGATGTGTGACCTGCTGTGGGACCCGCCGATGTGGGACCCACTGCGGGACCCGCTGGGACCCGCTGGGACCCGCTGTGGGACCCGTTGTGGGACCCGCTGATGTAGGACCCGCGGATGTGGGACCCTCTGTGGGACCCGCTTTGGGACCCTCTGTGGGACCCGCGGCTGTGGGACCCGCTGTGGGACCCGCTGATGTGGGACCCGCTTTGGGACCCGCTTTGGGACCCGCTGTGGGACCCGCTGTGGGACCCGCTGTGGGACCCGTTGTGGGACCCACGGACGTGAGACCCGCGGACGTGAGACCCGCTGTGGGACCCGTTGTGGGACCCGCTGTGGGACCCGCTGTGGGACCCGCGGATGTGGGACCCGCTGTGGGACCCGCTGTGGGACCCGCGGATGTGGGACCCGCTGTGGGACCCGCTGTGGGACCCGCGGATGTGGGACCCGCTGTGGGTCCCGCTGTGGGACCCGTTGTGGGACCCGCGGATGTGGGACCCGCTGTGGGACCTACTGATGTGGGATCCGCTGTGGGACCCGTGTAGTGCAAAGAATGAATAATTAAAAAATAAAAAAAATGAACTTACACCACAAGAGATCCAGGAAGGTGTTGACAGAGTCGTGCTTGTGTGGGGCCCGCTGATGTGGGACCCGCTGATGTAGGACCCGCTGATGTGGGATCCGCTGGAGGTGGGGCCCGCTGGAGGTGGGGTGGAGGAGATGTGGATGCCGGTGGAGCTCCGGTGGTTGGTTGGGAGGATGCCGGAGAAGGTGGTGGTGATCGGTGGATGGCCGGTCGGAGATGGGTTTGGCCTCGCCGGATTCCGGCTGGGTTGCCGGAGGAGAAGACTCTCTCTCTCTCTCTCCCTCTCTCTCTCTACAGATCTCTCCTCTCTCTCTCTCTACAGATCTCTCCTCTCTCTCTCTCTCTCCCCTCTGCAGATCTCTCTCTCTCTCTCCCTCTCCCTTTCTCTTTTTTCCTCTGGTTTTTCCTTTCTTTTCTTCCTCTGGTTTTTCTTTTTTCTCTTTTTTTTTTTTTCTCCTCCCCCTCTGGTTTCTCCTCGCGAGAGAGAAGAAAACCATCATGAGTCATCATGAGGGGGAGAGAAAGTGAGAGTGGTTGTCCCCCTCATGTCCCCCATTTTCTTAATTTTTTTTAAAAAAAATAAAATAAAAAATCATTACATGCATAGGATACCAAAAGAAAACAAAAAACATAATCATTGCTTACAAATTTTAAAAATCAAAAGAAAATGATGATGTCCCCTTTCTTCTTTCTTTGAATATAATCGGATCCCACATCAACGGGTCCCACACAAACGGGTCCCACACCAGCGGGCCCCACACAAGCGGGCCCCACACAAGCGGGCCCCACACAAGCGGGTCCCACATTATATATATATATATATATATATTTTTTTTTTTTATTTTATAAAAACAGGGTGGTGATATTGACACTACCAATATTGATGGGCGCACTATTGGCGGAAAAATTGATGGGCGCACCATCCAATCGTGTCTTATTCGAAATCTGCTCTGCACCGTTCCAGGATAATTCACCCCCCTTTTCTGGTTTACACTACGGTCCTTTCTCTGCTCGTTCGCTAGGCAAACGTACTCGGATTTTGACGAAATTTTGCGGGGACCTAGCTGGGACCCAAAGCTAGCCTAGGGTTAAGTTTGGGACCCTAGATCATTGATCTGATGGGGTTTTGCACAAAATTGGAAGGTTTAGGGCACGGTCAAAATGGGGTGTCTACAATATCATAAATAATAATTATTTTATGTAGCTAAGGTGCAAATAAATTAGTCTTATCGTGTTTTTTTGGACGATTCTCACTCTATGGATGAGAGAGTAGTAATTTATATGGAAACCGCAAAATCTTTAGTGTTAACAAAATCCCGAATTTCATGAGAGAGAGAGAGAGAGAGAGAGAGAGAGTTAACAAAATATTCCCCAAAAAATAGGGGCCCAACTTTTACGAAAAAAAATCTAAACCTATGTAGTTACGGAAGGGAGAGAGAGAGAGGGAGGGAGAGGAGAGAGAGGAGAATTAACAGAAAAAATCCCAAAAATTACTGCAGTAAATAAGGATTATTATCCTTTCCTAATCTTTTTGGTTTGAAAATTTTGGGTTAAACGGGTCCTCTATATTTGTAGAAAATGGGCTTTTAGTAGTCTTCTCTTGTAGGTCTATACTGGAACTTAGCATGATGTTGAAATGGGGATGAAAAGCCATTATTTTGGTTATTCAGAAACGTGTAACAGCTCAAGAGGTTTTATTTAGTTTATGATGGCTTATTTAACTTCTGGTTGTAGTTTTGAGATATGTCATTGTTATATAAGACCTATCTACAGCCGACTTGTATGTTGATGAAAGGGCCATTGAAGAAAATATAAAAGCCAAAATAAATTACTAGGGAAAAACGATCTTACCTTGACGAATTCAAACTCTCCTCTTCCAATCCTTCTGAGGGTTCTCTTATTGTTGTTGGTCTCTCCCTAAGCATCCGAGATTCGACACCATGAAATACTCTGCAGAAAAGAAAGAGTGAAAGGAAGAAAAGGATTGAAATGCAACGAAACTTCACCATTTTCTCCCCACCCTTTTTTTAAATTATATTCACGTCAACAGCATACATGCATATATATAGGTTGCTTGGAAGACTAGCAAGTTAACCCACACGTTTGGACTCTTTACAATCCTAATTACAAATGCATTTAACTTCCTACATAATAGCTTGTAGATAACTATAGAACTTCCATTCAACTAAAAAACTCTACACAAAGAAAGATAAACATCCCAAACACAAATACCGACTCGTCCAACTGTGGATAAGACTAAGTAGATAACTGTTGCCATGGTCTAGTAGCCATCTCTGTTTCTCACGTAACCAATTTCAACCTGCGATTTAACAGGGGTGAATTTTTTTAAAATGACAAGATAATTAGTAAGGGAAAGGATGTGGGAGAGATAGGAGAGAATTTATAGATAGAATGGAATATGAGGAGAGATTTTAGGGAGAAAAAGGAAGTGGTGGGATCCAATTAACACAATAAATTGCCGGATTTTTTTGGCATTATTTCCATAATGTGTAGTCCCACTATAGATCGGAGGGGTAGGATCATCCTATGTAAACGCTTTTTTGGGCACAACCAATTTACGTTTTTTTTTTTTTTGAAATGGCATATATTATAAAAGAAACAGAAGGGACACCCGAAAGGGAATACCCAAAGAAATAGAACAAAAAAAAAAAAAAAAAAACTAATTACAAAATGACTAGGCCATCAAATAGGAAATTGATTAGACAAATTCATCGAGATGCATACCACTCATCTTCTAGCCAAAGCGTCCGCCTTCTCGTTAGCAGACCTTCTAACATGAATCAACTTAATATCTGATTCCGCTAATATATCTTCCATTTCGTCAAAAAGATCCAAAAACCTCCAAGGTGGAGCCATCCCACCCTCAGCCACCGGATAACATTAAACGAATCCCTTTCAACAATTACACTCTTCGGACGGTCCCTACTCACCTTTTTTATGCCATTGAAAGCCGCTTGGACTTCCGCCTCCGTAGCGTCAGTCACACCTAAAGGGCCCCAAAAAGACCAAAGAACCTTGCCGGCATCATCACGACATAAACCTCCCACCCCGGCTGGACCAGGATTCCCAAAGCAAGCACCATCGAAGTTTATTTTTAACACTCCTTGAGGCGGTGGTTCCCATCTCTGCACAACTTTATTAGCCCACTCACTACTCAAGCACACCACCCCCCATCCTTCCCAAAGATCAAACGCTGAGACAAACCGGAAAGATGGTTGGCATCTTGTCCAATTAATAACCAAAGCAATTATCCGCATATAAAGATAATGAGGAGCCTTGGACATTCCCTCAAACACCCGCGTATTTCTCTCCTTCCATATCACCCACCAAGTGGCAAGCAAGCATACTTCCCACAAAATTTTCCTTTTCTTCTTCCAAGGCACAAAGCTCCATTGTTGCAACAACAATTCAATAGATCTAGGGAAAATCCAGCTGATTCCAAATCTCAGAAATATGCGACCCCATATAGACCGGGTGAACGAACAATGCATAAATAGATGATCCGCAGATTTCCAATCCGCAAGACATAGGGGGCAATGATCAACAAGTCACATACCTTGGTTTCTCAGAAAGTTAATGGTTTGAATCCTGTCGCGACATGCGGCCCAACCAAAGATACTAACCTGCGGCGGAGAATGAAATTTCCACACCTTTGCTGAAAAAGAGGGAGTCGGGAAGGGCATTAGGCTCGTATAGAAAGATCTGACAGAAAAAAACCCAGAAGAATCTGCAGTCCATATTCTCGTATCCATCCCCTTTCTTTTAATGTAGCCATTATCCAAAAGCCTCCTAAGTCTAGCCCCAGAATCTAACTCCCAAGCAAAGAACCTTCTTCTATAAGCCGGGCACCATTCCCAAACACCATCCCTACTAACCATACACTCACTCACCATAGCTTCTTTATTCACCGCAACCCGAAAAATTTCCGGGAACAACAACCTGAGTGGGCTATCACCACTCCATAAATCACTCCAAAACTTAGCTTTATCCCCTCCATAAACCCTAAATCTAATATTCAGGTTGAATAGGGGGGACATTTTTAAAATATCTCTCCACACTGTTAGCCCCTTTGACTTAAAATTATCGAAAGACTCCCACCCTCCGGGTTGACAACCATACTTACTACAAATGACCCTAACCCACAAATGAGATCTTTCTTCGCCAATTCTCCATAACCACTTTCCAAGCAAAGCGTGGTTAAACTCCCTAAATCTTCTAATCCCCAAACCACCCACCTTGATGGGCACACAAACATCCTTCCAACTCACCAGAGAGATTCCTTTTTTGTCCTCATTACCTCCCCACAAAAATCTACGTTGGATCATTTCAATCCTCAACGAGACACTGACAGGACACTTGAAAAGAGACATAAAATATACAGGAATATTTGCTAAGACTGCCTTGAGTAAAACCAATCTTTCACCTCTCGATACTAAATTTCTCTTCCAAGTATCCAACCTACGCCCAATCCTTTCTAAAATCGGCTCCCAAAATGCCTTATTTGGTCTTCCAACCCCCAAGGGCAGACCCAAATATGAGGCCGGAAGATTATCCATCTCGCAACCCAATAACCTCGCGAACTTTAGAGCCTCATCCAAGGGGACATTCAACGCAAACAATCTAGACTTATGAAAATTAGATCTTTGACCCATTAACATTTCATAACATCTCAAAGCGGACTTTAAATTTAACACTTGGGATCTCTCCGGAACGCAGAACAAGAGCGTATCATCCGCGAACTGGAGGTGAGAGACCTCCACACAGTCTCTCCCAATACTGAAGCCATTGAACAACCCTACATCGCATCCTTTAGCTACCAATCTACTCAGAGTTTCCGCCACGATGACAAACAAGAAGGGAGATAAAGGGTCCCCTTGCCGAAGACCACGGGAAGACTTAAAAAAGCCTTTAGGAGACCCATTTAACAACATAGAAAACCACGTCGAGGATACACAAGACTTAATCCATCTGCGCAATCTACTCCAAAAACCCATTTTAGGAAACAGGAAATCTAAACAGTCCCATTCCACTCTATCGTAAGCCTTTTCCATATCCAATTTGCAAATAATTCCTCGCCTACGATAATAATCTATGGCCTCATTGGCAATAAGGGAGCAATCTAATATTTGTCTCTTCGCTACAAAAGCACTTTGATAATCAGAGATAACTACCGGTAGAACTTTCTTCAAGCGCTCCGCTAGAACCTTAGCCAAAGCTTTATATAAACTACCCACAAGACTAATAGGACGGAAATCTGCAATTTTTGTTGCCCCCGCTACTTTAGGAACAAGAGTGATGAAGGTAGCCCCCGTGCCCTTGTCCATCTCCATACCATTAAAAAACTCCATGAAAAAATCTAATATTTCCTTTCTCACATATTCCCAACAAGATTGGAAAAAGGCAAGACAAAAACCGTCCGGCCCCGGAGCTCTATCTTTGCTCAGAGCAAAAACCCCTCTCTCAATCTCCTCCTCCTCAAACGGTTTTTCCAACTCCGCACACAAAGATAGATCCAAACTGCTAAAGTCAAGATGCTCCGGAGTTGGTCTGGGACCCCCATCCGAAGTATATAAGGAATTGTAAAACTGTAAAACAACTCTGGAAATCTCATCTTTACCCGATACTGCCACTCCCATATCTACTAAAGAATCTATCCTATTTCTCCTCCTCCTTCCACTGGCCACGGCATGAAAGTATGCCGTATTTTTATCCCCCTCCTTTATCCACCTATCTCTTGTTTTTGTCTCCATGAGATTTCCTCGTGTAACAACACCCCTTTGTGCTCTTCTTTTATCCTACCAAGCTCCTCCCTCAAATCAAAAGACCCAAGCCCATTATCCTCGAGGTCCTTAATTTCCCCTATTCTACTTTCCAACCACACTTTCCGGGTTAGATCAATACTCCTTTGCTCCTTCACCCACTCCCTTAATTTCTCCTTCACAAATCTTAGCTTCCTACCGAATCTAACATCAGATGGACCCACAGATTCATAGGATGTCCATCAGCTACCTAGCTTCTCTACCATGCTAGGGACCAATAACCATGCAATCTTGAATCTGAAAGGAGGGGGACCCCAAGATTCCATTCTCGGGTCCAAAATGATAGGGCAGTGATCCGAGACCGAATGAACAATGGACCTTTGAAAAACCTCAGGGACCAGCTTCAACCATCCATGACAAAAGAGAAATCGATCAATCCTACTCTGAGACTCACCCCGACACCACGTGAATCGAGATCCAGCCAATGGAAGATCAATTAATTCATTTTTTGCAATGAACTCATCAAATGACCTCAAGTTTTTAACCGATATCCTACACCCCAATCTTTCACCAACAAACCTAATCTCATTAAAATCACCCCCAATGCACCAAGGATGGTCTCATCTCCCCCTAACCCCATTTAGCTCCTCCCATAACAACCCTTTCTCCGCTCCTAACGAAGGGCCATATACCCCAGTAAAAGTTACGCATAAAGCATCCTCCGTCTTCAAAAGGAACAACCAATTTACGTTGCAGCCCAAAAATGGACGGTTTGGATGTGCCTTCCTGTCCTTGGCAACAAGCATTTACAATAACCACACACACGCCCAAAAAAAAAAAAATGTGCACATTAAACAACCAACGGGGGAAGAACCTCACAAATAAAACTGGATTTCTTGTAACCACAATCAGCATGTTGTTTCTACTGTTTAGGAGTTGTGCATGTGATTTTTCCCTCTGATTTAGTCAGTTTGAGAATTCAACTTTGGGAGAGATGATGTCCTCCCATTCTCCCACTTTTGAGTCTTTGATTTTTCCCTCATAAAGTCATCTCCAGCAAAGCATGGTGTATTAAAGTTCAGGTTTGGGTGTAAAATGGTGGCTCCACCCAGACTACCCCATTAAAACATAAAGAGTATAAAATAGTGGGCCACACCACATCAAAAGTTTGCGTGTAAATGGCGGGCCCCACCCTATGGATGGGTTTAGTGGAGACGTGGGCCCATCTTAGCAAAACATGGCGTGAAAAATTGTGACCAGACCCTTATCGGTATTTATTAAATTTATTAATTATCTCTCGAATAACATGATAAATTATTTTTAAATATATTGATAATCATTTTCCTTGAAGTGATCAGTTTGTGAGGTGGAAAAACAATTCCCTTCTTAAATTTAAACACTTGCCGACTTAAATTTAGAGATTTTCACTATGAAAATTTACTATTTTCTACGATCATATTTGCTATCCTAGCTAAACATTAAAAACCTGACCCGACCTAACCTGTGGAACTATATCAGGCAGGGTCGGATTATGAATCATGTTTTGACCCGACGTGACCCAAGATAATTTCCAGAGTAGGGTAGGGTTTTGGAAAAACCGACCTGCGCACCCTAAGATAAAGGGAGTGAAAAAAAATGGAAGGATGCCTATCTATTTATCATTCTAACAAGGACTCACAGTGAACCTCCAAACAAGGCTGAATTCTTAGGTGAAGGAAGCCGACTTCAAGGACAATTTGTGTCACCTTGGTCCCATCATTGGAACTCTATCAGGTCGTGTTTCTCTCCTCTAGTTATAATTTGCCCGGTGTAATCTTATAACCTATGTTTGGTGTTTATTTTCAAGAGGCATTTACTCTTAGCACTTTTTGCTCTTCCTCTCTTTATCATCTTCCTCTCACAATATTCTTTTAATTTTAGGGTGATGATAAATTTGCATCCACTGTACGATAATTCGCACTCTTTTACCGTCAAAAAGTGTAGAAGTCCGCCGCATATCCTTCCTGCACAGTGGTGCGAATTATCCCATAGAGGGTGCGAACTTATCATAACCTTTTGTTTTAATATACTCGCAGGGGCCGGCCAAACTCCTATAAAAAAGGATTTGCTAGGGACCATTGAAGAAGGAATTTCGCAGGCCGGCTGTTGCATGAGAGAGCAGCACATGGGCTCAATTTTTCAACAGATTTTGTCTTATTCATTTACTTCATCTGAGGTAACTGCTCTCTCATGCAATAGCCGCCCGCGAAAATGCCTTCTGATATGGTCCCTACCAAATCCAAAATTAAAAACACTTTTGTCTATTCTCAGCTGCAACTCTTCTAATTTTCCATTTCATTTTGTCTTCGTCTTGAAGCATTCATACTCAGACATTTTCCCGAAAGCTAAATCCCATCTCTCTCTCTATCTCTCATACATACACACATATATTTTCTCTCTCCGCTTCTCAGATTCTTTTCCCAATCAAATCAATGACGGATCGAATGACGAGATTCAGAGAGGAAGGCCTCACCTACGCTTATATCCTTCTCTACATCGCTCTTTCCAGCGGACAAATCTTCTTTAACAAGGTTAGTTATTTACTCACATTTTTATATCCCCTTTCTTGATTTCTACTGCGTTAGTCTCTGATCCCTGTACTTCATTCTCTAGGGTTTGGAAAATAATATTAGATCTCTTTAACTCGTTTCTTTTTGTCTTTCTTGATTCTTAAGAAATCAAGAAACATAAACAAACCATGGATTAAGAATATGTAGGAGAATGGAGGGATTGGGACTGGAGAAAAGAAAAATCACGCCATGGACTAATCTTACTTAACGCTCCGAAAATTATTCTCCATTTTGATTTTTTTCCCCCTAACAAGTGGGCAGTTAAACTCAATGTGCTTGATACCTTGTATAAAACACAAGGGGTTCTTATCCACACGGATAGCGCATCATATGTTGTCTACTTTGTTATGTTGTGTTTCTCAAAACACATTTTGGATTCGCAAGACTACATTAAGATCTCAATCCTATGATGTAGCAGGACATGTTGCATCATGAGGCTTGGGTCACTAATTGGTCATCTGGGTTCCTCTCTTTTTACTTCCATGTCGTTGTAACAGGATTAGAATCTGTTAATATAAGAAAGCACTAGTTTCATTCACTTCAGACTTTATGCAGACAATTGGAAAATTTCTGTAGCGTACACTCCCACACGCTAATCCTTTATCTTTATATTTTGATTCTTGAAACAATATGTGGACATAATCCGTAGGAAGAAACTTACCTTAATGTTGTTTCTTCATCTTCTCCGAAGTAAGGGTCTTCTCCTTTCTGGTGCGATCATGCATCATTTAGAACTAATACCCATGTCACTAGACAATTTCAAGACGAGCATTAGCACTAATCTTCTATATAAACTTGTAAGGACCCACACTTCTTGAATGTAGTTTATTGAAAGTGCCTTTAGGCAGCCCTCCCGCCTTGATACTAACCATCACCATATCCTTTTCCAAAAATTTCACAAATTGAAGACGTAAATCAGCCTAGCCTTACAAGACTGTCAAACTCTTTGTTTGGTAATAATATTAAAAATAAAAACAAAAGAACAGCGAGGCCAAGGGAGGTCTACGGAAGAAGAAAAGGAAAACACAGCGAAAAAGGAGCAATACGAGAAAAGAAAGAAAAATCCTTTGGGAGTGAGGGGCCAAGGAGGTCTAGAGAAGAAGAAAAGGAAAACACAGCGAAAAAGGAGCAATACGGGAAAAGAAAGAAAAATCCTTTGAGAGGGGGGTGATTAAATGTCAAAATCAGAGACATGCAACTTAACAAATCTAATGTAACATGTCTACAAAGGTGTGATTAGTGTTTTATGCTACTGTCACCTCATATTAAAACATGGGAGACTGACAAGTCATGTCAGAGCCTTGATGGCGGTGTCTTTAATCTCCTTCTTCTGTGTGCCATTCTCCTCGCGAGGGCACCATAATCACGCCTGTCAATGCAAGATTTGTGCTACTGATTTGAGTGATTTATCACAATTAAGCCTGCAAAGTTAGATGCTGTTTGATGCTTATTTCGCCAAGTCCAATAGTCTGCATGGGAGTTTGATTTTTCTACTTATGTGAACTTATTGCACAATCATTTATTTATTTATTTTTAATTCATTTGGCTGACAGATGATATTTCCTTTGACATTATGCATGCAGTGGGTTTTATCATCGAAGCAAATCAACTTCCCTTATCCTCTAGGGTTAACTCTACTTCATATGGTCTTCTCCTCTGTTTTATGTTTTTTCCTCACCAAAGTTTTGAAGGTATCATTCTTATCAGGCCTACATCATAGAAAACATCATTTGCTAAACATTTTCAATATTTTTTAGGACACATAGCTTGCTAAATTTTTAAAGGCAGTCTATTCACTACAAGCAACCAGTTATATTTTTGGCACTTCATGATATTCACCTGTGTTTGCTCACAGGTTATTAAGGTTGAGGAGGGGATGACTTTAGAAATGTGAGCAGTATATTAACTTCAAATTTCTTTACGGATGGACTTTATGCGATTTGGTCCTATGAATTTTATTTCCAGCTCTGTTTGTGATCGCTATACATCAAAAGGCGAAGATTGTTACTTTGATGTTGCCAATTTTATTTCTATACAATGAATAAACCATCTACTTGTTGAGGCATATCAGTAACAGACTCACTTCATCCCCCCAGATAACAAGTCTAGAGTCTTGACATTCTCTGGGCATTTTAATTGCATTGACAGTGTATGGATCCTAGTACTTTCTGTTCCTTGAGGGTTATTCAAGATTTTGGTAGCATAATGCGCTTTTAGTTTATGCAATGTGCTTCCTATAATTTTGTGCAATTTTGTGTAAAAAAATGGCAACTGATTCTGGAATGCTGGTGTCTTGTTGAATAATTTTTTTTTTCAGAAAAAAATTATGGGGGCTAGATATATATAGCTAATTATAGGCTTTTAATGTGTATTTCTAGTTCTAGCTAATGCAAACTATCACATCAGTCAATTGTTTTATTTGGATTGTTATGTGCATGAAGTTCAAAACAATTAAAATTGCAGGTATATTTGCATAAGAAAGCTAAAGTTGCAGAGAATGGTTTAGGCCCTGTCCATTTTGGATTTTGAGAATTGATTTTGAGTCAAAAACTGATAATTGAACGCAAAATTACATTTTATTTTGATTCCATTAATCAGTTTTGGACTCAAAATCAATTCTCAAAATCCAAAAAAAAACAGGGCCTTAATGTACTCGATGTTTTGACCCATTCTTTTACGATGCCATCTAAAGTTCTTTCGAGCCACCACAAATAGTTATCCACCTCTCACAACGTCCTGGTCTGGGCTTAGGAATGACATTCCCTCATATATCAATCCTATCATGTGATAATTGTCTCAATAATCTTCGTTGTAAACAGAGCCAAAGGAGGGCCTCTCAGGAAAAATAAAAAAATAATGTCTCTTGCAAGTGATAACCTCTATCCTTTCAGTCTAGGCACCGGATAGAACTCTCAAATTTTGTCTTACTAAATACTCCAAATGGTTGTGGGTAGAGGCTACGTGCAAGGTATTTTGTTCCCTCATTTCCCACTGGGAGACACCACTTGCACCAAATCTTGGCCAAAGAATTAATAGAGCTGATTTCACTAAATACGTTAAACAACTTATAGACGAACACATCTATCTCGACTTCGCAGCAATCTGCTTCTTCATCTGAGTGGAAAGAGGAGTATTCCCAGAAGTGACTAGAAAATAGCCCAAAATAGGCATGTCGGAATCGGCTGGGAAAGGGTTGGCTTGAGTGGGGAAGATGCCAAAAGGAAGAATTTAGCTTTTCAGAACTGTAGTTCCACGCCGAAAGGCAACTGGATGGCATTGTCTCCGCCAAATCAAAGGGGCTTCATCAAACAATTGGCGTGTAGTTTTCATATTAACACAAACCCCATAAAACACAACGATTACAGAGAAGGAAATTACAAAGGTTAGGATGGAGTGAAGGGGGGTGGGGGCCAAACAATAAGGAAAGGGATTATGGGGACGAGAAAGAAACCAACAAGGGTCCGAGGTTTAGGGATTTATGGATTTAGAAAAAAAAGATGGGGATGCTGGGGATGGTGGATGGATTTACAAAAGAGGGGATGGATATACAAAGGGAAATGGAAAAATAGGGATTAAGGATTAGGGTGTGGCTGTACGGCAAGGAGTGGAGTGGAGGTTGTGGGCTTACGACAAAGATGGAGGTTACGACAAGGGAAGACGCGTGGGGTGGGAGAGAGAAGATGTTTACGGCATGGGGTGGGCGTGGTGTGGGGCCAAGGGATGTGTGGGGTAGGACAGAGAGGGATACATGAGGGTTGTGAATGATTTAGAGAGGGACAACAAGGGTTATCGTAGAGTTTGCACGAGGGTTAGAGAGAGATGCGTGAGATGGAGATTAGGGTTTCTCTTCCTCCCTCTATTCCTTTTTCTTTTCTTTTCTTTCTTTTTTTTTTTTTTTGATTTTTGATTTTGGGTTAGGGTCATAATCAGAGAACCCTAGGGCTCTGATACCTTGTTAGAAATGGAGATAGGGTAAAGAGAGGAAGAAGAAGAGGAATGGAGAGATGGGGAGCTCCCATACAATATGATGTGTGTGTGTCTATATTACTCTCTCTCTCTCTCTCTCTCTCTCTCTCTATATATATATATATATATATATATATATATATATATACATGGAATGACTAGAGTACCCTTCTACACTCTTCAACATTCTCCAATTAGTTATCAGATTTGTGGTAGTTGGAACCACCATATTTTTGTGTGCTATCATTTGTACGATTCCAAGAGCCAACGATCTCCTCAAATGACCCTTGCACATCAGCTGTTGGAGTTGTCCCTCACAACTTAGTCAAAAGCCTCTTTAGGTGGTTGATATGGGTGCCATCCATCATTTGACCGATGGCATTGATGCCCTTTCTCTATTAGTTCCTAATCCGGTTCTTCACGTATTGTCATGGGTGATGAATAATCTTTCCCAATTAGCATGTTTTTTTCACTTCCATTCCATCAACTTTTGGTTCTCTGGACGTTCCTTGTTTGTACCTCATACCCAGTATTCAGTGCAAATTTTTATCTGTCTTCTGGTTCACTTCCCAATTTTCTTGCTATTTTATTTTACACCAATTTTCATGCTATTGTATTTTACATCTTCATATGTTCTTCTGAAGAGGGTGAGCCTTGGCGCAACAGCAAGGTTGCTCCGTTGTGACCTGTTGGTCACGGGTTCGAGCCTTGGCGCAGCCTCTCTGCAAAGCAGGGGTAAGGCTGCATACATCTAGCCTTCCCAAGACCCCGCAATGGCGGGAGCCCTGTGCATCGAGCCGCCCTTTTTTTTTATATGTTCTTATGAAGGATTGTAATTGAGGACACTCCACAATAAGGGTCCTCGTCATGACAATCTATAAGATCCTCCTCATCCACTACTTCACTTGAAGCTCTGCCTACAATTGCATATTTTCCATCTCTGTCGGTGTGCCAATGCCACCATTGCTTAGGACACACCAATAGCTGCACCTTGCAATCCTTCTCCTTTCAGTCTTACATTCATGTTTCTTGTAATAAGCTTTCTAAGTCATCTTAGTGCATGGTTTTAAATTTTGACCGAAATCCGAAATTTTCGAAATGTATAAAATTTTGGCAAAATAAATGGTAAATTATTATAATTTTAATCCTTTACCAAATTTTGACCGAAATTACCGAAATTTCGGCTTTAAAAACCGGTATTTTGAGGGCTTTTACCCAATGTCGACCGAAATTTCGTGATTTTGGTCGAAATTTCGGTTTCGGGGAACACCGAAATTTCACCCGAAACTGAAATTTAAACCCTTGTCTTAGTGTCACAATTGGAAACCCGGGAAGCACACTAATCTTCTATTTACTTCATATATTAATATTCACAGTTCTTTTCCTTTTGAATCAGTGCATTCTGATAAGTAGGATTAGGGGTGTTTCTGACATTGTACATGTAACCCTAGTGACGCATATATATTACATGTTATGAGAGGGAGAGCCATTCAACTCTCTCTTCTCTTTTCCTCTCGATCTCTTCTCTTCTTCTCTTTTCACTCTTTTCTCTTCTCCAATGGAACTTCGAATACGATCAACAGATGGCATTATTGAAGCATAAGGTGGGGGTGGGAGGACAAAGAGGCCTGAAAGCAGATGTGGGAGTGGGAGTCACCAGAACAGGAATGACATTATGGGTCAGAAATAAACGCTAATAAGTAGAGGAACATAGTCACCATGAAGCTTGTGGTGATACTTTGCCCATCAAGTTTGACATGGCACTTTCTAACTGTGGCATGCGTTAGATGAAACAAATACTTTTGGGGATAGCTAGTCAAAATTGTACTGAACAGGACAAAATAATAAATAGTGAAGCCTAGTTTCAAGTGTGCATGGGTCAATTTTTTTGATTTCTTTTTACGTAATTGCTTCTGAATACTTTCTGACTGGCTGATAGTACGACGTGGATATCTCTATTCTTTACTGAACCTTGAAAAGCAGTTCAATGGATTGCCATTTTTTGGTGTTGTAAACATTATCTAATACAGGATGGAGGTAGTGTGCTTTTTTGTGCTTCTATATTTTATTTATCTATTGCTAATCGAACTTCTAAGTAACATCCATTCATTAATTATCCATCCATATGAACAATTATTCAAGAAATATAACTACAAATTTTCAAGAAAGATAATCAAAATCAATACTTCATTTGTTGATCCCCAACGTATGAAGTTGGATGGATGACACCATTTGTAAACCTCTACAGCTCGGAGAGTTAGCATCACCAAATAGAGATGATTTTGGGGGCACAGGCGCACAGCCTATTACCTTGAGGCAAAACAACTAAATGGTTTGGATCTTTAAACAAGGTAGGCTATAGTGTATTTTTGAAAAAAAGAGTAAGCGCACCTAGTCACGGACGCCATAATTTCTCCTCTTTTGTGCAATATATAGGTGGGCCTGGCCCCATTGTATATGTCGTCTGCTCGTAGTGCAAATATTTTTTTTTAAAGACACTGGATCCCACGCTGTTCAAAGATCTAAACCATTCAGTTATTGTGTCCCATTAGTAATTATGCTTTACAATCTTACGGCTTATGAGCAAGTATCTTGAATCGAATCTAACCAAGTTGCTAATGCTCAGATATACCACGTCAGTCATCCCGATTGGTGCAATGTTTGCGATGACTCTGTGGCTAGGAAACACTGCATACCTATATATCTCTGTTGCATTTGCTCAGATGTTGAAAGCTATCAGTAAGTATATGTTTGTTAGAATTCCAAGTTACATCTTGGATTTACTATTCCTTTTTCTCATGACAAATATTCCTGATATTATCAATAAAAAAAAAAATATTCCTGATATTATCTATCCTTGAGCATTGCAGTGCCTGTAGCTGTTTTCATTCTTGGAGCTGCAGTTGGACTCGAAGTAATGAGCTGCAGAATGCTCTTTATAATGTCGGTGATCAGTTTTGGGGTTCTCGTTGCTTCTTATGGCGAAATAAATGTTAACTGGATAGGAGTAGTCTACCAAATGGGTGGTGTTGTTGGTGAAGCTTTGAGGCTCATTTTCATGGAGATTTTTGTGAAAAGAAAGGGTCTGAGACTGAACCCTATATCTGTCATGTACTACGTTAGCCCATTCAGGTATAGGCTATCAGTCAAAATAGGCTCATTTTCTTAACTTCAAGTCATCATCTCTTGTAAAACCACCTTATGTTAAAGAATTCCTATCTGTTTCCTGCAGTGCTCTATGCCTCTTTGTCCCGTGGATATTTTTAGAAAGAACAAAGATGGATGCTGCCGAGACATGGAACTTCCCACCTCTTATATTGGCCCTCAATTCCCTGTGTACCTTTGCACTCAATCTGTCAGTTTACCTTGTCATCTCACATACAAGTGCACTGACCATTCGTGTGGCTGGAGTTGTGAAGGACTGGGTGGTCGTCTTACTGTCAGCTCTTTTGTTTGCTGATACAAAGCTGACAGCTATAAACCTATTGGGCTATGGCATTGGTAATGTGAAAGATTTCTATAATCTCTCTCCCTCTCTCATTACTTATTAACTAGGTTACATGGATTCTTCTGAATGGGTGAAGAATCTGTTTTAGACACGTCTCGGATTCCAATACTTTAGGATTCATAGAGGCACTTCTTGGTTCCTTTTAATTGTTTTTTTTTTCTAAATACTGCTACCACAACCTTGCAATTACTGCATGTTTTAAGTTTTATCCATCCTTATAGTAAGTGTCTATATTTTTGATATGAAAATAAAATATTATATTTACTCAACCTACTAAAAGTTTTAAATTTAATATATTATTTATTATATTTAAAATTTCAGAATTAATTAAAATATTTTGGCGAATCAACGAATCTTTCTTTTCAAGGTTTGCCGAATCCGACACTCGATACCTTTGTCGGATTCCGACACGCATATCTGTACTGTTGCAACAGCTTATTATTCTTTTGTTTCCTTCAATCTTTTTGCATGTATGTGTGTTTCAGACCCTCTTATCCTTTTCCCAGTTTTTACTGTGCCTTTTATTCTTAAATGATATTTGGTCTAGGTTCCGGAGTTGAAATTTGACATGGGACTACCAGAACTTGATCAAGTACTTGATTGAGTCTTTCTTGAGTTTGAAGAGCTGATAATGTAATCTGCTTTCTTGTCCTTGAGTATTTAATTAGGATTTTTTAGAACTAGTTTTCTTTTTGTGCAATTTAGAAAAATGAGTCACGTTTTTTTACTCTACGCAAGTCTTGATTCGGTTCAGTTGATCCTGGAAGTTTTTTGCATACAATCAAATTTTAAAATCGCAAAAGCATAAGAATTAATAAGCATTCCTTTTGAAGGTAAATACTAATACTAAGCATGTGCTGTCATTCCTCACTTTTATTTTTCCTACAGCCATTGCAGGCGTTGCAGCATACAACAACCACAAGTTAAGAAAAGAAGCTTCTCGAGTCAACTCAGATGACCTTGATAGCAACAATCAAGACAAACCAAAAGTCGTTCAGATCACACCAACAAGCTTGCCTTCGACTCAAGAAGCAAACTGATAGAATGAGTCCTTTTTGAGTCCGAGGTATGGTGGTATTCCATTTAAAACACCTGCGTCTATATTCATACTATGTATTCTAATCGTAGGATTCTCAGCTGTAGTGATGCTTTAATGTTTGTTGTAATTCGGCGACCACAAGAATTCATTAGCTACAAAAGCACCTGTGAGTGCCATCCTTTGTATTTCACTCTTTCCTTATCTTTGGATTTCTTCGATGTAATCAAGCTTTGTTTTGATTTAATGCCGTAGAAACATTTTCTTTGAAGGGCTGGAGCCAGGAAGGTTTACAACAGGAACTACTACTCCATAGAACTGATATCCATATGTCAAGTCCTATCACGGAAAGCCAGATGGGTAATGTATTACTCTGCAAGCATTTTGGCTTCTAAAGGTCTGTCAATTTTGATATTGCTGTATTATGTTCTTGTATTGGATCTGGGGGTGCTTGTACTATAACATTTTGCAACAACTGATTAAAAGAACCAACAGAAACGAAGTTTTAAACAATGCATGAATTTCTCTTCTTTTTCTTAATAATTTTCATACTAGGAGTATGTGATGCCCTTGGGATTTCAGATTAGTTTTGATACCCTTGCTTCAGTATCTATTTATCCATTTTCATTATCCTTCTTGTTGAATGATATACAATAACTGGACAAGTAAAAGCCAGAAAAATTGTAGAGTTTTAGTGAGGTTGCCTCTGGTATAATCTGGATAATATGGAGAATCTCGTTTCAGATTATGGCAACCGATTGTCAGCCCTAAACCTATTATTGGACTCAAATTTAAATGTAATTTTGAGTCTACAATCAGTTGTCATAATCTGAGACGAACAGGGCATTAGTTGTAATATCTTTACTTTGATTCTGGACTTATTTTCTTGGTGCTAGTTATCGGTTCAGGATTTCTATCTGATCATACCTGTAAAATCCACTTCACCTCCAAGGAACCTAGACTAATGTGCGCAGATAATTTCAAAACTCCTCCGCATCATCATCAGCTCACATCAGCTCACTCGAGTCAAGTCCCTTTTACCTTAGCCGAGTTCTTGAAGTCGATCAAAACGTCATTAACTCTCCCAAGTTATAGCTGAGCCTGCCGAGTACTTGGCTGCATAAACCAAGTACTCAATCAGGTCTTGCTGAGTCAGCTAGGATTTGCTTTGGCCGCATTTTAGATGCCATCTGCACTTCGAGACACGGTATACATGAACTGATTAGCAACTTGTTACAAACTGAACCCATTTTATCAGATTTAATGATCATTATGAGTCCAATAATCAATTTTGGACGTACAATCGGTTCTCAAAATCCAAAACAAATGGCAGTGGGCTCATTCTTGTAATGAGAACAGTGATAGTTTAAAGGGAAAACGACTTAAAAACCCCTAGAGAAGAACGTATCTACAAGAATCCCCTCCAAATTTTCTTAATTACCAATCGCACATCAATGCCTTTAATTTTTCTTCTTTTATCCACTTCACCCCTAGTTCTAGATACTTAGAAATCCCTAAAATCTCTCACTTCATAGCCTAAAAATCTCTCTTACGAAGGAAACATCTCTTGTAAGATTTTCTAGGGTGTAAGCCCGTATAGTCTGTTATTTTTCAAAAAGTATCCTACGTGTCATACTGTGAGATGATGCGAACCGTCCATTTGATGGGCCCTCCGTAGTATGATCCAACCATTCATTTGATGGGCACACCGTTCTATGATCCAACCATCCATTTGATGGGCCACGATGTAAATAGGATGTGGCCCATAAATCATTTCCATAAGATAATCCCAACGCTCTGATCTATTGAGGAACTGCGTATTATGGAAACTGCTATAGATCTGACGGTTGGGATCATCCTATGGAAGTAATTTTGGGCCACAATCTATTTACATTGTGTCTCATCAAATGGATGGTTTGGATCATAAAAATGGTAGGATCATAATATGGTGTGCCCATCAAATGGACGGTATGGATCATCCAACGGTAGTGGTCTTTACAGTACTTTTTGAATAATGATGAATAATGATAGTCTGTTCGAGCTTACACCATCATGCCTTTATGTATGAGAGAGAGAGAGAGAGAGAGAGAGAGAGAGAGAGAGATTTTTTTTCAAAGGATTTAATTTTGCTGTGATGGAGAGATTTTAGGGATTTCTAAGGGTAATATAATGAAGGGTATAATGGGTAAAAGAAAAAATAAAAAGCTATTTTAGGCTAAAAATTGTATCACCGGTGACTATGAAAAATTTGAGGGGATTCTGGTAGATATGTTTTAATCTAGGGGTTTTTAGTAGTTTTCCCTAGTATTAAAACGTTTTTCCTATAATTAATTGTAGTGTTAAGGTAGTTTCCAAAAGTCAAAAACAAGGTTGCCGTTCGGATTTAGGGAAAAATTTTGAAAAATTTTCTTTGGAAAGTGAGTTTCCAGCATTTTGTAAGCGTCATTTTCCATTGATTATCTTTCAAAATTGAAAATTTCTATGTTTTTCAAAGAAAGTTGTAAACCTAGCAGACATTGGAATTTTATTTGCCACTGAATATTTTTTCACTGTATATTTTATTTTCCATAATTTTCTTTTACTCACATTGCTCAGAAGCCGCAACGGCTTAGGGGTTTTGCTTGGCATTCAGGTGCCACATAAGCAAAACAATTTGTTTGGTTGTCAATATAAGCATTGAAATCCCTGGAGACTCCTAGGAATTTCTCCTAGTTAATCATTGCATGTCCGTTGATGCGTCACCCTTGTACCCTCCCTATGAAATCCAAGCCAAAAATCTTATGAATGGTGTTCTCTCTCGCTCTTTCTCTCATCCCTCTCTCTCTATGTTCTCTCTCTATATTAGTAATGACACCCACTATCAATACGCTACGAGGTTGAGAACTACTTACCATCATATATTCTCCCGGGTAAGTTTTAGGCAAATCCGATGCTTGTCTCATCCATGTTGATTACTTCTTCCGCTACTCTCCGCTTCTATGCTGCGTAACCTAGGAGACTAAAATTTGGAAAACACTTCTAAATGGGGACTTCATTTGGAAAATTAACATGAAAGGGAATCTGACCACGATTTGGCCAATGCCACCGTGTGTTTTTTGCATTTAGTGGGGATTCGAGCTCACTTCCTCCCATTCTTGTGTGAGTTTCCTCTTTGAGCAAGACCTGAAACAGTCAAAACTCTTTTGTTATTAAAAGCCACCCACTCTATATATTCAGTTTATTGCTTCGCCCAAATTTCCAAGTATTCAATGCCGTTGATCAAAGGCCACAAATTAATGTACTTTATTCTAGGGATACGACAATCTCAATTCCCAGTTTTGGCAATTACACTCCAACCTTTGTTTTACATTTCTGTACTATATATTCCTATAAACCTATCAATAATAGTAGGGGTACAAGTCCTTTTCAAAAAAATAGTAGGGGTACAAGTCAGGTAAGGCTGGGTCAGGTGGAGGCCAACAGTGGCCCAACCCGAGCTAGCATTCCCTCAACCCTAACCTGATCCAACCCGAGCCTCTGGTCTGGAAGGGTGAATCCTAACGCAACCTGCATCAAAGTCACTCAACCTTTAACTTCTAATTAATTTTTTCCAAATCAAGTCGAGGAAATGCCAACTCAACCTGAGCCAGAAATGGGTTTAATGGCTCGTGTTTTGGGTTGAGCCCGGCCCAAGTTGCACCTCTAATCAATCACTAATAAAAACATGTAATACAAAGAAAGCCGCATCTTGAAGAAAAGCCAGTGCATATATATCAAATTTATCAATGAGAAAAAACCATGACCGAGACAGTCATGGAAACATAGAGTTCAATACAGAGGAGGGGGAGGATATAGAGGGCCAAAATCCTTATCAAGGGGGATTTCCACTACTCTATATGCTCTTTATTCTTCAAAAACTAGCATTGGACATGTACATACTCTGCTAGTAATTTGAATTATTATTTCAATACTGCAATCTAAACTAGAGGAGGGCCTTTTTGCGTGATCAACAGCGCACTCCTGATCGACAACTAGAGCTCCGGCATCTGCTGTTAGAGTTGGCACCATGGACGCCGGCATCGGCTTTATATTCAATGGTTTTTTGTAAGTAGCAGCGACTGTGTTCCTGATGAAATAAAGTAGGCCCCATTTAGGAAAAGATCTCCTTCTGATTTCCAATTCCAATTCCTCGAATTATCTCCATCCCTTCCTTCAACCATCCTCTTAGTCACCTGTATAATTCAAATCTCCATATGTAAATTAAGAATGTGAAGAATTTTCTTATACGTTCTCCAATATTACAGTCTTTCGTTTTCATTTCTTTTGCAATTCCTTTCCATTTGCAACTAAATGGACTTTATAGAAGTCGAGAATAATTACTGAAGAAGCTTACCTCCTTTTTGTTACGGTTATTGGAAGCAAGGAATCTGTTTCCTTGACTGTATATTGTAGGGGAAGCTCTTCTTCCAATTGCATACATTTCCCAGCGAGTGTAGTCGTTGTTCACCGCATGGACATATCCAAACCTAACACTGTAAAGCATTTTCCATGGAAAATCACTCAAAAAGTAAGCCTCATGTGAGTTTGAACCCTAAATATACAAAGAGTACTAAGACCTTGAAAATAGGTTGTAACACGAAATAGAAAATAAGTTAGGTCTGATCATAGTTACAAAGGTTAGGATTTGGGAGTAATAAAATGTGGTAAAAATTTGGGAAAAATTTGGAAAAAACACATTGAGGGAAATGTTACGTGCTACATTTCATTGAGAAACTATGGATTAAAGAGATTACAGATAAGAGACAAAAATTTAGATGAGGTCTATCTTGAATAAGATGTATATTATTTATTTGCAACACGTATATCTACCACAAGTATTAGTTATTTAAAGAGTACAAATGTTTAATTACTAGATTAAGATGTGAGTTTAGTTTTCACTAATAATTTTGGATTCTTCAAGAGGTTTACAATATGAGAAACTAATGAATTACGCACAAAAAATTTACGTAGGATTTTCTAAAGAAATTGTCAATTATTCAAATAATTTTGCCACCATGAGTCAGATTACCATGGCATCCTTTGAACCAGCCCTTCTCCAAAATGGTTTACTGCAACGGTAACTTGCATATCCCTATCCTTCACATAGGAATCGTCAGCACCGAAAGAAAAGAGAAAATAGTCAAAAACTTTTAGGCCTTGTTTGGCCACCGTGAAAAAAATATTCCATGAATATTTGTGGGGCCAGTTGTGACTTGTGAGAAATAGTGGGCGGGATATGAAGAGACTCGAGAGGGTGAGACGGAAGGGGGGCGTGAAAAGCTCCTAAAAATCAGGTAAACAAAAAATAAAGGGAAATGATATCTGCGCCAAAGTGTTTTGATAAACATGCGCTTCACTTGTTTGTCGTGTAGTATTTGAAGGGTTTTAAGAGCTTTTTGAGAACCATAATATCCTATGACATCCCTTTAAATACTACACGACAGACAAGTGGAGCGCATGTTTATCAAAATAAACACTTTGGCGTAGATATCATTTCCCAAAATAAATTCTAACTAGATATTTTCTTTTCCCTCATTTATAGGGATCTTGATTCTATCTCGACTCCCGTCCACTCAATGCTCTCTCTTCCTACTTCTCAGCCCATGAATATTCCATGGAATTATTTTTTTATGGTTGCCAAGCATTGCCTTAAAGACCTAAAAATGCATCAAACACTACAATTTTAACTTCAAAGAAGGTTTGAACACAAGGAATTTTATAATCCACGATTTATATCTTAAAACTTGGATTTATATGCTAAAACTTGATTTTATAAGCTAAAATCTGTATTGTACATTTTCAGGATAATAAAATCCAGGTTTTAGCTTTTAAAAACCTGTTTTTAAATTATAAACTCCAGGTTTTAGCTTGTAAAATCAAGGAATTTACAATCCTGGATTATAAAATCCATGAATCCAGACGACCCAACATGGAATCAGATAAGAATTTTCATTTGGACTCACCTGATTATGCTGAGTGAAATAGTTGTTGGAGATTGTTATGTTATTAGAGCCCTGTATAACATCAATGAGGCCATCTGTGCAGTGACTTAAAGAACAGTGATCAATCCATACATGTTTAGCTCCAAAGAGAGAGATCCCATCTCCATCTGCCATGCCTCTATATCCTGTATGGTTTGGAGTACTTATCACCTGGGTATCCCCTGCTGGCATGCAGTCATGGACATGGATTCCATGTATGATGATGTTAGTAATGTACTGAACAGTGATGCATGATTTTCCAGTAATGTTAACATTAGCCCCCCTTCCATCAATGGTTTTGTAGCTGTTCAAGATCAGTTCTTCTGTGAGCTTGATAACCATGTCTCTCTCAAATATGATCCAAAGGGGTTCAAATTGGATGACGCCGAAACGGAGAGTCCCCGGTTTTGGATCAGTAGCATTGTCTTGTGGGTCCGTCACGACGTAAAACTCACCATCCTTACCGCCCTTGGCGTCCTTTCCGAACCCAATTGCGCAGTCTGCAAGTTTTTTTCTTGATTTATCCCAATTGGGATCACACCTCCAGCAATCATCAATGGGGTTTCCTGTTCTACAAGATGCGGTGGGAGAAGGTTTTTGTTGGGGAGGAGGTTGTGGTTGGGGAGGAGGTTGTGGTTTGTGACAATGTTTGTGTCTGGGAGAATGTCTTGGTTTGTGACAATGTTTGTGTTTGTGAAAATGTCTTCTTTCTGTCATGACATCTTCTAGATTGTCTTCCGTATCCATTACTTCATAATGGTTGAAATCTTTTCCAGCCAAACTACACCAAGATAATTTGTAAAACGAAATCAATAATGGAGGTCGGCAAATGAAAAGGCGGATGTGTTAGCCAAGCAGGGTGTTGGGGGGAGAGTATTCTCTGGTTCGATCATCTTCCCCCGTAATTTAATATTATAATTTTTGTTGTTTTTTCTCCTTTCCTGTATCTTTCTTGTTTTTGGTCTCTGGGTTGCCCCTTCTTATGTGCTCCCTTTTCATTTTATACAAATCGCTATTTCAAGAAAAAAAAAAATAGGGACTTTGTACATGAAGCCAAAAATACTCATCACTCAGATGAATTAAATGAATGAATAAGACCGAATTTGTTGAATCAAATGAATTAAAATGGAAATTTACATGTGTACTATTTACTTGGTACTTGGTACCTCGATGAAAATCCCATAGGAGAAAATAAACAGATGAAGTAAATCTTGGATAACAAGAGGCCGGCGAGATGAAAGGTACAGAACCAGGGCGGAGGCAGGAATTTGTTCCAACAGAGAGAATGGTTGTTATGGAATGTTGGGAAAAATGCAGATAGTCTAGTATTTTTCAAAAAAAATACTACGAGGCCCACTTGCTCCAAACCGTTCATATGTTTGGTCGTAACGTACATAGGCTGCACCACGTAAACCATTTTTATAGGATGATACTACCCCTCCAATCTATATAGAAGTTTCTACAACGGGCAATAGCAATAGAGGGTTAGGAATTTAGGATCATCCATACCTATGGATGATTTACCGGGTGCACATTGTGGCCAACAAATGAACAGTAACCTTAAAGCGGGTGAATTTATCCTCAAACAGTCTCACAGAAACCGTTAATCATTTCCCACAACGTTTTTACTCTACAACAGGCCCCAAAAATTTCGGCAAATCTGCAAAAAATCAGCAGCAACCTCGTAAGTTTTTCAAAACTCCTAAATAATCTCCTAACTTTCTATTAAACATCTCACTCTAAAACTTCCTAAAAGTCTCACTATCACCTTTCAAAACATATTAAAATAAACACCTCCTGAAATCTCTCCTCAAATCTATTCTCCAAGCTAAACGGTCACGTAAAAACCTACGTCTCTCTCTCTACCCAAATCTAACGTCGCACTCAACCCATTTTTACAATGGTTATATTTTTAGCCTTTGAATTTATCTTCTTAGTCTATTCTAAATGCAAATGTTTAAGAAGAATTCTAGACTGAAGGGAGCCCTTGCAAAAAAGAGGTGAAAGGGCTCTCCCGTTGGTTGCACATCACCATAATAACATGATGGTGATGTGCAACCAACGGGAGAGCCCTTTCACCTCTTTTTTGCAAGGGCTCCCTTCAGGTTAGACTTCCTCAATGTTTAAATACCATCCACCCAAAAATAAAATGCCTTATTAAAAGCCGGATGGACTTGGTTTTAAATATTATTCCCATTTTAAGCTTTACTTTATAACTCGAGTCAATTTCACCTTGGCAGCCACAAAGTGCCTCACCCAAAAAACAAGCCCATTCACCTTTTCTTCAATGTCTAACATTAAAAAAATATTTTTTCAGTTAGAACAGTCTCAACCATTTTACAGGAAAGTGAATGGGCTGATTTGAATGTAAATTGTGAATCCATCCATCATGAGATCAATCACCCTAAATGTTAGTACTAATTAGTACTCAAGAAATATATCAATCCAATGTTGGTACTAATTAATTCAGCTAAAATTGCCCCTTTGCCCCCTTGCTCCTCCACCACAGAGCTTAAGTGGTGAGAAGAATTAGTGAATAAATTACTAGACACAGAGAGGATCACCTTGAAGAAGTCCAATTCTCCCTTTTCAATCCTTCTAGAGGTTCCATTATTGTTGCCAGTCCCTCCTCAGCCTTCTGGGCTTCAACACCATGAAATACTTTGCAGAGAAGAAACAGTGAAAGTAAAAAGAAGATTGAAATGGACGGTTGTGATTGGCCAAAGGTGAGACCCACCATACCATAATGACCCCACCTCAATGTATTAAAAGAAGGCCCTAACAAACAGCCACGTTGTTGCTTCAATATCATTTTTTGCTCCTTTCCTTTAACCTTTCAAAAATAAAAATGTCACAAAAGCTTTTGCTGATCCGTCTCTTAACTCACTTGAGAGGAATGAATCCTCCATCTAAACATATTTTGGTGTATGCTGCATGCAAGATTACATCAAAGAGTTTAAAATTCAAAAATAAGTGATAAGAGTCTTCAAAGAGTTTAAAATTCAAGAATAAGTGATAAGAGATTTCAAGGAGTTTAAAATTCAAAAAATAAGTGATAAGTGTTACAAAATAGTGGGAATGTTGGGGATAGAGTTAATCCCCTAACTAAAATGATTCGTCGCCAAACAAGAACCACACGATTAAACATGCGGTCATGATTATAAGGGTTAAAACATGTGGTCATGATTATAAGGGTTCAACATTTTCGCTATTTTTTTGCCCAACATCACGAAGGATCGTCGCTTCCATTTTCCCTAGTCTATGCCGTGCAACCAAACAGACTCAATTTTGAAAACACTTACAAATGGAACTCCATTTGGAAAATTAAGACGACGTGAATTTGATTGTCACAGATGTGTCACGACAGGGAGTTTCCTCTTTTAGCAGCCAAAAAGGGTCACACACTCAATATCTTTGCTTCGTTGCTTTGCTCAAAACATTCAATGCCTTTGTTCAAATAGGGATGCAACTTGGTTAAGGCTCAACCCAAACCCGACGGGGTTCCACCCGATCATGGCTAGGGTTGGGTTGGGAAAAGCCAGCCCGATTTAATTTCGGGTTGAGGCCTTGGCAACCCAACCCAACCCGAACTCTGTCCGCTGATTTTATCTTGATTTTATTTGGGTTAACGTATTTTTCTATTTGGCCCAAGGTGAACCCGAACCAACCTGACTCAATCTGACCCAATTTCGGGTTAGATGGGTTGGGTTTGGGTTAGGGTTGAGGGAATGGTATCTCAGGTTGGGTTAGGGTTGACCTCAACCGGATCCAACCTGACCCAAGTTGCACCCCTATGTTCAAAGGCCACACATATTAGCCTAATTTATTCGAGGGATATGATAATCTCAATTCCCAGTTTTGGTAATTACACTGTAGTTTTACATTTCTGTAGTTTATATTCCTATAAACCTATATATCAAAAATAGTAGGCGTACAAGTCGGGTAAGGCTGGGTCAGGCGGAGGCCAACAGTGGCCCAACCCGAGCTAGCATTCCCAACCCTAACCTGATCCAACCCGAGCCTCTGGTCTAGAATGGTCAATCCTAACAGAACCTGCATCTAAGTAACTCAACCTTTAACTTCTAAATATTTTTTTCCAAATCAAGTCGAGGAAATGCTAACTCAACCTGGGCCAGTATTAGGTTTAACCGCTCGCGTTTTGGGTTGAGCCCGGCCCAAGTTGCACCTCTGATCAACCACTAATTTGATATGTTCATACATATCAAATTTATCAATGAGAAAAAACCATGACCGAGACAGTCATGGAAACATAGAGTTCAATACAGAAGAGGGACAAAATCCTTATCAAGGGGGATTTCCACTACTCTCTATGCTCTTTATTCTTCAAAAACTAGCATTGGACATGTACATACTCTGCTAGTAATTTGAATTATTATTTCACTACTGCAATCTAAACTAGAGGAGGGCCATTTTGCATGATCAACAGTGCACTCCTGATCGACAACTGAGAGCTCCAGCATCTGCTGTTAGAGTTGGCACCATGGACGCCGGCATCGCCTTTATATTCAACGGTTTTTCGTAAGTCTCCGGCGACTGTATTCCTGATTGAATAAAGTAGGCCCCATTTAGGAAAAGATCTCCTTCTGATTTCCAATTCCAATTCCTCCAATTAGTTCCATCCCTTCCTTCAACCATCCTCTTAGTCACCTGTATAATTCAAAACTCCATATGTTAATTAAGAATGTGAATAATTTTCTTATTCATTCTCCAATATCACAGGCTTTCCTTTTTCATTTCTTTTGCAATTCCTTTACATTTGCCACGTAATTTCCTTTGTCTTTGTCACTGGGAGTAAAGCAACTAAATGGACTTTAAAGAAGTCGCGAATGATTTATGAAGAAGCTATTTTCTTTTCATTTCCCATTGGAGTAAAACAATTGAATGGAGTTGCATTCTTTGGGTTGGAATCCTTTGAAAAATGATGTGGCAAAAAAGAAAAGAAAAGAAAAATGGGAAATGAATAAAAACGGTAATTTCTTTGTCAAGAAAAATTAAAAAAAGTTTAAAATGAAAAATGAATAAAAAAAAAAGTTGTCACTGTCATTTTCTCACTCCTTCAACTAAAGTGGCTCAACAAAAACACCTGAATTTCTGTCTTTCAGGAAAAAAAAGAGGTGATTTCCATTTCCTTTCCCAACAAAGTTGCGGACCACATATGGCACTAACAAATCGAGAATAATTTATGAAGAAGCTTACCTCCTTTGTGTTAAGGTTAGAGGAAGCAAGGAATCTATTTCCTTGACTATAGATTGTAGGGGATGCTCTCCCTCCAATTGCATACATCTCCCAACGAGTGTAGTCGTTGTTCACCACATGCACGTATCCAAACCTAACGCTGTAAAGCATTTTCCATAGAAAATCACTCAGTCAGGAAGCCTCAAATGTAAGTTAGGATCCCAAATATACAAAGAGTAATAAAAGCAAAGAAGTTGTAAAATGAAGTTGAAAATATAAGTTCGCAAAAGTTTCAACTAACTTTAGGATTTGGGAGTAATTCAGTAAAGAAAATGTCATTAATTTTTTGGAAAAAATTGGGAAAACATTGGTGAGAGTGTTATGCGTTTCATTTCATTGAGAAACTATGCATTAAATAATACCCAGGTTGAGGAATCCCTAAAAGATGAAAATCTAGATTTTTTTCTACAAAAGCTATAGTCTTAGCAAACCGAGATTACAGGTATGTTAAAGTATAAAAAGATTAAATAACTCTAACAGCTTAAGCTTTTGGAAATAGCAAAAATCCACATGCAATGGCCAGACCCAAAAGAGGAGACACATGTGCCACGTGTAGGCCAAATCCAATAGAGGAGCCACACGTGATTTTTTTTTTTTTTTTTTGGGGGGGGGGGGGGGGGGGGGAGGGGTGGGGGTTGTTATAAAATGGTTAGATAACGCCAACTGTAACAACTTAAGCTTTTGGAGTAACTGGTTGTTTCACAAGGTAGGAATAAGAACATTTAGATAATCTCCAAAAATATCTCAAATGAAAATGTATCTTTTTTTATTTACAAGACGTACGTATATCTGCTATAAATATTATTTATTAAAAGAAGACGCAACAAAAGCATGGAAGGATGGTTGATTACTTGTGTTTAATTACTAGATTAAGGATGAGTTTAGTTTGCCTTTCTCAATAATTCTGGATATCTTTACGAGCTTTACAATATGAGAAACTAATGAATTATTCATCAAATGCACGTTTCATTAAAAAAACATATTTAGCATGAAGAACACAAGAAATTTTGAGTTACTCCAACTTTTAAAAGTCTAAAATGGGGGGAAAATCAGGATTTTCTAAGGAATTTGTCAATTCAGATAATTTTGAGTCCAATTACCATGGCATCCTTTGAACCAGCCCTTCTCCAAAATGGTTTAATGCAACGGTAATTTGCATATCCCTATCCTTCTCGTTGGAATCGTGGGCACCGAAAAGCATCACCTGAAAGAGAAAGAAACAAAGAGTAAAACTTTTAGGCCATGTTTGGCCACAATGAAAAAAAATATTCCATGGGATATCTGTGGGGTCACTTGTGACTTGTGAGAGATATGTGAGGGATATGAAGAGACTCGGAAGGGATGAGAAGCTCCTGAAAATCAAGAAAACAAAAGTCCAAATTCTAAATGGATATATTCTTTTCAATAATTTTTAGGTTCTGTTCAGTTAAGATTATGACAACTGATTATGAGTGCCAAACCAATTATTGGACTCAATTTAGACATAATTTTGAGTCCAATAATCCATTTGGGACTCGGCTGTCATAATCTTAAACGATTAGGGATTTTGAGTCCAATAATCCATTTGGGACTCGGCTGTCTACTCCCATCCACCTCTATCTTCGTACTTCTCAGCCCAAGAATATTCCATGGAATAAATTTTCAAGGTGGCCTTAAAGACCCAAAAATGCCTCAACCCCTGGAATTTTAACTTCAAACAATCCAAGTCTGAGTTCATGGAATCAGATATGGATTTTCCTTCGGATTTACCTCATTATGCTCAGTGAAATAATTGTTGGAGATTGTTACATCAGTTGAGTACTCTATAGCATCAATGAGGCCATCAGTGCAGCGACTTAAGGAACAGTGATCAATCCATACATGTTGAGCTCCAAATAGGGAGATCCCATCTCCATCTGACACGCCTCTATGTCCTGTATGGGTTGGAGTGCTTATCACACTTGCATTCCCTGCTGGAATGCAGTCATGAACATGGATTCCATGTATGATGATGTTAGTAATGTATTGAACAGTGATGCATGGGCCTCCAGTTATGTGAACATTAGCCCCCCTTCCATCAATGGTTTTGTAGCTGTTCATGATCAGTTCTTCTTGGAGCTTTATAACCATGTCACTCTCAAATATGATCCAAAGGGGTTCAAATTGGATGACGCCGTAACGGAGAGTCCCTGGTTTTGGATTAGTAGCATTGTCGCTTGGGTCCGTCACGACGTAAAACTCGCCGTCCTTACCGCCCTTGGCGTCCTTTCCGAACCCAATTGCACAGTCTGCGAGTTTTTTTCTTGATTTATCCCAATTGGGATCACACCTCCAGCAATCATCAATGGGGTTTCCTGTTCCACAAGATGCGGTGGGAGAAGGTTGTTGTTGCGGAGGAGGTTGTGGTTTGGGAGTAGGTTGCGGAGGAGGTTGTGGTTTGGGATGAGGTTGTTGTTGCGGAGGAGGTTGTGCTGTGGGAGGAGGTTGTTGTTGGGGAGGAGGTTGTGGTTTGGGAGAAGGTTGTTGTTGGGGAGGAGGTTGTGGTTTGTGAGGAAAATGTTTTTTCCACCAGGACCACCACCATGTTGTTGAATTGTCCGGATCGTCTAGCGTCTTCTTCGAATTCACTTCAAAATGGTTGAAAGCTTTTGCGGCCGAACTGCACCAACAGAATCAATAATCAGGGACTTAGTAAATGAAACAAACAAACAAAAAAAAAAACCTCATCTACAGTATTGTGAGCTCGTATAGTCCAGTATGTTTCAAAAAGTATTGTACAGCCCACACAATAGGATGATCCAGACCGTCCATCTGAATAAAAATCCAGATTCCTTACTAAAATCTCTCCAAAACGCAGGATGAGATGGTTACTAAATCACCCACAGATGATGATAAACGCAAGGCGACAAATACAAAGAACTAAGGCTACACTGCCCATTGATTTTTTTTCTTGAACTTTGTTTTCCATGAAAATAAATTTTTATTTTTAATTTTTAGTAACAAGAACGTAAAATTTTTCATGATTTTTATTTTATCCGAAAGCCTTAATCTCTAAGATGTTAAAATGGAAATGAGGGATATAAATCTTATTCATAAAGTTTTGAAGGTAAAGAAAATGTTAAATGGGGTGAGTTAACCATTCTTAGGAGTCCAAAAAATTCGACACAATCCTGAGACATCGAATTTTACTGGATTTCTATTCAAGGGTCAAGAAGAGCTCAACTTGAGCATGACTATGGAGATGGAAACAACCTCTCAAAACCAAACGTAGAAAAATCAATGAAGGACGTGTTAGTAAAATCAGTGCTTACTTATAGTTGAAACTGTATCACAAGATGCTTCAAAAACAAAAGGAAAACGTTTGTAGTTACGGGAAGAGAGAGAGAGAGAGAGAGAGAGAGAGAGAGAGAGGAGAATTAACAGAAAAATCCCAAAAATTACTGTAGTAAATAAGGATTATTATCCTTTCCTAATCTTTTTGGTTTGAAAATTTTGGGTTAAACGGGTCCTCTATATTTGTAGAAAATGGGCTTTTAGTAGTCTTCTCTTGTAGGTCTATACTGGAACTTAGCATGATGTTGAAATGGTGATGAAAAGCCATTATTTAACTTCTGGTTGTAGTTTTTAGATATGTTATTGTCATATAAGACCTTTGATTCTTTGTATTTTTCTATTGATAACTTTCTTCACCATTATTGCTTGATGAAAAGGCCATTGAAGAAAATATAAAAGCCAAAATAAATTACTATGGGAAAACGATCTTACCTTGAAGAATTCAAACTCTCCTCTTCCAATCCTTTTGAGGGTTCTCTGATTGTTGTCGGTCTCTCCCTAAGCATCCGAGATTCGACACCATGAAATACTCTGCAGAAAAGAAACAGTGAAAGGAAGAAAAGGATTGAAATGCAACGAAACTTCACCATTTTCTCCCCACCTTTTTTTTAAATTCTACTATATTCACGTCAACAGCATACATGCATATATATAGGTTACTTGGAAGACTAGCAAGTTAACCCACACGTTTGGACTCTTTACAGTCCTAATTACAGATGCATTTAACTTCCTACATAATAGCTTGTAGATAACTATAGAACCTCCATTCAACTAAAAAACTCTCTACACAAAGAAAGATAAACATCCCAAACACAAATACCGACTCGTCCAACTGTGGATAAGACTAAGTAGAAAACTGTTCCCATGGTCTAGTAGCCATCTCTGTTTCTCACGTAACCAATTTCAACATGCGATTTAACAGGGGTGAAATTTTTTTAAAACTACAAGATAATTAGTAAGGGAAAGGATATGGGAGAGATAGGAGACAATTTAGAGATAGAATGGAATCTGAGGAGAGATTTTAGGGAGAAAAAGGAAGTGGTGGGATCCGATTAACGCAACAAATTGCCGGATTTTTTTGGCATTATTTCCATAATGTGTAGTCCCTCCATAGATCGGAGGGGTAGGATCATCTTTTTGGGCACAACCAATTTACGTTGCAGCCCAAAAATGGACGGTTTGGATGTGCCTTCCTGTCCTTGGCAACAGGCATTTACAATAACCTCACACACGCACAAAAAAAAAAAAAAAATGTGCACATTAAACAACCAACGGGGGAAGAACCTCACAAATAAAACTGGATTTCTTGTAACCACAATCAGCATGTTGGTACTACTGTTTAGGAGTTGTGCATGTGATTTTTCCCTCTGATTTAGTCAGTTTGAGAAATCAACTTTGGGAGAGATGATGTCCTCCCATTCTACGACTTTTGAGTCTTTGGTTTTTGCCTCATAAAGTCATTTCCAGCAAAGCATGGTGTATTAAAGTTCAGGTTTGGGTGTAAAATGGTGGCTCCACTTGGACCACCCCATTAAAACATAAGAGTTTAAAATAGTGGGCCCCACCACATCAAAAGTTTGCGTGTAAATGGTTGGCCCCACCCTATGGATGGGTTCAGTGGAGACGTGGGCCCATCTTAGCAAAAAATGGAGTGAAAAATAGTGGGTCCACCCTACGCAGGGGCTTGGGTGGAGATCATGGGACCCACCCATAAAATACCTGAGGTAAAATGGTTGGCCCCACCCTGATGCGTGGGTTAGAGTGGAATTGGTGGGATCCACCCCAACAAAGCATGATGTATAAAGTTCAGGTTTGGGTGTAAAATGGTGGGCCCCAAAGTGAACTAATGGCAACAAGTGGAACCTTACCATAGTCTGTCTCTCAGACGAGACCGATTTCAACATGATTTTTTCGGTTAATAAGAGAAACCGATTTGACAGGGTGAAAAAACGTTTAAAATGACCAAAGACAATTAATGGGCAAAAAGTTACAGGGGAGATAGGAGAGAATTTAGAGATAGAATGGAATATATAAGGAGAGATTTTATGGAGAATAAAACAGTTGTGGGATACAATTAACGCAATAAATCGCCGGATTTTTTTCATTATTTCCAGAATGTGTAGTCCCTCCATAGATCGGAGGGTAAGGATCATACTGAGTAAATGTTTTTTTTTTTTTTTTCTTCCTGTTTTTGCCGTGTTCCAACAGGAACAAAATTTGCTCCAACCCAAACTAGCCCGGCCGAATTTAGAAACTTTAAAGGCATGCTGGGTTAGGGTTGACCCGCATTGACCATAGGAAGTGGTTGGGGTTTTGGGTCCTCAAGTTGGGCTAGGGCTGGACTCAATCTGACCCACGCTAGGCCAAGTTGCACCCCCAGTGGTGAGCTGGGAAAATGGCACGAAATATCTTTTCCCACTTATAAAAAGTTAAAGGAGTCTGATATCTTCATAATCATGACAATGTTTTGGAGATTACCTTTCCAAGGAGAATATGAAATAACATCATGTAATAGCTCAGTCTACAAATAGGAGAACAATTAGAACCACAAATTTTGCCTAAGAAATGGAGATTGGAAAGGTCACAATACGCAGAACTCCCCCGGGAGAGTATGTAATTGCACAATAGTGACTGCCAAATGATCTGTTCTCAAATATGAGACAATACATCTTGCTTTCATACCATCTTAAGACTTCAGATCATCTAAACAAAAAAATTTCATTAACCGAAGAAAGACACTTTTGGATACTTACTATACCCCCACAAACAATCTGAACTGTCATGGAGGCTAAGGAAAAGGACCCATTTATGAATTACATGATGGCATATTTTATATTTACACCAAGTATAAAGAACCTAAACCTGTAGCAACTAATACTTGAAAATATAGATACCAAGAAATCTGAAAACAATGAAATATAAACAAGTTTCGAGCATAGCCTTTTTTTCCTTTTTCTTTTGCTATATCTTCTCATATGTTTCTTTTCCTCACACAATGTCCTTGGCAACGAAGAAGGCGAGTGGCATGTATTCAATAGGAGCAATTTGCTCGATGAAAAGAGATGGTCTCATTTGAGTCAAGGAGAGAGAGCTGCGGTGGAACATTTACGATGCTCAAGGTGCAATTGCTTAAGCTTCAAATATAGACCTCAATACATGGCATGGAGAGGAAAGGCGTTCGTATCATGGTTCTCATCTCGGTTAGTCTTTGGTTTATCTCCATCTTGGCCAAGTCCAATAAACTTGGCAAAAATTTTCTCAGCAAATATCTTGGATAGGTCCAAGAAATCAACTTTTTGATCATTTGGATTGTCTGACAACCCAACAAATCACCTCTACCGATACAGCCGATAAATAATGAAAAATAAACAGGAAAATAAAGAGAGGAAATTGTGATAAAATCGGATAATTGGAAGCTGTCAATCAAGATCAACAGCTTTAAGAGATCGCTGTGTCTAAGACTTACCAAAAAGAACGTAGATTATATGATCAGATCTGATTATTCATGGCAGGGCAACACTATTAAGGTCCAATGCCTTTGGACCCACATGGTTAGATAACAGCCTACGATATGGTCCGACGCCATCGATCAAGATTAACAACTTTAGAATATCATTGAAACATAGCAGCACCAACGGCTATGGACTATATGGTCACATCCAATCATTCACATTGGGACACCAACAAATAGAAGTACAAGACAAAAGGGCAATTACGATCAGAGCAATGATCGAACCCGATCACCATTCCCACAACAAAACGATCTTGATATTGATTGAACCTGATCATTCATGGTTATTGGGTCTGTTCATCTAGTTATACACATGTTATACAGTCAGTTTCCTTTTTATCCTATGTTCACATTATGTCTTTGGCTCATACTTGCTTCTACGGGCCCACTTTTTTTAGAAGGTAACATGAAATTTTATTCATATAAGCAACCAGAAATCCTTACAAAGACGGGGTCAAGGAGCCCCCCACCATAAGACACCGAAAATCCAAAATCAAACAATTCTTCCCTATCTACGCCTTCTTTCACCAGATTATCGCCCTAGCGTTTGCCGCCGTCTGCTTCATATGATTAAAACTTGGGTGCACTATTTGGCAAATATCACAAATCTATGAGATATTGCCAGCCATAATCCACGGTTCGGGTGCCTTACAATTTGCCCAAGCAAGTGCATATGTCGAGTCTCCTTCAATAATAAGGGGCTGAAAGGCTTTAGCAAACCATTTGAGACCACAAAGGAGAGCCTCCGCCTCATTTGAATCACAAATCCCTGCAGGATTCGAGAAGGATTGAATAATGGTCCCTTTGTTATCCCATAAAACACAGCCGATATCGGGCTTTCCGGGTTTACCTTTCAAGCTACCATCAAAGTTGAATTTTATCGAACCTGGTGGGGGATACCAAATAGGCCTACCATTTTTTTTTTTGAAAAATGAAATTTTCATTAATAATCAGAATAAGGACAAGATGTTCCACACCAAGTACATAGAATTGGAACTGGAAACAATTACAGAACCTGTAAAAGTACGTAATTTTAAGAAACAACAACCAGCATGCACTCCCTGAGTACTCCTTCCTTTGCTAAGATGTCCGCTTCCTCATTAGCCGATCTCTTTTGATGTTCAATCTTGGGCTCCAATATACTTATTAGATCCAAAATTTCAGCGATTAACCCTTGAATCCTCCAAGGACCCCTTGATGCATTTGATGCCCAACTAATTGCATTCGTTGAGTCCCCTTCCACAATTAGCTGCCTCATGTCATGTTTAAAGGCCCATCGAAGGCCAAACAAATAAATAGGGTTAATCGCCAAACAAATAGGCCTACCATTATCCCATTACTTCTCATTCTATGTGCCTATTCTCATCTCTAATTTTCTAATACATATAACACATCACATTAGCAATTGGCTATTCGGCCGACATTTGATCCTGTGTTACTCTGCCTGTCAAATAGGGTCTTCTCTATTGTGTAGCCCATGACTCAAGCTTGCTACCAGATGTGGCTAGACGCAACTCTTAAAGACTCATTCTCATGAGGGCAGTTTCTCTTACCCAATTCATCTCATCCCATTACAGTCAATAGCCTCCTCCAACTTTTGCAACCTTACAACCTTTCACCACCACATTCTTCAACAGGGATTTGGGAGAGGGTGGGGGGCAGATGTCCCTCGTGGCCCACATATCTCCAACAAACCAGCACAACCCTCCTCATTCAATAGAAGACTATAATGGGTCTTGGCATCAACTCCTGATTATTGCACCCAATGAGATTGTAGCCGTTAGTGAGTGAGTGAGTGAGTGAGTGTGTGTGTGTGTGTGCGCGCGCGCGCGCGTGTCTCATGCGTGGATTGGGGTGGGGGGCAGATGTCCCTCGTGGCCCACATATCTCCAACAAACCAGCACAACCCTCCTCATTCAATAGAAGACTATAATGGGTCTTGGCATCAACTCCTGATTATTGCACCCAATGAGATTGTAGCCGTTAGTGAGTGAGTGAGTGAGTGAGTGTGTGTGTGTGTGTGCGCGCGCGCGCGCGTGTCTCATGCGTGGATTGGGGTGTGTGTGGGTGAGTGGAGAGAGAGAGAGAGAGAGAGAGAGAGAGAGAGAGAGAGAGAGAGAGGGTATGGGTATTCAACCATGTACATATAATGGAAATCTCTCATCATTTTTGTGCTTGTTTCACATGCTGCTTGATCGAACGGGGCTGGATTTACTCTGCCTTTGGCCACTAGACGCCTGATAGCAACATCATTGCCGAGCCATCACTAAAGTTTCAAATACCAATCCAGAGCTCAAACACATATTTTCAGCCATGTAAATATAATGGAGACCTTTCATGATCATTGTTTTTGTTTCGATATTGCAAGTAGTCCGTAGTTGCCTCCAAACATTTGCCATACCTTAGTCGGATGTTGGATTCCACTTGCTTACTAGATCATATATTGACCCATCAATACATGTATTCCTTTCCTTCTTCCCCCACCCCACCCCACCCCACCCCACCCAAACAACCACACACAGACACAAGGGTTACCAATTTTTTTCTGGGTTTTAGAGATGCCGCCTTTTTGTTTTCTTTGAAGGATAGATCTAGTCATGCCCTTATTTTCACAATTGTATTTTAGCTTTTTTATTCCCTTTTTTGTTGTTATATTCTATGCTTCTTGTGCGATGGGTTTAAAGATAAGCCTCCAAGGAACAATTTGCATGGCTCCTCTTCTATGGAATCCATGGAATGCTGTGTTGTGCTTTGATTCTGTTGGTCTACATTATGACCACGCTATGAGCCAAAGCACTCCCTTTTGTAAAACTCAGAGTTTCACGTCTACCTAAAAATTACAGCATTGACTAAAAGAGCCGATGCATGTGTGCTGAATGTCGATTTCATTAGCTTCCCCGTGGAATGCAACCACTCTAGGCTTGTAGATGGAGGATGAAATAAGGATACATGGATGACGATTACGAGTTTGCAGTGAAGATGCTAGTAGAATAAATTAGAGAATTAACTAAAAAGCAGATACATGTCTAATGAATGTTAGCTTTGTAGGCTTCCCCTTGGGATGCAACCATTGCAGGCTTATATGAAGGAAATAAGCATTCCGGATAAGGCTTATGAGTTTGCAGTGAAGTGATGATGCTGATAGCTGTAATAGTACCGGGAGTACCATTGAGTGTGTGCAAGATCTCTATTGTTAGAAGGGTATTTTAGTCTTTATATGTAACCCATAGTGTATGTGTGTGTGTCTATAATCTATATCATATATATCATATAATGTGAGATGTCTCATTATCGGACTCCCACTTTCTCCCTCATCTTCTTTCTCTCCCACTTTTCTCTCTTCCATAGAGATTAGGTTAGATCGAATATGGTCTCAGAGCGCCAGGTCCCACTTTCTCCCTCATCTTCTTTCTCTCCCACTTTTCTCTCTTCCATAGAGATTCGGTTAGATCGAATATGGTCTGAGAGCGCCAGGTTCTGATTTTAGAGTGGTGAAGAAGCAAACAAAAACAAACAAAAAATAATTAGGGTTGCCCAAGCCATCCCTCCCTCCGTCCGCTTCTTGTGCCCCCCCCACCCCCCCCCACCCCCTCTTTGGAAAAGGGCTACCATTCTATCAGGGTTTTAGAGATGAAGCCTATTTGTTTTCTTCTTTTTTGAAAATTGACTTTTATTAATATGAGAATCAATCCAAGAGGGGACAAGATGTCCCCCTCAACATGAGAAGGAAATACCCAAAACCAGACGATACAATAAAATTTACAATGACTTAATCACCGCAGCCTGGTTTGTAATTCCCCAATTTCCAATTGTACTCTCACCGCCTCTAGCATTGCACCCTCTTTTGCTAATTTATCTGCAACTTCATTCGCACTCCGCCTTTCATGATCTATCTTAGGGCGCACTAGTCTGACCAAATCAAACACTTCCGCAATAATGGCTTGGAGATTCCCTGGGCCTTTGGATTTCTCAGATGTAACATTACCTATTTGTTTTCTTTGAAGGATAGATTTGTTCATGGTGTTACTTTCACAATTGTATCTTGATTTTTTTCATTCCCTTTGTTGTTGTTATATTCTATGCTTCTTGTGTGATGGGTTTAAAGAGAAGCCTCCAAAGAACAATTTTCATGGCCCCTCTTCTATGGAACGTTGTACTGTGCTTTCCTTCTTTTGGCCTTAATTATGATGACACTCTAAGCAAAAGCACCCCCTTTTGTAAAACTCAGAGTTTCATGTCTACGTACAGCATTGATTAAAGAGCCGATACATGTCTGATGGATGTCAACTTTATTGGCTTCCCCATGGGATGCTCTGTTGCCTTTCCATTGTGATGCAACCTTTGCGGGCTTATAAATGGAGGAGGAAACCCGGATAAGGCTTATGAGTTTGCAGTTAAGTGAAGATTTATTGTATGAGCACTATTGAGTGCGTGCAAGATCTCTATTGTTAGAAAGGTATTATGTGACCCTAGTGTACATGTGTGAGTGTGTGTGTGTAACGTGAGAGGTCTCATTCCCACTTTCTCCCTCATCTTCTTTCTCTCCCACTTTTCTTTCTTCCATGGAGATTAGGTTAGATCAAACATGGTATTAGAGCACCAGCATCTGATTCTAGAGTAGTGAAGAAGCAACAAAAAAAAAACAACAATTAGGGTTGCCCTAGCCGCTGCCTACACCTTGCCCTATCCGCCTACCCCTCCTTGTTGCTGCCCCGCTTATTATCCTTCTTATTTCTTAAGTTAAAAAAATTGCATAATTTCAAATAATAAATTACTTTGCTTTTATCCAATTCTTTTTTAATGGTCTATTTATATCCTTTTTTACTTTACATTTTATATGTACGAGGGTGATTTAGGAAAAAAACTGACTTTAACTTTTATAAACTAAATATTTTTTTTGTGAAAGGTGATTGTTAGTGTCAACAATGTGGATGCGGGTGGTCAACTCCTAGATGATAGAAGTTAGCATCCGTCATTTGGGGTGATTTCAATAAAGTTCGATCACCAGGGGATGAGAAGGATAGAAGCAAATGTCAGACTCATAGTAATAAACTTATTGGTTCCAGTAATAGCGGAACAAAGCACATTAGAAGACACCTGGATCATTGCAACAGAAAAAGAAAACATCTCTCTCTCTCTGTTGTTTTTTTAAAGGAAGCAGGATTCTTCCCTGGGAGCCTTCGATTCCTGTTTTCGATTCCCGCTCTGGCAACCTTTAGTAGGATTCTTCCCTGGGAGCCTTCGATTCCCGCTTTCGATTCCCGCTCTAGCAACCTTGGGTTTTTTTTTCCTTTTTCTGTTTCTTTTAGAAAAATCCTAAAATATCTCTCAAATCTCATCAGTTTCTTATCTTCTTTTTCTTTAGCCTTGGGTTTATTGCAAACCCTATTTTAACTCTCCAAATCCCTCAAATCTCTCTCTCAGATCTCCCTGTCTCTTGTGTCTGTGAGCAAAATCCCTAAAATATCTCTTGGAAACCCCATTTCTATGTTATCTACACACCCTACTCCATATTTTCTCGCATCTTCTGTGTTTTCTCTCCTCCATTTCTCTCGGTGTTAACGCATCTTGCGATTAACAAGATGTTTCTCTCCATGATTAATCGCATGATGCGATTATCATGCAGGCCCTTTCAAGCAATGTTAATTGCATGATGCGATTAGCTCTCTCTGTTAATCACATCATGTGATTATCAAACATTTCCATCTACGATTACTTCTTTTTTTGTTGCTATTACGCATTTTTGATGTATTTCTCTTCGTATGAGATTACCCATTTTCGATGTATTTCTTTTCAGATCTGATTCTTTCTCTCTTTCCAATCTCATATTCTCTAGTTTGAGTTACAATATGAAGAGTTGTATAGTGTTTTCTATGTCTTTTATGTAGTTCTTCAAGGCGCACACAGTATTTGCTCAAATGTCTAAGAGAGGTGTAGTGCCTTGTTTATCTTCGTTTCTTTGTCTTCTTTTTCAAGGCGCACACCAAGTGCTCGATGAAATGTCCGAGGGAGGTGTGGTACCTTGTTTGTCTTCATTTTCGTTGCAAGTTTAAAGTATTCGACCTCATGTTTTTCTTGGAGTTGTTCCTTTCTCTTAATGTTGACTTTTTCTTTGTATTGTCTTCTTGGGGGAGTGTTGTTATGTTATCATTTCTTGAGGGAGAGTGTTATCGTCTTCTCTTTATGGTCTTCGTCCGTCCCCTTGGCGGTTGTTATTATTTTCCTTGTTGTCTTTTCTTGTCTTGTCTGGGCTCATGTAGTCTCGCCCGAGGGGGAATGTTGTTGTGTTCCCTTATGTTCTTCGTCATATGTCTTCTCTTGGTGTAGTTTTATGTATTAGTTTCCAGCTTTATGCCTTATCTCTCTTATAGGCGACGGCTTCGTTTTTCCGTCGGCCACTCTTTTCCGAGGGATGGTGTCTCCATCGTTGGTCGGCTCTCTTACAGGTGACAGCTTAGTTTTTCCGTTGACCTCTCTTTTTCAGGCGAAGGTGTCCCCATCGTTGGTCGGCTCTCTTACACGTGACGGCTTCGTTTTCCCGTCGACCTCTCTTTTCCGGGCGATTATGTCCCCAGCGTTGGTCGGCTCTCTTACACGTGACGGCTTCGTTTTCCTGTCGGCCTATCTTTTTCGAGCGACGGTGTCCCCATCGTTGGTTGGCTCTCTTACGGGAGACGACTTCTTTTTCTCGTCGGCTTCTCTATTTCGGGCGATGGTGTCCCCATCGCTCTCTTGCAAGCGACAATTTCGTTTTTCTGTCGACCTTCTTTCGGGGCGGTGGTTTCCAACCGTTGATCGGCTATGTTCAGGCGACAGTTTCCCCATTGACCTCTCTTTAGGCGACGATGTTCATGCGTTCGACCTTGTCACCAGACGATTGTTTCCCCATCATTAGTTGGTTATCCTCTTTCTCTTCTTCTAATCTTTAGGCGACGGTTTCCCCGTCGACCTTGTATCCGATGGTTTCCCATTGGTTGTTATCTTTTATTGGCAAGGTGCCGCTTAGCTGGTGTTCCTGCTTGTGGTGCTTCGTCGTTTCTCATGTGCGCAACTTTGGTGTGCCTATTTTGCTCAATGGATCGCTGATATTTTCCTGCCGAGGTGTCACTGTTCGATCCTTCATGGTTTGCAGATGTATTTGCTGGGCTCTCATTTAGGGGGACGCCCTATTTTTTTATCGCGCTCGCCTTCGCGCTAATTTAGAGGGTTGCTCCGTTTTTTATGGCCGCTGATCTCGCTGCTATACTCTTAGCAGTTGTTGTGTTTTTTGTTATGTTTTCATTATGCATTTACCACGCCAGCATGAGGATGAGTGTTATACCAAGCTTGATGCGTATGAGCTTATTGTACTTTTTGATGAATGGTCCTTTTTGTTGTATTTTTAGTTGTTTTTTTATAGTTCTTTGTAGCATGCTGGAGTTTCATGATATATACACTCCAGCTTGAGGGGGAGTGTTGAATAACATGTAAGGATAGTTTAGGTATTACTTGTAGTCTTAGGGGTATTACAGTCATTGTACATTGGATGCCCTATTTGGGGCCTATATATACATCATATACATGAGGAGCTCCTTAGTGGAGACTCTCCATCTCTCCATTCCTCTTCTTCTTTCTCATTCTAACCCTAATCTCATTTCTAACAGCTTTCAAGAGGTAGTTTGTTCCCCTAGAAATTTAATAACTAGACAGAGGAAATACTAGACATGTGCTCCGTTATTGAAGTATTGTTCTAGCATGTGTTGAGAGAGCATAATGAGGCAGCAGATGCCTTGGCAAAGGATGGGTTGTGGCATGAGAAGCTAGTGGTGGAAGGGCAATGGCCCTTCTAGCTATTGTGACCTTGTACCTTGGTCATCAAATTACCTTTTTCTTATAATAATATACAAGTACTATGCACACACGCGCACACAGAAAAAAATGGTGCAAGCATGTCAAATGCAAAACCACAAACCTATAGAACAACGGGCAAAGTCTTCCATAGGAAACCATCATGAGCCAACTGCAAAGAAGAAAAGATCACTTTGTGGTGATTTAAGAGGATCGCCGGAACATGTACCATAAAAAATAGCAGAAAGCAGGGTGATGCAATTCTAAAACCAAGAGCTTGAAAAAGTTAATACGTTTACCTGATGGACCATTGATATCAACTCAGGACAAGAAATAGTGTGGTATAACTAAAATACTAAAATCATGCAGCCCAAGGCACTAAGAAATAATTTCATACACTGATATTGGATTCACCTGTCATTTTGTCTGGAGTTTCGACAAATAAAACAGAAACTGCATGATAATAAACCTAAAAGAACGCACCCAGCTCATGCATTCAAAACCAAAGCAGCGGCCAGAGAAAAATCACAGGTCAAAGGCAAGCCGAACTGCCGGTTCTAACAAAATAAGTAACAATGTGCCCCAAGAAAATACAATCTCACGAGTGATACAGTTCACGAAACTCAAAGATGACATATAGCCTGGAGATAATTGTATCTAGCAACATTTGATCAGAAAACATTGTCAAAAAGGATATCATACATAATAAAACTCATTCGCAGCCGAACCAAAGCTGCAGCCTTGAAGATTGAAGGAATTTAGTCGAGTATTAGACCTGCTAATAGAATGTGATGTCATAAAATCCATTGCAAAGATTGTCAAAAAGGATATCATACATAAGAATAAAACTCATTCGCAGCCAAACCCAAGCTGCAGCCTCAAAGATTGAAGGAATTTAGTCGAGTACTAGACCTGCTAATAGAATGTGACGTCATAAAATCCACCCAGTTTGCCTGTATGGACCTCAATTTGGTGTATACCTAATTCAGTACAGTTACCATGGATGAAGTTAATTACCTCCAAATGAGATGATGCGAGATTTTATGCTAACTCCAAAATTCCATACAAAATACAGTCTAGAATTGACTTCTGTTACATACCCATGGTTATTGTTTAACAGAAGAAAATGATGGCCGCTGAAATGCTGCAAAAATAATTAATAGAGATTATAAACCAGTCCAGGCAGCATACATATCAAGAGACTGCAAATATGGAATGTACTAGTGGATTAATGCCAGGATGCTACTTGAAATACTGGATTAATGTGAGTTGATTTCCTAGCATACCATCATCAGTTATTTAAGAATCCAGTAACTGATTTTCTCCAGAAAATGATCTAAGGCATGCAATAAGGTGCTCCTTCAATGATTCCGGAATTTGACGGATAAAAGTCTTTCTGGCATCAGCAATAAGTAGCTTCCTGCATTGCAAGAAAAGGAGGAAATTAGATACTAGTGTGAAATAAAAAGATAGGTGATTACTTATATCTCCAAGACCTAGCTACTACAGAAATTAGAAATTTAGAATACCATGAAAAAGTCTGACAATGGGCAGATAGAAGTGGGGCAAGAAAATCAGTGGTCAACGATAGGAAAAGAAAATTTCAAGGAGACAAGGGGATCCGATCCATGCAATCCCTTTATTGGATGAAAATGATACAATGGGAGAAATGAAATATATGATAGATAAAATAAATACTTATATAGCTGTGAATCCTACTGAGAAGAATCAAGAGGCACGCTATCTCTTCATTTAGTAAGTTTCACCAACCAGACCTAATATGCAATTGAATGCAATATTTATAAATGAAAGGACAAATAGTTATGAAGTAAAATATTGTGATTAGTTGAGTAATTGGTTAATTTCATCCATAGAGCAAGTGACAGCAAACAAACATGTAAACTGATATATATTTGTCAAAATAATTTAAGCACTGAACAGTGACAAAAAAGAAATCCAATATAAGAGAAACAATGATTTCAATAGTAATAGTTTTCCTCTGCCCTCTTACCCTAATCACGAATTACTCTTAAATTCTAACACCAAGAAGCTTACGCTTAGGTTCTTTGGGAGCTTTTATGCTTTGCTTTCCAGCTTTAGCTGTTGGTCAGAGATGAACAAGGACTGTTAGATGTTCAGTACAAAACTATACATCTTTTCTTACCTAAAACTCAACCCTCTGCCTTAATGCCCAACCTATAATCACTCACTCCTAAGTGGTGGCCTGTAGGTGCTATTTCAATATAATGCAAGGTTTTAAATTTCAGTTTCGGTCACCACCAAAACCGAAACGTTTCGGTTTCGGGCCGAAATTTTGGCCGAAATCATGTAAAAATATGATTATGATTATTATTTTTATTTATTTTTGATTGAAATGTCTAAAATTTCGATGTAAATTTTGGCTGTTTCGGTGAATATTTCATAAATTTCGGTGGGAATTATAACATTTCGGTGGACTTTTTGGCAAAATTTCAGAATTTCGGTGAAATTTCGCCGAAATCTTATAAAGAAACGACTTCATGTAAATTTCATTTCTGTTGCAGCCGAAACCGAAATATTTCGGCCAAAACAAAACGTTTCGGCCAAAATTTAAAACCATGATATAACGGTGCCCAAAGTATGAATAGATTTCAATGGTAAATGTAAATAAGTCAATTACAAAGGAAAACAAATAGACAAGAATGAGCCTAGAAGGCTGCACCCAAAATAAAAGATTTCCCAACCTTTATCTTCATTTACATATGATAGCTTCCCTGACCTGAGCATACAAACAAAACATTTGGAATGACAGACAGTTGGAAGTGCCATCAATTAAGTTGAAAAGACATTTATAAATCAAGAAAGGAGAAAGGTAGAGGATTCGGAGTCTCAAGGAAATGAATCAAGTTTAATCATTTTTTTTAAATTGTATATTTTTCCATGGTCCTTCTCGGTCCCTATCTTTTAATGAATCTATTTGTCATTCAAGAGAGAGAGAGAGAGAGGTCATCTAAGATGTGTCCAAGAACACAGGGTAGAGGGCTTCAAGAGCCTTAGAGCCATATGTAGGGTGCCGGAATAGTTTAATTGATGACAAGTTTTAGAGTGGTTGTGTCACGTGCTAGTTCTATAGCAGTGAGTTTGCTCTTTCCCTTTCCACTCTTAGGCCCTATGGTGCTTGAAGGAGAAGAGAAAAAAAGATGAAAGGAGGGTTAGGTGTTGGAATGACACCAACTAGGTTGGAGGGAGCATGGTTTTAAATTTCGGCCGAAACGTTTCGTTTTAAACGTTTCAGCTGAAATATTTCGGTTTCGGCAGAAAACGAAACGAAATGCACAGAGTTTCAGACTAGTTCGAAATTTCATCACCATTTCGGTGAAATTTCGGAAATTTCATTAAACTTTCGAAATTTTGATTTTACAAGATTTCGTCCAAGATTTCGTACCGAAACCAAAGCGTTTCGGTTTCGCTGATGATCGAAATCGAAATTTAAAACCTTGGGAGGGAGAAGGTGAGTTTCAAGAGAAGAAGATTGTTCTCTTGATGCCAAACACACAAAGAAAGTAGCCCAAGTTGTCATACTACTCAAAAACCCTTCAAATTTCACTAAAAAGCCTTACATATAAAGAAGATACATGGCCTAAAATATAGCCTATATTCCAAATCCGGGATTAACAAGACTTAACTAATCTTAGCTTCCCTAAGTACCACTAACACACTAACATAGGAAAAAGTAAATGTATTACATAATTCCAAAACAAAGAAATAAGTCCTTAGGGCATTAACTCCCATAGAGGAGATTTCCAATGTGGTCAAGTCTTTGTTCCAAGCTCCCTATGTAGAAGTAAATAACTAAAGTCCCAAGAAAGTCAAGTGGATAGGTAGTCACGTGGTCAAGCTTAGAATTCCAACAGCCCCCCTTAAGCTAGACCACTACCATGCCGAGTTTTGTCTTCATCTTGATGAATGTTTCGGTCTTCAAAGCCTTCGTAAAAATATCCACAACTTGATCTTTAGTTTTGCAGAAACGAACATTGACAATTCTATCATTTACCAAGTTTCGAATGAAATGATACTTGATCCTTATGTGCTTGCTTTTGCCATGAAAAACTGGATTCTTTGTAAGTGAAATCGCCTAACTATTTTCACAAAATAAACGTGTACCATGTTCTTGAGAATGATTGAGTTCTTCCAACACCCATCGTAGCCAAAGAGCTTGACAACCCACCGTAGATAATGAGATGTACTCCACTTCCGCCGTAGAAAGAGCAACAACCGATTGCTTCTTTGATGCCTATGAAATTGCACCCGAACCAATGTTAAAAACATGAAGATATTCAAGATCGAAGGATTGTGGATAAAATACTTAGAATTTTAACTCGAAAATTTGAGTATATTGTTGTTGCGATTGAAGAATCTAAGGATTTAGCTTCTTTATCCTTAGAAAGTTTATTGGGATCGCTCAATCCCATGAACTACGAATGAAGCAATTTGATTCTTTTCATTTAGAACAAGCTTTTCAAACTCAAGTCTCTTTTAAGGGAAGCTCTAGAGGAAGAGGAAGGGGAATAAATTCTTTTGGTGGAAGAGGGAGAAATGGTAGAGAAAGAAATCAATAATATGAAAAAGATAAAAGTGATTCTTCTACAATAGGAAGAGGTAGATGAAGACCTCTATCCCAAATTCAATGCTATCATGGTCAAAAGTTTGGTCATACCATGAAGTAATGTAGAAAGAAGATTGCGGAAGAAAGCAAGAAAGAATCTACCTTCATGCATGAGAAAGATGAAAGTAAAGAAGAAAACACTATTTTTCTTGCTTGTAATGTGCAAGAAGTTGCTCTTGATGAGACGTGGTATGTTGATAGTGGTTGCAGTAACCACATGACCGGCAACAAAGGCATACGTGTAAAGTTGGATGAATCTCTCAAAAGTGAAGTTCGAATGGGTGATGACAAGAGACTTTCTGTAAGGGGAAGTGGTGATATTCTCGTCCAAACAAAGAAAGGCGTCAAGCGCATCTCCAATGTTTTCTACGTTCCCGGTCTAAAGCACAATCTCTTGAGTGTTGGGCAACTTTTAATGAAAGGTCATGATGTCCATTTTAAGGAAGATGTATGTGAAATCAAAGACAAAAATCAAGTTCACATAGCCAAGGTGAGAATGACTCAAAACAAGATGTTTCCTCTTAAGTTTCAAAGTGAAGCTTTTCCTTGCTTCAACACCATTGTCAAAGATATGTCATGGCTATGGCATCTTCGCTATGGGCACTTGAGCTTTAGCACTTTATCTCTCATGAACAAGAAGCATATGGTGAGAGGCATGCCGAACATCGACCGCCAAGATGAAGTGTGTGAAGGATGTGCACTTGTAAAGCATCAAAGAGACTCTTTTCCCATTGGAAAGGCTTGGAGGGCATCAAATCCTCTTGAACAAGTGTCAACATCAATTGGAGGTAATCGATATTTTCTCACCTTCATTGATGATTATAGTTAAAGAAGCTAAATCCTTAGATTCTTCAATCGCAACAACAATATACTCAAATTTTCGAGTCAAACTTCTAAGTATTTTCTCCACAATCCTTCGATCTTGAATATCTTCACCATTAACTCTCAATTGAATCACAAGAGAAATAATTCCATTGAAAAAATCTTCAACCGATTCTGAATCCTTCATCCTTAATGCTTCAAACTCGCATCTAAGAGTTTGTAACCTCACCAACTTTATTTTGTCTTCTCCTTTGAATGATGTATAGAGTGTATCCCATGCTTCTTTTGCCAAAGTCACCGATGAAATTCGTTCAAAGGTGACTTCATCCACAGCTTGATAGATAAAGAACAAAGCCTTCTTGTCCTTCTTTCGACCGTCTTTCAACTCATTGAGTTGTTGTGGAGTGAGAGCCGCTTGATCTTCCGGTTCTTTAACGCCGGTCTCAACAATATCCCATAGATCTTGAGAACCATACAACACCTTCATTTGAATGCTTCATTGGTTGTAGTTCTTGCCGTTGAATCGAGGAAGTTGAGGTCGCAACATATTGTTGGAAGCCATGATCAACCTTCAACCTACGCTCTGATACCACTTTGTTGGAATGAAACCAACTAGGTTGCAGGGAGAAGATGAGTTTCAAGAGAACAATCTTCTTCTCTTGAAACTCATCTTCTCCCTCCAACCTAGTTGGTTTCATTCCAACATTAGGACGTGAGTAGAGAGAAGATTTGGATGGTTTAATTGGAGGAAAACCAACCTCTAAAGAAATCTCATTAATCAAATCTGATCTTCCAATTACAACCGATGATATTTATTTATTTTTTAATGGTACAACCAATGATATTTATATGAATGTACTAATAGTAATCCAATATAAACTAACCTCCTATGTGCTGTGCAATACTTCCCCTAAACATTAGCAACAAACATCCTATGAGCATACTCTTAAACAATAGCAAACTTTCCTAAAAAATTGAAAAGAGATAACAACCTACACCAATCGTATTGACTAAAATCTACCCAAAACCCATGTTGATTATCCCAACTACCACATCATCATGGTTATCCCAACAACTGCATCATATAGCAAGATCTGGAAATTGGGTTTTCAATTCTTCAAAGTTTTCCCAAGTACCTTCAGCCAGAGAAAGTATGTGCATGTGTACTAGTACCTCTTCATGTCTCTTCTTATTGCGACAGTTTAGAATTGCTTGAGGGGATGGAAGAATAGAACCATCTTCTTCTCAGACTCTTGGCAATGATGGCTGACAAAAAAAGTCATCGATGCAGAGATTGATAGCTAGTTCACGAGGAGCAAGTGAACGAATGAACTAACACGACTGCTTTTATTAGAAATAGGTACCAGCTTTCAGATGCAAAGCTCTTAGGCCTTATTCAGCTATTTAAAAAAAAAAACAACTAAAAAGGTGGACTTATTTTCCCAACATAAGGGTATTACGATCTTTGTTCAGTGCGGTGTTGTCCATCCTATGTTGGATTTTGTTACATGAAGTTGTCGATCTAATGAATGAGAACTTTACCATTCAAAAAGAAGCAAAAAATTGTATGAAAAGTTTGCACACTGACCCAGATCTGGAATCACATTCTAACAGTTTAATGTGAGAATAAGTAAAAATAAAACAACGTTAATCAAGCATATAGAATCCTACAAGACAAGCCCCAACCCCAAATTCTTTGCGTACAATCTCATCTCTCTCAATGTCAGGGTATCGCATATGCAAAGAGCCCCCGATGGGGACATCAACAATGGGCATGAATTCAAGGTTTACAAGCGCAAACGTGGACGAGACTGATCGTGGAGACTCTAACATGGGCCACAGACATGGGCGTCTTTTTTTTATTATTTATCTTCAATTTTCATCATTTTATTTGTAGCCTACTTTTTAGGCATCAAATCTCATCCGTTTGATGTGTTTTTGTATTATTAAAAAAGGTTTTTCAATTACCTATCTAATGAGCCCAAGATCACATGATTTGGAGGTGTTATGAGTGTTTTTAGGAAGTGGTATATGCCTATTATGGGATTACTATTTTAGGTAAGTTTTTATCTTTTTTTAGTTTACTTTGGATTAAATGAATGGTTGAGATTAGTTGATTAGGTTTTAAGTTATATTCTAGGGTTTCTTTTCTTAAAAATACATCTTATGAAAGTAATGTACAGGACTTTTGAATATTTAATAGAATTGATGGTTTTTTGTGTGAGAGCTATTGTGGCTTGGACTTCTTCTCTTCTCCTCTTGGTGGCTCAGAGCCATTCTTCTCAATCCCCTCTCATCTTCTCACTTCTATTCTCCTCTCAAATCATCCCCAAACAAGGTAAGACATCAAATCTTTCAATCTTTTGTGTTTCTTTAAACCTAGAGTTGAAAATCCTAAATTCCAAATAACTTCTTTAATCTTCAAGATCTCAACTTGAGACTTTGAAGGACTTTATTTGAAACTAAACCTCAGCCAAAGCATCTAAGATCCATAGCTTTAAACCCCTTTTGCAGCCAATTGAAAATTTGCCCCCTTTCAACCCTAGAACACGTTTTCTTGGAAATTGATGTTGCAACGGCCATCAAAATTGAACCCTAGGCCTGATATTGGTTTTTTTTTCATCTTTTAGATCATACCCTACGAACCACCAGCCCTAAATTCCGAAATTACAGATCTGTCTAAATTATCAAAATACCATTTTAGCCTAAAATGGACTGATTTGACCCCATTTTGTTGCTGCAGAAATTTATTACGAGTGTAGACTTGTAGGATTTTCCCCTTAGTCCTACAGTTCCTATAGTCTTTAATCCCATTAGGAGTGTAGGATTTTCCCCTTATTTAGGTATTGTCCTAGATCATACCCTACGAACCACCAGCCCTAAATTCCGAAATTACAGATCTGTCTAAATTATCAAAATACCATTTTAGCCTAAAATGGACTGATTTGACCCCATTTTGTTGCTGCAGAAATTTATTACGAGTGTAGACTTGTAGGATTTTCCCCTTAGTCCTACAGTTCCTATAGTCTTTAATCCCATTAGGAGTGTAGGATTTTCCCCTTATTTAGGTATTGTCCTACATCAGCGCCCCCCCCCCCCCCCCCCCCCCCCCCCCCCAAAGCAGAAAAGTTAGACGATATACAAGAATCAAAATATGATAAATGTTTATGAGATAAAGGGGTTACTTTAACTCTATGGTATCGGTAGCTTCGCCTGTTGCTTTTGCACAAAGCCTCTTTCGGGCATGCATGAAATCCTGTACTTTATCGACCCAGCCACATGATAGCAGATCTGAAGATGCATCCTTAGCAAGCCTGAGAGATCCATCAACATTACAATAAATATTTAATCAATCATAATCGATCAAGAATAATGTTCACCAAAAAAGATGTGGAACTCTGAAACAAATAATATTTGCCATCACGCAACTTCTAGGCAGTGATACAAAACACATGCCTTATCCAGGATATTAAACAAAAAAAGAGTATTTTAAAGATACACATTGGAGTTTATCTTTTGTCTGTGCAGTGCAGTATATAAATCAAGAAAAACTGCTACCAAAAAAGAAAAAAAACCCAGAATGATTTTTATTTTTTTTGAAATGCAGAAAAAAAAAAAAAAAAAAAGACCAGATGACCATCCAGAGAAGAATAACTGATTAGAATGTTCCATTTGGTCCAAACAATTCAAATCACCCAATGAAAAGTTAAATGACCAGACAAGTTTTTCAAGAAAATTAGTAAAGAATTAAATGACATCTGCAACCACCTTTACTTTTATTAAATTTTTTAATAAGTTTTCCATTTGAAAAAGCAAGAGATTGAAAGATACTTCAAGTAGAGTAGGGCTTACATGTCTTTAAACTTCTCTAGTTTTGTCCCTGTCTCACAATTTTCAGTGTCTGGTGATTTTCTCTTAAATCCTCGAACATCAAGGTGATACTTATCATTCTTGGCGTGTGCTGCACAATCAGAATCGGAATCTCTTCCAACTGCTACCACATTTCCAAAACCATTATCCTTGCAAACTTTTCCTTTCACTGGATCAGCATCAACCCTCTGGATTTCTCCATTTCCATCTGGTGATAGAATTGTACGGTTGCTTTCATGATCCCCAACTTCACCAGATTTATTTCCAACAGCACCATTACTGTGTGATGACATCTCTATCTTTCCGGTGACTCTAGGTTCCTCAGAACAGTTAGATAGCAATGATGTCCTTGCCTTTTCCATACCTGATGACTCCTTAACGTCACTGTGCTTCGTCATGGATCCATTATTATAAACCTTAACATTCGCATTTCCATTTGCATCAACTCTTTGGTCCTCGGTTTTTTTCAAGTTACCAAACTTTATACGTGAATTTGAAGGCACTTTACCATTCGTTGATATGGTTGGAATATCCTTTTCAGGATGATGTACCCCATTTGGTGTAGAGGTTGGCGGTTTCAATGCAGATGTTGCCTTCTGGTTAACTGATAGACCATTGTCATAGCTACCAGGAGACTTCAAACCATTGCAGGCAAAAGAAGTTTTGGTTGGCTTCGGTTTTTGATTGGTTCGAGAGAAAAAAAGAATATAAACCTTCTCTGACAAAACCTCATGTAGGGTTGACAGTGAAACATGAGAGTCATTGCAGCAATACCAGCGGCCAGTTGCATCCTGTAGACCATATGGAGAAATTAAAATCAGCCAAGTATAGCAGCTTATCTCATAGAAGAAAGTAGAAATATATCCAATACAGTAAGAAAAATAGGGCAGATCAACAGACGAAAGTAAGCACATACCTTGATGTATGCATAATAGTGTCCAGATTCCGGCGAGTATCCCGAATGGACAATACTGCCAAAAAGGTTATACTCTGGATGTGGGTCCTGCATTGCATCAGAAATGGTGAAGCAAAATACGGTCAGACATGAGAACTTTGTAATGGAATCCATCACACCAATAGGACCAATACTAAGATCAGAAGGATAAAGAATAAAAGCAAGAAAGACCCTACCGAGGTCAATGTACCAAACAACAATACATCAAAGAACGCACCACAGAATGCATAAATGCCAGTATCACAAGTACAAAGGTAGGTCATTGTTAGAATAATCTCAGGTGGACATGGGAGGCATGGAAACGAACATGTAATATTAAGGTGTATGTGCCATATGACACTTATTTCTTATATTTTACTTTGTTTGAATAAAAAGAAACTATATTCCTTTCCTGCAAGTTCTTTTGATCCCCATACTGCTCTTCAACTACTTACCATGTAGCTCATAATAGAGAAACTAGCTGAAAATGCCCGTCAAGGACATATCAGAAGCCACCTACGCCTTTTGATTTCTTTGATGCATTCTTTCATCAGTTTAACTTCAATGTGTCTATTGAAGGCCACCTGGCACTTCGGATTTCTTTGATGCATTCTTTCATCAGTTTTACTTCAATGTGTCTATTGACCATAAAAGTTACGGTTGTGAAAGGCCTGTGTGAGAGGCTGTCACTCAACAATTGTGAAGCACTAAATTTCCCTTTTCTAAAGCTAAGCAAATAAGATATTGCAATTCAGCCAAGGTCATGGTTTTAAATTTCAACGAAATCAACAAGAAACGACCGAAGTGTTTCCGTTTCCATCCCCACCAAAATGCATGTCGAAATCGAAAGCATACCAAAACCAAATTTTAAGCATATCAGTGGTATATTATATCAGTATTTGTTGCATAATTATATTTATATGAATTGATATGAAATGTGGCGTATGTATTATGTATAAATATTTATATGAATTATACTTTTACATACTAAATTATAAGACATCGGTGACAGTGCATGTTACTAGGTGTTTGATGTTGTTACACCATTATGGACGGTCATCTCACTCATGTGATGGTTTCTAAGTATGTATCACTGCATTTATGCTTATTATAACATTTCCTGGAGTTTCATCTTATAATTCTATCATTAGCATATGTCCATGTTGCTACACCATTATGGATGGTCATCTTGCTTATGTGATTGTTGCTAAGTATGTATTACTACATTTATGCTTATTATAGCATTTCCTAAGGTTTCATCTTAAAACTCTATCATTTGCATATGTTTCCATAAGTTTCATGATTTTACAAGATTCCCAAGGAAATTACTCACCGAAACTGGAATATTTCGTTTCTGTGGCGACTGAAACCAAAACCGAAATATAAAACATTGGCCAAGGTTGTCGGGACCTTGCTTGATGCAATAAAATGTGATATCATTTCTTGTTTTACCTTTTAGCAAGTCTTTCATGGGTGCTTAGATCGGTTGGATACCTCTGGAGGCCATAGGCATTGACTCGAAAAACTGAATTTCCACAAACAAACAACTGACAATAGTTGTTCAAATTCAGACCAAAGAAACTTAGGTACATTTGTGCTTCAAAGGATTTATAGAAGGAAAGAAATGCAAGGGCCTGCTCAAATTACTTTATTAGATATATTTGTATGTATAGTAACTAAATTGCGAGTTTTCAGGTTTACTCATAGAGGTTGGTTCAGGTTAAACCCAAAAGAAGTAACCCAAACAGACCCAGTTTGTATGATGATAAATAACAATGTTAGCTCGAAAAGTTTAAATAATATTCTATAAGTTGTTGGAAGATCCTTAAAATGATGTGTGTGTGTGTGTGGGTGGGGGGGGGGGGGGGAGATAGAAAAAAAAAGTGCATATCTGTGTGCGTGTGTGAGAGTATAAAACTATGTTACATGGATTCTTTTGAATGGGTGAAGTATCTCTGTTGGACACATCTCGGATTCCAATAGTACAAGATTCACAGCGACACTTCTAGGTCTCTTTTATTTGTTTTTCTTAATACTACTACCACAATTATATTTACTTAGCCTATTAAATTTTTTAATTTATTGCTATAATTAAAATTTAAGAATTGATTAAAATATTTTGGCAAATCCATGAATCTTTCTTTTTGAGGTTTGCAGAATCCGACACTAGATATCCGTGTCGGATCTCTTACCCATACTGATGCAACATAGATCCAAAGACATTGCTCACCCCCCCCCCCCCCCCCCCCAACACACACACACAAAAAAAACCCCAAACCACCACCACCAACAACGACAGCGATAGAATGGCTACAACTCTTTTTTTTTTCTCCGTGTGTGTGTCTTAGGAGTCCTATCGCCCAAAGATTATGATAGTAGTTGAATTATTGCTAGTTTGTGTGAAAAGGAGGTAACGCATTTTGGCTTCAACATACATGCATGGGACAACATTGCTCAGTGGAGAAATGACTCAAATCATGTATCGGTATCCTACTTGTCAATGCATTTTCATTTCGTCTGAAACAAATGAAATGTTTCGAACTAGTAGCAGAAACAGTACGCAAAGCATGAACAAAACGCAATGGTCATAATTTTGTTCTGTACTGATCCGTTTCAGACAAGAAGGGGCAAAATGCCATGCTTCTTCTATTTTTTTTCAAAAATTACAAAATAAGCTTCTTCTTTTTCTTTTTGTTCCTATTTCAGCCTCATTTTCGGCCCATTTTATAGATTTTCTAAGGGGATTTTATGTCTTTTTACCCCCCTCATACATATGAGAGAGTTAAAAAACATATGAAATGCCAACTACATCAAGATTTCCTAAAATACCCTGAGAGAAGCAAATCCAAAAATAAGATTTCCTTCTGTGGTGCTGCTCCTACAGGCCTGCACTTCCAGCGAGCGTCAGTGCCACACACATTAGTCCGACGACATGATAAATCACGGTCATAATATGATTCGAGGACTTGACTCTCCGACCACAAAATCTCATATTCAAGATATGAACTCATACGCTTTCCTTCCTCAATTCCACCCAATTCCACGCACAAACAAGCTAGATCGACTAGAGAGAGAGGCGATGGCAAGTTGTTGTGTCGAACGACCGTTGCAAGGACTGATGGTGATGGGTGATCGCATGTCACATGGGACATGGAAGGAAATTGACAAGTGACAGAGAGAGCAAGACCGGTGTTGTTGAAGGAAGAGATCCATGAAACTAACCTTTTTGGTCAGTTCCCAGTTTCAAATCAACTGAGAAGACAGTTTCAAATAAACTGAGAAGACCAGTTGATGATCTCTCCAAGCCACATAACAAGCAAGGGTTTGGTCAGCTTTCACACATGCGGTTTCTGTAGCGTGGCTCATTCATTAATCTGGTGAGGCAAAACATCAATGAAATGGGCCTTTGCAGGACCCATTGGAGTGGCCGACTCTAGCAAGGCGGAGGTACGGGCAATCTACCAGGGCATCAGGTTACTAGGGGGAGAAGATTTAGATAAAGTGGTGGTAGAAGGCGATTCTCTCAACATCATCCGTTGGTTGAGTGGATCTCATGCCTTCCCGTGGAGATTGGTAGACCTATTTGAGGAGATTGGAGACATCTTGGGTAACTCGAGTATCCCATTCGATATATCAGGAGATCGGCAAATGGAGTGGCGGATAGGCTCGCTAGGGACGGGGTTCGCCTGGAGGCCCCAAAGGATTTTGACTTTTTACCGCCTTGAGTCTTTCTGTTCTTTCGTTATCTTTTATTATTATTTGTCGTGTTTATCTTTGGCTAAATTTCTTCTTGTTTCCAATTGACCATCTCGGTCCTTCTCTTTTAATGAAATTTCAACCATTCAAAAGACACAAAAAAAAAAGAACAATCAAGACATCTACGACAACAAGGATGCCAACAGTGTGCCCAGCATGCAATGCTGTTAGACTTTCAAAGGAAGAACAATCAAGACATCTACGACAAAAAGGATGCCGAGAGTGTGCCCAACATGCCATGATATTATACTTTCACAGAAAGAACACTGAAATTATGAATCTAACAATATGATTTTGAGAGCAAGACGTCGATCAAAGAGGTTAACTCTGTAGCCAGTGTTTGCCACGCTGAAGTCATTTCAGGTTCAGTTTCAGCAACCAAAGAGAAGGCTACCCAGGAACCATAGGCGGAACTCTCTGTCGCCCAAAAGGGCCCGACGAGGAGAAATATGGGTTGAGAAAGATGGAAATTTTCCACAATTGGAGGGCAATGTAGGTTGGTCGAAGTCTCTGATTGGTGAATGTGTTGACGATGCTGACTTTGGATTCGCAATACAAGTCCGTTTCCAAGAAGGTTAGCTGTTGACAAAGGATGATGAATGAGGTTTCAATGATGGCGAGAGAGAAGCAAGGAAAAAGAGAGGAGAACTAAGATTTAGAAGAGGAAGAATCAAGTTTCTCAATTGCTTGATAATAAGGGATTCAGATGGACCCACATTCAAATCTTGTCATAATTGATAGTCGTAGGAGCATCCTCCAATATGTCCTCTTAGTAGAACCCTATTAGATATAAGGTGTTCACTACAGAGAGAATCATGTCTTGGGGAAAATGTGATTCAATTAGAGCCTTTCAGTGCCAGTTTCCCTGAATTAGCCTGAACAGCTATGAATAGAAGGATGCTTGTGTATTAGGGCACAAAGGGGTAAAATACTTAGACCCATCTTTCACGAGAAATATTCAAGATGAGGAAACTGAAACTCCTTGCCTTTGATGATGCAATCACTGAAAATTTACATTCTTGGCATGGGGGCAAATAGGAGGATTCAAAAGCAGGCGGCAGCGGTTCATTTTCTACTAAAACATTTTATAGGGTTGATCGTTTGAGGGATGGGGACTAGGAAGAGAATAGGTATCGATGAAAAAGGATTAGGATTTAGCCGCACCTCTTAAAAACCAAGAGTTAGTTCAAATTACACTCTTGGATAAGACTTGAACAAGCAAACCATCGTCAACCTCATAGCTTTAGATTCCTGAACATGTGTAAGCTTTTTGGCCCAAGGCAAAGGAAACTACTTAATTGCAAATTTGCTCAAAACACATCAAACTTCTTTGCAATTTTTTTGGGCTTTCTTGGCTCTTATTAGATATAAGGTGTTCACTAGAGATAGGATAAAGTTTAAGGACGATTATGTGATTTGATTTTGGGTGCTAGTTTCCTCGAACTAGCCCAAACAGCTATCAATTGAAGGGTGCTTGAGAGGGACTTTATGGGGAGGTGAGGGGTGGAATAGTTTTGAGACACACCATTCATGAGAAATGTTCATGATGAGGAGCCTGAGACTCCTAGCCTTTGATGATGCCATCAGCAGAAACTTGCATTCCTAGATTGGCTGCAAATAGGAGGATTCAAGAGCAGGAGGCAGTTGCTCATTTTCTACTAAATCATTTCATAAGATTGAGGGATAGGGAATGAGAAGAGAAATGGTATCTATGAGAAAGGTGTAGGACTCTTCCGCTCCTGCTAAAAACACTGTGTTGGTCCAAATTACACTGTTGGACAAGATTCATACAGCAAACCATCGTCAACCCCATTGCTTCTGATTTCCCCGATATGTGTAAGCATTGTCCCAAGGCCAAGCAAACTATTTATAACATCTTCATGGCAAATTTTCCGTTAACAAATCAAACTTCTTTGCAGATTTTTTGGGGTTTCTTGGATCTTTACAATTTCAGTAGTCATGTTCCTAGTGAATACGACTTCTAGGGCCTCTTTTATTTGGACGGAAGTCATTTGCAAAGTTTGTTCCTTATGCGTATGATGGAGCAATGATTCTAGAGGTCCAAACGCCCACATACAGGTTGTTCCATTACTAACAAGATGACATTAATTATCAGGAGAAAAGAAAAAACTTTAGAGGTTTAATGATAGAGGATAAAGAAATTAGACCAACAACACCACACAACAATGCTAACAATTATCAGCTTAAAATTTGCGCCAATTTTTGGCGATTAAAGTAAACCATTCATTAATTAAAAGATGTTCTTAAAAGCTTACACCTGCTTCAGTTCTCGTCGATTAACATATGGACTCATCAAAATGAAAGGAACTCCACATACATAAGACCAAAATTTTTTATCAACAAATGCGAAAAGAGAAATAGAAGGTACATTCGGCAACTGAACATACCTGGCTTCCTTTGGACATGTAATTCGAAAGCATCAAAACTTCCTCAAACGCAATTGCTCGATCAATCTTTCCACCATCAATACCCTCAAATCTCTAAGAAACCAAAGAACACACACTCAATGTGAATCTAAATAGAAAATCAAAACAAAAAAAAAATCAAATGAATAGATTCATACCTTCAACTGGATTACAAGTACATTAGGCGCTCGAAGAACAGACATTTGCTTCCTCGCAGCTGACAATTTCTTACAACTGAAAACACATTAACCCGCGAAAATTTAAGAAACCCAAAAAGAGATAGAGCAAAATTTCCCTACTAACAACTAAAATTGAACAAAAATGATATTAAAGAAAAAATTACTCACTTCTCACATTTGTACTTGTTATTCCCATCCAATACCTCAGGCTGGAAAAACCGACGCAGAGCTTCTTTCAAAGAGCTGCTCTGGAACAAATCAAGACTAATATCCATGATCTCATCCGTCTTATTCGATTCCGCCTCGCACGACAAACATTTCACCTGGTTCTGGAGGGCCCCACCAAATATCTCCTTCACAACAGTGTCATGATAATAGGTTTCCTTTCCACCTCCATTATTCCGATGCTTCGCATTCCTCTCCTTAAGCAACTTAACACAGGTGTTATGGCACGCATCGATTACATAGCGTAAAAATTCATGAGCATCCTCCTGCCTCCCGTACCTAAAGTGTTCGGCAAAAATCCTCAAAGAACTCTGGATCTTAGACGGAGCATCGAGCGGAATTTCAATGCTTAAAGATCGCACGATCCGCCGCTCTAGTATACAGAACGGGCAATCGCGTTTACGGTCCGTGCTAGAATCGCCTGAAAAATTATTTCAGAAATCAAGATTGGAAGAATTCAAGAAAATCAAATCAAGATTCGAATAATTCAAAAAATGAACTTACAGAGAGAGGAGTGTTGATTTTTGAGGCAGAAATTAGCGAGAGGAGGGGTATAGGTTAAGCACTGTAAAACGCTATTGAGATAACAGGTATTGCCTAAGTTTTTTAACCCTAGAGGGGCTGATTTTCGGCGAGTGAGATTAGGTTGCCAACTCATTTGCAAGGCCATTAACGAGCGGCATCGGGAGCTGAGCACCGGCGAGAGAGCATCGCCGTTGGATGGATTTTCTTCGGTTTTGATGCCGGCGAGGTAGGGGTAGAAATGGGGGTTTTTCTGACTGTTGGGGGTGATGGGAAGTTTCTCTCCCCGCGCGGGTTTGCCCGAGCGACGAGTAAAAGAGGGCTCAGTTTCTTGTCTTTTTCGCTACATATTGGAGTTCCACTTCCTAGGGCTGCTTCCCCTAGCCCAACTATTACTCTGCCCAAGATATTTTTGTATGAGCCCGTTAGGGTTGGGAGGAATGGGCTTGGGCTTTAAAGTTCCTGCACATATTTTGATAGTGGGCGGTCCATGTTTGGATGGGTCATGGACAACTCACTTTCTAATTCTCCTTTTTTGGACTTCTAGTTACCAGCACAGTATCAAAATATGGTTGTGGTAATATTATTTCTCATTTTAGAGGAGATTTTGTCTGATATGTGGGTAATTTTTAGAAAGTACGGTGGGCCCACTTCATATGATTATCCGAACTGTACATTTGTTGGGCCACAAGGAAAACAGGCTGTGTTTACAGATTTGTGGGGATATGCCAAAAAATAAACTCATTAGGATCATCCTAACCCTTCGATTTGTGGGGGAGGATGGACAGATTTGTGAAGGTTTATACCCGCATTTCCCAAAATCAAAATATGGTTGTGCTGACAGCATGATAGTATTTCCCATTCTATAAGAGATTTGAAATGATGTGTGCATGTGAAGACATGTATTTTTTAGAAAGTACGGTGGGCCTACTTCATATGATGATCCGAACTGTACATTTGTTGGGCCACAAAGTAAACAGGTTGTATCCCATAGATCATATCCTGTGGAGATGATCTACCCAACAAATGAACGATTCGGATCCTGATCATTCTATTAAATGGGGCCCATAATACTTTTTGAGAAATACTGGAATTCACAACACACCATATAAAATCTCATATTTATAGAACATTAAAATACATGCGGGCCATCTGTTGAACTTAAGATAATCCAGCCTCTAAATTTCTACCCTTTTGTAAAAAAGTTCAAGGTGCTTCGTGGGCTTCTAATGGGCCTAGGCCTCCAAATCTAAATGGGCAAGATTCACCACTAAACGCTAAAACTCAATCCATTTTGTGATTGGTTCAGTTTGTATATAATGTTCGTGTGGGCCCATCTTGTTTTAAGATCCAAACAATTTATTTGTAGGGCCCAAATAGGTTGTCCTATGTTATAAGTCAGGCTTAGCAACTTCTGTCTGATCCCAAGATGGCCCACTTAGACATTGCGAGGCAATTGACACTGTCCCTTGTCTTCGTACTTTGTGGATAGCATCTTAATATTTTATTATATCTATGATTTTGAAGTAACTATGAAAGATATTTTAAAAAAAAACATGTTTACTACCAACATCTCCCTCATCTATATTTTTTAGTACATGCGACCATTGCCCCTACATGCATGTATGATGAGATTGATGTACACATTATCTGCCATCCATAGGAAGTCTGGTTAGGACATCACACGAGCAGCATAGATCTCATCCGTGGATCAAGGACACCAGTCTCTTCTAAAAAATAAAAGGAGTCTTTATCCAATCCACATATAAGGGAGGCTGGTAGTGCTCGGTTAGTTTGCTTTTCCACCACATACTAGGTCCGTTGGACTTTGGAGGTACATAATATAAAAGTAGAAGGAAAGGAATATAGATTCTTTTTCTTTTTTCTTCACTTTCATATTTTCTTGGTTTGAAAGGAATTAGGGGTGCAGTTTGGCTCTGTGAGCCACGACCCACACTGAACAAGGTCTCGGTTGGATTTTCCAACCCTGAGGGCGGGTAAGGGTTCATTTTTTAGGCCCTGACTCAAGGTAGGGTCGGGTTCAGGGTTGATACATCGGGTCAGCCCGACCCGGCCTGGCCCTATTTTATATTATAGAAGTGAACCATCTGTGCATATTTCTTTTGTTAATGTTTTCTAGATGTTTCTTTAGATTATTATTATTAATTGTCTCTGGTGGCCCGTCATGTTGTTGAATTCATATTGTCTTATTTTGTTCTCTTTTTTTGTTTACTGATCATTTTATTCTATATGATATGTGGCTGCTTTATTTTTGCACTCTTAACAGGTATATGCACTAGGGTTAATTAGCGCCGGCCCGGTCCAATCAAGGCCAATAGGGCGGGCCAGGGCCGAGCTGAGCCCTGCAGGCAGCCATTGGGTTGAGGTTTTTTGGCATGACTTAGGGCGGGTCAGGGCCCAAATAATGGGATCCAGGGTTGGGCTAGGGTTTTGAAAAACCCGGCCCAACCCGACCCTGTTGCAGCCCTAAAAGGAATAATGTAATACGGCTTGCATTTGGTAAATTTATGGCAAACAAGTAATGACATGGGAATAGTATATGGCAACCAAGCAATTCTATGAAATGGAAAATGTATTGGGACCATCGTCGGACTTAGACTTCTTATTGTTGCTTGCCCTGCGCGACTACTACACCAGATACTAGTATTTGCCAATTAGGGTAGGTATGAATGGGCTTGAGTTTCAAAGTTTTGGCCCATATTTGGATGGGCCAATACTGTATTCTTGTAAATTTAGCCAACTAATAAAAGTGAGGCTCATCGAAAAACTTTAATCCATGCATTTTTATTCATTTAGATGCAGATTCTTACTCACTTTCTAGCTCTACTTTTTCCCACATTCATTTGCTAGCACCATCAATCCAATGGTTAAGATTGACTGATTAATATATTTTGTAGAACATGAAAATGTATGTGGGACATCTATTGGATTTCAGCTGCCTCTTAATAGTTGTAAAAAAACTTAGATGCTTCTGGGCTTCTAATGGACCTGGGATTCTTATATTTGGGCGGGGGAGAGATGCACCACTACACTCATTCATGTCGTGTTTGGTTATCCGTTTGAAGGAGAGCAATATAGATGTAGAAGGAAAACTGATTCACACTTCTCTACTCTCCTTTTTCATCTTTGTTTAAGAGAAATGTCAAATAGTATAAAAGGGCTTGCATTTGAACAATGTACAACCAACAAGCAAGTAGCATGAGTAGGCTTAAGTGGTTTGTAGTTCCTGAGCTTTTCAATAAGGGCCGAGAGTTGTCACACGTATGTGTTTGGCCTTAAAGGCTTTATATTCAGGGGACCAACTTGGGATTAGCTCGGGTTGGGCTTTTGCTAAAAAAATGAATTGGATTCAACCCGAACCCAACCTGTTCCCAAAAATCAACCCGAGTTGCACCCCTAGTTGCATTAACTGAAGCAGGCTTGCCTTAACATATTGTATAGGGCGCCACATGAGAGTGTCCTTGCCTGATGGTCATGGATGATTTTACTTGCTCATGCATCTTTTGTGACATGTATGCGCAGTCGAAATTGTTGATCTAATAGAACATCCTGAGGCAACTCACATGGTCTTGGTCTTACACCGGATTGGGCCAAACTAGTTTTAGGACCAGCCGATTACACAATGTTTTTTGGACCATGGGAAATCTAAGGTAAGCCCAACTAGGTCGATCAAGTTGAACCCGCATTTGAAACCTCAGTTTGTATTGGATCGCTGTTCTAAAATAAAATAATACCTCAAAAAGTTCTAAAAAGAGAAAATAATAAATGAAGCTAACCCATAAAAAAATGATAAAAGAGATCTTTGCAGGCAGTTGGAAAGATGAATAGGTTTGGACAACTTCTTTGAAAATCCATTCTTTCTTAGTCAGTATATTGGGAATCTATTTTCAAAGTATACTGAGCTTTCTCCTTTATCCATATGATTCTAGGCAAGGTATATGATAACATGAGAGGTTGGTAAGGAGAACTAGTTTGAGAAATGGGAAACGAAAGATGTTTGGAAAGTGGAGAATCCATGTTTCCAACCCCACTTTTCCAAAGATTTTCCCATCTACTCAAGCTTTGTCATCTCCCATCTCTCTTGGAAGTGGGTATCAACTCACTTATTGCGGAAAAATAAAGAGCATGGCCCCACTTGACCCTTTTTGATTAAAAGAATAGATTTGTTATTGAATGCCAAGTTGGCCACTGGCGAGCCTTATTACTGTCCAATCTAAATTGCATGATGACCAGAATCAGCCCCCACAAGGGGCCCATTGGATCTCATTCATTTCCTTAAAGCCCTCTTTGGATTACGGGAAAAATATATCTTGTTGAAAAAAAATTCTAACAATTTTTCGGTCTCCGTAATTCATAGTACTGTTTAAAGTATAAATGATTAAATAACACCACTAACAGCTTATTCCCTGTTCGTTTGGGATTATGACAACTTTGCCACCCCCAATCCGATTATTGGAACCCAAAATTAATGTAATTTTGGGTCCAATAATCAGAATTCTGTGCAGGGGGGTGGGGGTGGGCCGGTGGGGTCTACAATTGGTTGCCACAATCTCAAACGAACAGGGTCTCAAGCTTTTGGAGTAACTGATTTTTTAACATGGTATCAGAGTTTTTCCTTCAACTCCTTCAATTGGTTATGGCTTATTTTGACGGGTATCATTATAAATTGAAGGCCCCTCTATACAAAACTTGAACCGATACGTTCAAGTTACATAAATTACTTTTTTCGTATGTAATCAAACAATGAAAAAGCGAGTTCCTGAAAAATCCTGCAATCCAAACGGGGACTAAAAGTTGAAGCAAGTACAGCCCACTATTAAAATGCAATGTGGCTCAGATTGGGCTGAGCTTTTGCTAATAGATCAGATTTGATTCGAATACGACATGATTACAACGTCAAAGATTAGCAGAATTGAATATGTGCATCCCCTTGCTGCTTCTTGTAACCATTCGATCTTTGATCCGACGGCTAATAAGGACCAACTAAATTGAAGTTCAGTTTGGGAAGCTTTCACGCAGAGATATCAGTTGTCTGTGGGCTAAAACAAAATTTTGAAGGGAATGTTTGGCATGCCTCCCTTTCTTTTGCTAGGAAAGCTGGAAAGTGAAGTTTAACTAACGAGGTTATGCAAAAGCTTTAAGTCCAGGCATGCCTATGATTTAGATATGTATCCAACACCAACTAAAAATTAAAGCTTTGACCCAATCTGATGTTAAACGCTAACTTTATTATTGGTGATCAAACATTAGATAATGGATAGAAGCGGGCCTCACAGAATCCTAAAATCCACTAAAAGTGGGTCCACCTCTTATAACCGTTTGATCTAGGATGATGACAAGGATCGACCAGAGTGATGTTTTTCTTTCATGTACTGTGGGCTCTTGTGGTTAGCCCAAATAACACCACTAGAGACGGTCAGGCCACTAGACGAACGATAATGATTTGCTCCTACTTTTGCGACAAACTGGCCGAGTGTGTTTGGATTGCCGGAATCAGGTGCTGGAATCAGCATCTGAGTCCGATTCCGATGTTTAGTTCAAAACAATAACAGAATCAAGGGAACATAATTGACACTGGAGCGGTATTAAAGGGGGAAATGTCCAACTCTATTTCCTGTCCCAAATAGGTGGTATTTTGATTCCGTCCTTAGTCAAAATGGAATTTTTATTATAATTTTTTGAATTAAAATTTTTATTTTAATTTTTTTCTCATGTTTCAGGGAGAATCGGAATAGGAAATTGAATATGATGTCTATTCTGATGCCTAATTCATGAAATCCAAACGCTGCCTAATTTTTTTAATTTATTTTTCCCCACCTGGATTTCAAATGAAATGAGATTAAAAACAAAAGCTTTAGGGGCTGTTTGATTGTAAGATAGATAGTCTTCGATTAGGCATATTCCAAGATAAAGGTTATTTATTGTTTGTTACACAACTATCCATGATAAGATCTAGTTATCCCATAAAAACACCATCTTTAAAAATTAAGATAAATGTGACTCCTACCAAAAGATTGTTAAACATCCAATTACTCCGAAAGCTTAAGCTGTTAGAGTTGGTGTTATTTGATCATTTGTACTGTTAACTCTCCCCCTTATGTGTGACCCCATTTTTTCTTGTTCTTTTGAGGGTTGGCAGTACATGTGACGCATATGGCCCCTCTTTTGTGTTGGCCGATACACATGAATTTTTAATATCAAGGAGTTGTTGGGTTTTGAACCTAGGACATGTTATCTGGCTATTACTTTGGAAACAGATGGAACAACCAATAATTCTGAAAGCTTAAGCTGTTAGAGTTGGTGTCACTTTAGCAATATTTTTTCAGAGATAACAATCATATGGGTAGAACATATCCAGACAATCTGTCCTGGAATACAAGGAAATCCAAGATAAAGTCTCATCCACGTAAACCTATCCTAAAATCAAACAACCTATTACGGTCCATGCGTATCTATTATGGTGACTCTAAAATACGTGTTGCCAAGTCAAATGGACTTCGACGTTTACCTTATCCGTCTTACTAATTCTCCACTCCTTTGAGCTCATAAGTTTATTTCGATATAAGTTTTATTCTGCCGTTCACGGCTCTGTTTGGTTAGATGGGATTTTAGTGGAAGTAGTAGTAAAAAAGGAGGTGACAAGGGTGGGATATGTGTAGACTTGTCTAGAGAAGATTAGAGGGAATTTTGGTAGTGTGTTTGGTTAGATGTCAAAGCATGTGGGAGAATGGAGGGGTGTCATTAACAAAATAAATAGTAGAAGAGAGAGAAAGAGGAGAGAGAAAGAGAGAAAAAAATAATGATTACACATGGCATATCATATTCTACTCTTCTCCCCTCTAAAATTTACTAAAAACAAGGTTTGGCATTGGAAAAGTATAGGAGGGGACAATCCTGCCACATAGGCGCCACCTAAGCAAAAAGTTAATAATGATGTCTCTTCCATGTCTAGTAGTCCAATGGGATTTGAGATAAAAAATGACAACCAAACAACATTTGGTATTTCATACTTTTTGCAACCAAACAGAGCCTACCATGGGAATTCCTTTAGACTGCATTTGGATTGTAGGAATCATGAATCATGAATCGGAATCGGCATTGTATTATGATTCCTCTAAAATGGAATGGACAAATTAAAATAAAAATTTAATTAAAAGTTCTAAAAAAATTTGTTTCATCTGAGCTAGGCTGAATCAGAGAACCACCTACTGGGGCTGGAAATATATTCCTGCATTTCCCCCCTTTAATTCCGGCCTGATGTCATTTCCACCCTTTGATTTTGTACATTTTTTAACCAAATGCCGGAATCAGGCAGAATTGGAATAGGATATGCTGATTCCGGCCAGCAATCCAAATGTACCCTTATTATATTGGTTTGTACTAAAAGATAGAGAAATTATATGGTGCAGGGCCTTTGTACGGTGGAAGTACCACCTTGACATTTGATCCAACATCAGCTCCTCAAAATGTGAGCTGCTGTTGGATCAAATATCAAGGGTGGTACCCCTACCGTTGTTGTAAGCCCTTACACCATATAAAATCTCAGATAGAGGTATATCTATAAGGAAGATCGACTCGGAGAAAAGTACAAGATAATGTAATTGTTTGATTCATTGCTAATACATTTGTAACCGTCAAACCCTAACTTATTATTAATTGAAAAAGAGAAAAGGAAAAGAGGGGAGAGACTGACATGGCCCATACTGCCGCCAATTAGTGTAGGTGGAGTTTAGTTCGGACCACTTGTCCTTATGATCTGTATCACTTTTGTTTAAGAAATAATTAAATAAAAGAAAGTGATTAAGCAAAACATATTATTAATAATAATTGATTGTATCCTTGCAAGGGTTGCACAGAAATCTAGGTTTAGTTGGTGGGGGAAGGGTGATAAAGAAGAGAGAAGAAAAAATGAAAGTAAAGCAAGTGAAGCTTATAGTTCCAAAAGAATGGATTAGATCTCTAAAGAAATTAACTAAAAAGCTTCAAGGATAAGAAGATGATTGAACTTTATTCCTTTGTCTCTTTAGTAGTTACGGGGGCAATGTTGCGTTGTCGACCTTACCGAGAGAGAGAGAGAGAGTTCCACAATGTATGATTATTAGCTTTATTGCTCTAGTAGGAGACCATCAATGATTCTAATGGCCTTTTGATCAACATCTTCTAAAAAAAGTGGCGATTCCTTTTAATGAAAGCAATAACAGACCCTGTCGTCGTGTCATTATTCCTTCTAAGATGATAAAAGTGAGAGGGAAGGATTATCAGTTGAGAACGATATAATGGAGTCGATTGAGAACGTGGGTTGTTCAAACCAAATGATTTTGTTTTAGTTCCGTCTCTTGGCAGTATAGCATGGTGTGACAGCCTCCAACATCTGATAATCTAATCCTTCTCATGTTAATTAGTTCAAGTGAAAAGAAAAATGTAATGGTAAAGAACCCTTTTGACATGCCAGCCTAGCCAAAATATGAAGGACACATGTCTCAATGATATTGTACATGAGATGGGGAGTGTGAGTGTGTGTGTATATATGTACATGTGCCTCTATGGGCTGGACCATAGTTAGCAAAACTCAGTTTTAAACTCTGTTTTTTCTGAAAAAATGTGTTTTATTGGTGTGCCGTTTAAAACTTTCACAACGAGTAAAACTCCGTTTTTTTAGGCACACGTTTTAAACACGTTTTTTGGGCTAGCTTTCCAATTTTACCCCCACCATATTTTGTAAATGACAAAATTCTAAACTCATTTTCTTGTGTTCCTGTTTTTTTTTGAACCATTACCGTATTAAACTCGAATTTTTGCCGTCCCGTTTTTTGGCAAATCACGTTTTGCTAACTATGGGCTGGACCATAGTTTGACTTGAGCGTGTCTAAGATCATCAAGTCTCTCTCTCTCTCTCTCTCTCTCTCTCTCTCTCATGTTCTTCCCAAATAAGTCTCCCACCAGCTAGGGTGGGAGACCTTTTTTTTTTGTTTGAAACGGTTATATGTAGTTTAAGCCTAGGGAGTAGATAAGTTATCTACTCTAGGGAGTAGGAACTCTTTTCTCTCTCTCTCTCTCTCTCTCTCTCTCTCTCTCTCTCTATATATATATATATATATATATATATATATATATATATTAACAGAAAAAGAAAATCCTAGACTAAGGCGGTCAGGAGATGAGTACAACACTGGTGAGATAATACAAGTAAAAGAAAGAGATAAATCAAGGAGGAAGAAAATAAAAAATCTTCAGACCCCGTCCCTAGCTAATTGATCCGCCTCACTATTAGTCAAACAAAGGATGAGATGGAAATGGACGAGATGGCCATCCACACGATCACGAATCTCGTCGTTAAATCCGCATATCTCCACGGGTACTGCCTATTGCCATCCAATAATTTAATGGTGTTAAGGGAATGACCCTCGACAATCAGCCTATCTAAGAGGCAGTAATCTACTATCCTCATTCCCTGGAGAACTACTCTAATCTCTGCCTCGCTAGCATCCTTGTCCCCAATCGGACCTGAGAAAGCCCATTTAATTGCACCCTCCTCATCTCTAGGCAAGCCTCCCACATCAGCTTTTTCTTGGTGACATCAGCAAAATCTTGTCTTGAAAATGGTGGTCTCTCTTTCTTTCTCTACCCTCTCTGTCCACTCATCATAATATCTTTCTCTAATTAATGCTTGTCCCCTCTTTTGTCTCCTGCCTTTACCCACATAAATCCCACGAAAAAAAAAACCCGGCAACCAAACGGAGCAGGGGGCAAGTAATCGAAAACCAGCTATCCAAGATATCTGATAATCCACGGGGAAAACCCAAAACATTCCAAATTTATCTAAAATTCTGCACCATACCTCTCTAGCAAAAGAGCAATGAAGCAAGATGATCATTAGATTCTCCACTTCTCAGACATAAGGCACACTGATCGACAGTCTGCATGTAGTTGCTATAGAGGTGGTCAATCGTTTGGATTTTATAACGGTAGGTTATCCACCCAAATGCCCGGACCCTAGGAGGGACCGAAATGCTCCATACAATCAATCGATTTTATTTGGGATAGATGGGAGGGATGCAAGGAGGATGCAATATGGGAGGAGATAGATTTTACACTAAAAATTTCTTACTTTTTTTTACACATGAAAAAGGATAACTTGAACCAATCATATTCATTTTTTTTTTTGAAATTGTGAAATTTTATTAAATAGGCAAGGCCATGACAGAGATAGTCATGGGCTCAAAAGGACAAAAAGATTAAAAAAAAAAAAAAAACACTACTAAGCGGTGGTGGAGCCAGGATTTATGCATAAGGGGGCAAGCTTATACATGCTTATACATAAGGGGGGGGGGGGGGGGGGGGGGACAAGCCTTCAAATTTTGAAGGGGGCTGGGCCCAATTAAGTTGGGCATATTAAGGATTTGGCCCAGCTTAACAGGCATAACTGCCCCCCTTATCCTACATGTAGATCCGCCCCTGCTACTAAGACAACATAGCTTAGGGAGGTACAAAATCAAAGATCTCTAACGCCGATCTAGACACTCTTGTGTGAGCTAGCCGGTCCGCTTCCCCAATCAACGACCTCCTCACATGATGGAAGCGAATCATGTGACCCTCCACACGATCGAAAATCTCGTCTATGGTCTCTGAAAATCTATAGGGATGGGGCCTATCCAGCCATCTGATAATGTTGAGGGGTTGGTAGACTCATTCTCATCTCTAAGGACCACCAATTTCTACGAGTCCTGGGTTACCCAAACTAGGAACATTGGAATTTAACTTTAACCAGCCAGGGTCAAGGGATTTCCATCTTAGGGCGACGATCTCCTCACAGTCCCTACTAAATTTATGATGATATCCTACTAAATTAATCATAATAATATCATTTCCCTCTATATTGTGGAATGAAAAATACTTGGCTCCAGAACGGTTTGGAAAAGAAATAACTTCCCATAGAAACAAATCGAAAATGTTTTTCTTACAATCCAAACAAGGTCAAAAGGAATGCAAATTTAATATATTTTTACTTACTTTTCAGCACTTCTTTGATTGACTATTGAGAGCGCGTGCGGTTAAAAAATATAAAACCAGTTAAGTTTGTCCCATTATCAAAACATGATCTGGCGAATATCATACCCCTTTTCCTCATCATAACCATCACCCGAAATCCTTAAAAAACTGGGTTTGGAGGACAAAGAATATTCAACGTATGACTTTTGGCCAAACGAATTCTGGAGTTCCAATCCAAACACGGAATAAGATTGAATCAAGCGCGAATCTCGTAGCCATTGGGTGCACCATGGTCCCCCAGCACTCATATTAATTTATCCAAATCCTTAGCCATGTCTTTTTTTTTTGCCTGGATCCTTCTCTACCATATCTCTTAAACCATTATTATAAGTTTACTACATAGATAAAATCAACTAAACTAATGAGAGATAGCCAACCAGCAAAAGCAAGCACATAAAATAGGTGCGAATACACTTGTTTCACACATAAACAAGTTCCCTGTTCCCAGTTCTTTTTGTATAAAAGATACTCAACAAAGTTTCAAAAGCCAGACATGCAGTGCAAGGAAGCTTAACACGGAAGAAACACAGGCAAGAAAGCTCGTATTATTGAACTAAAGGAGGTCTCAAGTTTTAAAAATGGAAGCTATTGGTGATGGGTCCCACTCGCCCACCCCAACAACCTTTATCTCTCTTAATTGGATGAGTGTAAGATTTATGGACAACGAACTTTACCTGAAAGTCCCCATGTCCATTTGACCATTTCTTCTCACTTGGAGAAAATACCCCACGAATGTTAGGAGGATTATAATTCTAGGGAAATAATTTGTAGACCTCATACACGACTATTGGAGTATCTCATACACGACTAGGATGCGGTTTTTTTAATCTTAGAGATGATATTCTCACTCCCCACTTTTGATACTGATACTCCTCTTTTTTTTTTCATATCAGCACTACTGTACTTTGATGATCGCACACCTTTGTTAAAAGTACGGTATGGCTTGCAGCATACGATGATCCAAACCGTCCATTAGATGGGTAACACCCAAAATAGGTTGTGCCCCAAAAATCATTTCCATAAGTTGATCCTAGCCCTCCGATCTTAGAGGGACTGATCGGAGGGTTAGTGGATCAACCTATGGAAATAATTTTTGGGGGCACAACCTATTTAGGATGTGGCCCATCTAATGGACGGTTTGTATCATCCTACGGTGTGGGCCATACTGTATGTTTAATAAAGTGAGGAGTGCGATCATCAAAATACAGTAGTGCTGACAACATTTCTCAAAAAAAAAAAAAAAAAAAAAAAAAAATAATTCTAAATCTTCTTTGATTTCATGCTGTTACCTTATTAATTGTGGTTGAAGAGAGCTGTAGGAAGACACACCCCGTGTCAGGAAGCTTCCTAACACCCCACTCTATTGTGCCACTTACCCATGTATTAGTGATTACTTTTAAATGATAAAAGTACCCCTGTATCTTTGGAGAAATTATGTGGTGGTGGACGGCCATGCAGCCCAAAAATACAGTGGGGCCTACATTATTTGGGTGATCCAAACCATTCATTTGTTGGGGCCTAGCCCCTAGCGCAGATAGAGTTTGTCTAGAAAATCTTCGATCTCCATAGGATGATCCGAACCCTTCGATTTGTGGAGGTTTATAATGGATGGCACATTATGGAAACATCCACAGATTGGAGGGTTAGAATGCTCCAATGGAGAAGATATTATGGGCACATTCTATCTATGTCAGGGCCCAAGAAATGTAGGGTTTGGATCACCCAAAATACGTGTGCCTCTTTGTATTATTGGGCTGCAAATGAATGGTTCAGATCACCCGAAAAATGTGGGCCCCATTATATTTTTGGGTTTCACGTGCATGCGGGGCCGTCCGCCATATAAATTCCCGTTTCTTTGATAAAATATGGCAAAGATGATAAGGACATGGCAATCTTAGGATGGCTGTTTGGGACAAGCCTAACACAATAAATGGGTTGAATAATTGAACACACGCTCAATTTGTATTTGGATGAGAAATGCTTCAGTAGGACCCAACCTCATTGTATATTATGACAGGCAATTATCTCGATTTTTTGGCCATAAGAGACCCAAAGCAAGGCCTATAAAATGGATGGTTCGGATCATTCAAAGCTGGGATCCACTCAACCGTAGCCGACACACACATTCTACTTTTGAGTATCGGCTCCCACCTGATGAACTAAAGAGGTTTGTGGACGTAGGGAAAAAATTATAGAAAATAAAATTTTCCATGGAAAATATTATTCTATGAAAAAAGTTCAAAAGTCTATTTGGTGTGTAATTGCTTTTTTAATTTTTTTATGGGCAAGCTGAGTTGGTTTGTTATTTCTCTCGAAAATAGGAAACCTTTTCGATTTTGGAGAAAATTTCATGGAAAATGAGTTTACCGGAGACACTGATTGTATAGTCTATAATACCCCTTTCACTTTTATTTCAAAAAAAATACCCCTTTCACTTTAAACCTCCTCCAAATTAGTATTTTCCAGGGAAAATAAAATCATGTTATTTTTCCATTTTCAGGAATGTTTTGTTCCCATATGTCGTGGCCAAATTTGTGAGTGTGGGACCCATCATTACGTGAATAGATGGTCAACGCCTCAAAAAACACCCTCCGTTGGATTCAAATTCAATCAGCCATATTCATCACCATCCATTTGCAGGCCACTAATCGGATGGCTAATATTGTCCGATTGGGATGATTGTTGGGGAATTTCCAATCCACTGTATCAAGGGCCCCACATTTTCCTATTCCAACCCAAAAAATCACCTGCTCCCTACGTGTCAAGCATAAGACACAAGTGGCTACTTTTCAGTTCCCCATTGGGCTCTGTTCACTTGTTTTCTAGCTGCAGGAAAAGAACAGAAAGGAAAAAGAATTTGACGTAAAAAACTGGAAAAGAAAGGAAAAGAAACTGTGAGAAAATTCATTTTCTGATAAAATTATGTTGTTCACTTGACCGAGAAATGAAAAGAAAGTATGCAGGCAGAGTGATTTTCTCACAAAAATGATTTTCTCATTGGTGAAAAAATTTAGAGGGAAAGTGCAAGAAAGTTAGTTTTCAACATCATTATTTATATTTTCCACTGTGTAATTTTGCTTTCTTGAGAAAACGAGTGAATTGCATAATATGTCAAATCACGAAAAAATTTAGCTTACTTTCTTCTCCTTTCCTTTTTCAAGAAGGCAAGTGAACAGAGCCCAAAGAAATCAGGGCTGTCTTTGTAATTTTCCCAAAGAAAAATGGCATTTTCTAACAAGTGCTTCAATTATTTGCCTTTGTGATTTCTCACTTCCCCTGCCTATAAAAACTGCCACCACTAAAAACTTGTACCAACTTCCCAAACACAACAGAAGCAAAAACCCTCCAAATTTCCCTTTCTCCTTCCTCCTAAAACATGGCAGAGCCGGTAACTTTACTGAAGCCCCAAACCCTCTCAATCTCTAACACAAAGACAAAAATATCACCCTCTGTTTTTCTTTTCATTATCTCCTTCTCACTCCTATTCTTCTCTCTCCTTTTTCTCTCCTTCGAAGACACCAAATTCTGGTTCTTATTCTCCAACGCAATCATCTTCTTTGTCGCCGCAGATTCTGGAATCTTCTCCTCCTCTAAATCTAAATCAGATCTCTACGAAGAGTTTGTACAATACTCCAAATCCAAAAATACGTATTCAAGTACGTATCCCATCTCCCAGTCGCCGGATAGTTCCCGGAAAAGTGATATTCCGGTGGTAGGAGAGAGATATTATCGGAGCAAGTCGGAGAAAGCGATAGTTGTGGATAAGAAGATTCTCCGGCGATCGGAGACGGAGAATGTTGGTAGGAGTTTGAAAGAGAATGATGATCTTTCGGCCATGTCGGATGAAGAGCTGAATCGAAGAGTTGAGGAATTTATAAAGAGATTTAACAGAGAGATTAGGCTTCAGGAGATGAGAGAACGAGAAACAGAAATTAAGAGAATATAAGAAGAAATATCTCTGTTTTCTGTTTTCTGTTTCTTGTGTGCAACACTTTTGTAAAGAACAGAGTAAATAGACGTTGTGAAGTTATATATCACTCCAGTGTATTTATGCCTACTCTTTAACAGTACAGGGAGCTATCCCAGGGTAGAAAAACGGGTGATTATATCATTTCCCTAATAAATTAATGTCTGTAAGAAGGTGGGTCCACGAAAATACCTAGCAAATCCCTTTGCTTTGTTTGGTTGCCAAAAGGCTAGAAACTCTGCTGATCTTCTAGACATCTTCCGAAGCATGTTTGGTTGCCAAATTTGCAATGAAACTCCTTGCCATAGTTTAAATTAAGTTTTTCTAAATAAAAACATTCTGAAAAAAAAATTCTTTCCCAAACTTTTCCAAAAAATTCGTACAATCCAAAATGGCTGGAGTGGAAGGTCTTGAATTGCCAACTCCCTTGGACTTGGTCATAGAAATTGACGAACCACACATGTGTTTGGTTGCAAAAAAAACTCGGATGGCCTAGCGGTTTTGCTTGGCATTTGGGTTCCACATCAGCAAAACCTTGTTTGGTTGGCGATATAACATTGACATCCTACCTGACTACCAGGAATGTCACCTTGTTAATCAGTGCATGTCTGCTGATGTGGCACCCTCATCCCCTTCTTACAAACTTCAAGCCAAAATTTACAAAAAAGTGAAATTTTGCTTGGATTTTTTGGGAATTATGTTTTCCCCCCTCTGTCTCTCTTCTCTCTATATTGGTAATGACCGTGCCTACCAATACTTTACGAGGTCGGCAACCAAACACTACTTACCACTATTATACATGTAAGTAGCAAGAGGTGTGGAAATATCAATTTCTTTTGAAAATAAAAAGTAGCCATGGATATTGATATTTCCAGACCCCCTGTTATTATTAGAGGGGCTGGAGGTCTACAAGGTAAATACATACAAGTCACTAGTCATACATTTCATTAATATTTTAATTATCTTAACATCAATGTTCGGTTCATACTCTGCAGTTGCCTTGTTTGTAGTTCACATTCTTGAGATAAACAACATTAGCAAGCTGGTTTTATTTTATCCGACGAAAAAAGATTCCAAGGCTACTACAGTTGATGGTTTACAGAAAGTTGAAACAGATGTCTTGAGCGATGAACATCCACCCGCAAATATATGATTATGCCTTACTATCGGGGGCTCAAGATCTTTAATGAGATCTTTGATGTCATTCGTTACCTAAAGTTGTCTTGCTTTTCATTAATAGTTCTCTAAACAAAAGTTATGGATGTTAATTTGCCTCTTAATATTTTTGGTCTCTTGGTTGTCTTCTACTTCTTTTCTTATCCCCATCATTAATTTATTTGGATTGAAGTTTCTTAAAACAACATAAGAAAAGAACAATATGCATTTGCTTAAACTAGTTTACCATTTTTTACTATACCTACATGTGCAATAGATCATCTCCGTATCCAATCCACCTATGGGATCTCTATCCGTCAGAACCTTTTCAAGGTGCTTCTTAGGTTCCTACTTTTGAGTTTTGGGTCACCATCCAATTCAAATCGAACTGTCCATTGGACCGTGTCAGGTCTTTCTTAGGTTGCACATAGTTAGGCCTTAGGGTTAGGGGAGAGAAGAAAAACGAACCCCAAAAGGAGAATTGTCATCCAAATGACAAGTGAGAAAGTGAAATGTGTTCTGTCATTTTCATTAGGGTTTTTAATTTTACGAGATTACGATTTTCTTAACTATAATTTTACGAAAATATCGGTCATAAGTAGACATAAGTGAACAAAATATGAATATCTTACATTAGGACCGTCCATTCGGACCTAGGATGCTTCATCTCATTTCTATTGCCAAGTCTGGGTTCACAATCCTAAATAATTTCGGATCGTAGGATATGGATCCAATGGACAAGGTTCGGATCCAACTACTATGCCCAAATTATCTCCACTGAAGTTAGGACAAGGTCCCATTAATACCTCTAGCAAATTTCCACCTTTTCTTTGTTAATTAATTTTCATGGCTGAGGATGTTCATGGAATGAATATTGGCCACGTTTCCACCAACCGCGTCAATCACTACCTACTTTCATTTTCATCTTTGATTTATCACTCCAACAAAGTGGCAACTAAGACAAAGATCTCCACCAAAGAAATGGAAGCTTTCATTATGTTTGGTGCAAATACACGAAAAGACTGCAACCGTTACACGACACACATGTAACTTCCCCACCGCCCCCTATCACTCACTTTAGCTGTGATTCTTTTCCTTTCCATTTTTTTTATTCAGAGGCGGATATTGGTACCCATAAAGTTACTACTCTTCTATACAATTCAGTTTGATAACAAGTGGCAAACATATCAAAGAGGACAAAAAAATGTGAATAGAATGTCACAAAAAAAAGAAAGGAAGCATTCGTGGAACTGCCGTGTATTAGGTGTGGTAATGCCACCCTTCTTAGAAATGAGTGACTGAATTAATAATATCTTCGCTATCCAAGAAACGCGGAACATAAGGATTAAGACTGAGTAGAAGATGATCGTTCTTGATTAGCGGAGATGGCCACGAATTGCTTGACATGTGTAATTGTTTTTGTAATCGGGCCCATTGGTTGGCAAAGATGCCTACATTCCTAGGAAACCGGAGTCAGGCCATTGTAAGGGACATAATGTCTACTTTATTTGGATTTTGTTATTACACACATTTTCTAGGAGTTGGGTATACTCCCAAGAATTCTAGGGGAGCCCTTTGATGCGACCAATTATGTATTCCTCATAGTCACACAAAATAAATATCACTTAATTATATTTTTTGTTATAGGGGTAGAAGGGGTCCCCCGCCCCATTTTTTTCTTTTTAACGGTTTTTTTCCCTTGTATCATGTTGGGTTAGAGGCAAGGTCCTATATATCTTGTAACTGTTCTTTCAAATTAATAAAATTTTAAGGTGCCGCCCCGTATTCCTAGATAAATTCTGGGTTAAAAAAACAAACAAACAAAAAGATTCCTACATTCATAGGATAGAAATACTATCTTTTTCTATATAAGAATGAAATAAGTATTACAAAGAGATTCGCGCCAATGACATAAACACAATCCTCACGCTCTCATTCTCAGAACTAGCTTGTAGATTGTCCCAAGCTATCATCACGTCCTACAGAACCGCCCTCTCTCTCTCTCTCTCTCTCTCTCTCTCTCTCTCTCTCTCTCTCTCTCATGCACTTAGGTTAGGTAAGCCCTATGGTTTTAGACACAGCCCATCCCCCCACCCACCCCAACACACGCACACACTCTTTCCTAACGTAATTAGAAAATAACAAGAGATTCCCCTTGAGCGAAAGCAAGAAAATAATTCCAACCTACCTTTTGGTTACTTTTTACCCACTATGAAGATTTTTCATTGGTGTTTCCACATGTTTGTCATCACTGCGAAAAACTACTGGCCTTCTAGAAGTCATTAACTAAACTCACCACAATATCAGATGGTTCTAATTCCGTCCGTCTCAATCAACACGGCCAATGCATATTTCTCTGAGTTAACTCGCATAGTCAACTTTAAAGAGAGACATAGATCTGTCTCTTCTTATTGCAAGAACTTTTGCCCCCTCATCATTTTCTTTACCTTGAAAACATGTCATAGCTCCAACAATAAAGTGACCTTGCATACACATACATCACTCTATTCCAAAATATTCAAAATTCAATCGTAACCATATTTCAGACGATCGATATATATCTTTATACTTATGTCCTTTTCATTAGAAGTATAAAGCAATATGTGATTTTTTTTACTTCAATTAATGCAATTGAATACCTTCTGCCCTAGAAGTTCAATTGTCCTGCACTCGGCTATTGTCTTGAATAGACTTCCTCCTAATCTCGTTTGATAAGAAAGACGCAGTTACTTCTTCTAGCTTCACATATCATTCATGTACAATAATATGTAGTCACTAGATTATCGTAATAATTATGAAGTGAAGAAATACGCAATAAGGTTTTGTAGTTTCCTATCATGTTCCCATCCCTAACATGTGTAGATTCACCCACAATTTTGGCATTCTTTTCTATTTCAATAATGTTAATCATATGGCTATCATTCAAACATAGAGTCCAATTGCATGTGTTGACCGCCTTGAACTCAAAGTCCTCCAACTTGGCATCCTTCATCTTCTGTGGCATGTCATCCTTTCTCTTCAACACTTTAGCCATATCTTGTTTAATTGGCATGTCCTTCACTCTTCTCTGCCAAAGACTGAAGTTTCCCTTTCCTAAGTTTATTAATCTAAAACAATGAGTTTAAATAGCCTGTAGTAATTTTAGACCAGCTTGTGTGCTTTGGAGGGAAAATATCAATTTCATGCTCTCTAAAAAATCGATCAAAAGGGATAAAAGCCATCTCGCGGCTCACTTTTTCAAAAGAGAAACACCACGTAGCAGATTTTGTCCTATTCATTTAATTCATCTAGGGTGGATGTTCACTCTTGAAGAAGTGAGACGGGAAATGGCTTTTGACGGAATTACCTTTCCCAAATCCCTTTGACGTTGATAAGAACCTTCCATTTAGCAGCACCTTAGGATGGCATGGCATTAACGTGAATGACAAGGTTCAAACGAGGAAAGACTTACGGTGGATACCTAGGCAAGTAAGCTACGAAGTCCTATTGGACAACGACTTAGATGCATTTGGGAGACTCGATTTCAACAAGGATGTATTTTAGAGTTCTTCGAAAAAGCTGGCTACAACAAACACAAATATGAGGGGCGCGACTCTTGAAATACAATCATATCATACAAATGGGTACAATCAGTAGCATACAAATGGGGTGACTAACCCCGGACCAAACGGTCTTATTCGTGATTAGTGCAGTTTACATGTCGATCGAGTGTTTAGTCTATTGATCATCGTCCTCAATGGAGAAATTGCTTGACTTTTGAGGGACATCTTTTCAGAAGTCACTAAGACTAAAGTCTTCGAGAGCTGCTACGAAGACACGCATGTGTCACGAACGTACTAACTTGTCTTCATATCATTACATTATTTGTAGCATAGTGAATCCCTCTTGGCTCCGACTCGATCACGAAAAGATTTAAATTCCATTACTCCCCTTGGAAACTTCTTTGACTTTTGACCTCCTCTTTAGGAGTCCCTAGACTGAAAGTCTTTAATTTAGAGAGCTGCTACTAAGACACTCCACGTCTCAAGAACGCCCTAACGTGCCTTCATATCGTTTCCTTATAAAGATAAAAGATAATAGAACTCCCTCGAATGTCTAAATTTAGGAACTACTAGGAAGGCACGCCATGTGTCACGATCCTCCTAACGTGTCTTCATATCTTTTCCTTACTTTTGTCAAAGATAATCCCCTTGGGCTTTGACTGACCTCAAAAAATGCAATAAATTTCATACTGCAGCTCAAACACCACACTATCCTTTCTTCCTTTAGCGATCATTTTTGGAGTGCAATGGCGGGCAAAATTCTTCTCTTGAATATGTGGGCTAGCCCTTTTGGGATGAGAGTGATAATAGCCTTGGATGAGAAGGGTGTCAAATACGAATACAAGGAAGAAAATCTCCGAGAAAAGAGTCCCCTTCTCCTTAAATCTAATCCCGTTTATAAGAAAATTCCTGTACTGATCCATAACGAAAAGCCCGTATGTGAATCTCTCATCATCGTTCAATACATCGACGAGGTTTGGCCTGAGAAATCTCCTCTGTTGCCCAAACATCCTTACGAACGGGCCCAATCCAGGTTTTGGGCTGGTTTCTCTGACAAGGTGAGTTTCTGTCGTGTTGATTAAATGGGTAGGATGGTTTAATCATTTTGGGGTTTTAGATTGAATTGTTTGGAACATTGGATCAATGAGCATGAGATCTGATTGGACGCTAGAGATTAATGATCAGTAGGCCCTATAACAGATGGACGGTCCAAGTTCTCCTAATCACATCTTTGAAATTTTTTCATTTTCTCATTGTCGTAGTAGAGAATTCTGTACTTTTTTAATCATTATAAACATTATTTTTCACCTTCTGATTAACTTCCAAAGAAGTGAGAAATTTAGGAGTTTTTATACTGTGTGGGCCGTTATAGTCCCGTATTTTTCAAAAAGTACTATACGGGCCACACCATTGGATAATCCAAACCTTCCATTTGATGGGATGGGCCACAAAGTAAATTTGTTGTGCCCAAAAAATCATTTCAATAGGACGATCCTAACTGTGTGCATCTATAGAGACCTCTATAGATAGGAGGGCTGCGTTCATCCTATAGAAATGAGTTTTGGTACACAACCTATTGACGTTGTGGCCCATTACATGGTTGGTTTGGATTAGACCTGGCAAAAGCGACCCGTGCCCACGGGTCGACCCGACCCACCCGCAAATTTGCGGGCACAGGTCTGAGTTTTAGTGACCCGTCAAAACTAACCCGCGGGTGACCCAACCCGCAAAAACACGGGTCAGGTCAACCCGCGTCAACCCGCGGGCACCTGCAAGTCACTTAGCTTTTTTAAGGGTGGTGATTTTGTTATGCTAATCTAGTTAGATGGCTTTTTTTTTTTTTTTCTAATGTAAAGGATGGTGATTTTGTCATGCTAATCTATTTTTTAAGGGTTTGATGCCTGAATAGGTTATGGCTGGCACCATAGAATATAAATAAGTTGTGGCAAGCACCATAGGTTGATCCCAACCCTCCGATTTGAATGTTAAGGGTTGATCACTTGATCCTAACCCTCTATAGATCAGAGGGTTAGGATCAACCTATTGAAATGATTTTTGGGGCACAACCTATTTAGGCTATGGGCCATCTAATGGACGGTTTGGATCATCGCACGGTGCCGGCCATACCCCCCTCATCAAAATCCAGTGATAATATTTTAAAAAATAAACAACTGTTTGAATTTGCAGGTGACCCGCGGGTTGACCCGGCCCACCCGCGGGCCGCACGGGTCACCTAAATTCTGACCCGCAAAATGCGGGTCATCTCCTGACCCGACCCGTGTGACCAGCCCCACATCCCCCGCGGGTTGACCCGGCCCGACCCACCCGTTTGCCAGGTCTAGTTTGGATCATCATATGGTGTGGGTCGTACAGTACAATTGAAAAATACTAGACTATACGAGCCTACACGGTACGTGTTATGTTACATGAAAGTGCGACATTAACGTTTTCTTTTCCACAGATATATGAAAATGGGACGAGGATATGGAGGAACAAAGGAGAGGCTCGTGAGGAAGCTAAGAAGGATTTTATAAATTGCTTGAAGCTGTTGGAAGGGGAGCTTGGAGACGAGACGTATTTTGGTGGCCACACCTTCGGCTTTGTTGATGTTGTTGTCATTCCCTTCGCATCCTGGTTTTATGCGTACGAGACTCACGGTAATTTCAGTGTGGAGAAGGAGTGCCCTAGGCTTATGGCTTGGGTGAAGAGGTGTATGGAGAGGGAGAGTGTCTCCAAGAACTTACAAGACCCCAAAAAGGTCTATGAGTTTGTTTGCGAGTTAAGGAAGCAGTTTGGAATCGAGTAAGAAAGGGAAATATGTAACTAAACCAAGTGGAAGAGTCTTGAGTATGGAATAGCAGAGATAAGGAAGTGTTCTTGTTTTTTTGTTTTTGTATGTATTTGTGTAACTTTTTTGAGCTTGGACCTTGGAGTTGAGATGTCGCCAATAACTTATCTAATAGTATATATTACCTTCAGCTTTCTGTTTTTTTTCTCACCTTATTTGTACATGTGAGAGAGAGATCGAGGTAGGATGTTTCCCACTTGATTTTGATAAAACACAACTGGACATTAAGAAAACTCAACTATCCATTATCGTAATTCAACTACAAATTATTGAAACCTAATTTCAAATTACCGAACATATTACCGAAATTCGACGACACATTACTGAAACTCAACGACACATCAATTTTTTCAATCTGTCGTCGGGATTTTAGTTTTATACTGGAAAATCGTTCCAAATTTTCTTAAAAGTATCCACAATCCAAAAATAAATGTTGGATACACTTGGGGTTGGCAATCCAACCGAAACCAAACTGAAAATTCGGTTTCTGTTTGGTAAAACCAAACCGATTTAAATTTCGGTTTGGTAGAACCAAACTGATTCAAATTTTAAACCGAACTGAAACCGAACCGTTGCCCCCGATTTCCAATGATTATGAGTAAGGGGTGGCGAAATTGGCCGAACCGAAGCCGAACCGAAAATTCAAATTTCAGTTTGGTAGAACCAAACCGATTCAAATTTCGGTTTGGTTCGGTTTGGGGTTCAACCCGAACCGAAACCGAACCGTTGCCACCCCTAGATACACTTTAGTACTTTACTCTTTATCTTCTGAATATACGAAAAATATCAATTATAAGTTATGTTTTTAATTATGTGATGATGTTTCATCTTTTAAGTAAAACGTTGTTGAGTTTTTAGTTTTATATTTAAAAAAAGTTTTAAAAATATTTTAAAAATACCTAAAATCCAAAAAACTGTAAAATCAAAAAACTTGTAGGAGGCAGGCTCTTTATTTATATGATAAAAATATAAATTTATAAATTAATTTTTTTATTATGTGATGATATTTTATCTATTAAGTGATGTGTCGTTGAGTTTCTCAAGGTTTTTGTTTTATATTTGAAAATTGGTACAAAATATCTTTAAAATACTTAAAATTTTAAAAAATCTTCAATTTATATGATAAAAATAACAAGTTGTAAATTATTTTTTAATTATGTGAGGATATTTTATCTTTTAGGTAATGGGTCGTTGAGTTTTTTTATTTTTTATTAATAATTTGTAAATTCTTTATCTTCCATTTATATGACAAAAATACCAATTTATAATTTACTTATTCAATCATTTGATGATATTTCATCTCTTAAGTAATGTGTCATTGATTTTTCTCATTCCGTGATTGAATTTCTTGTTTTATATTAGTGCCAAAAAATTAGTAATAATATATATTAATGAGGAAAAGGATTGTACGCTCGAGCGTACCAAGCTTATGGTACGCTCAAGTGCCCAATCACATATGGGCCCTCTTTGTTAGGATGATCCAAAGCATTCATGTGAAAGGCTCTATCATAGATAAGGTGTGCACCAAAAATTAGCTCCATAGGATCATCTTAACCCATCCATTTGTGGAGGGCAAAATGGACAGACCACAAATCTGCTCATTTTTGCCCTCTACTTTTGGAGGGGTTAGGATGATTCAATAGAGCTGATTTTTGGTACACACCCTATCTATGATAGGGCCTTGCAAATGAATGCTTTGGATCACCACAAAAAACGTAGGACCCATGTGATTGGGGCACTCGTTCGAGAGTACAATCCTTTTCCTCTGTATTAATATATATTTCTCATATCATTCTCCCAAATGCATTATTCATGAGTTTTCTGGTTGTTAATAAATCCTCTTCCTTCTCATTACTATCAATTTTTTGAGTCAAAAAATTGTTTTTAATAATATATTTCTGGTATCCTTCTCCCAAATGCATTATACACTAAACCCCAGCTTACCCATCAAAAATAAAAAATAAAAGATGCATTATACACGAGTCGTCTGGTAGTTAATCAATGAAAAAAATGATCTCTCTTTCAGCAATAACAAAAGTTGAATTACAATTTTGGGACGAGAAAATTCTAAATGAGCATTGTTTTTCATTTTATGATTAATGGGTGTATGGATATTGAGGTCCATAAAAAATCAGGCATTGACATCTTTTCAGAACTCTCTAGGATTAATTTAAAGAAGTGATATATCCCCCCACCTTTCTTTCATGAGCCACCCCCACTATTGTATCTATGATTAGACTACCCTTTTGAAAAATACATGAGGGTGTCTGGGAAGAACAGGTGGAGAATATATCATTTTATCAAAGATGACCCCTCTCGATTCACAAAAGGCTATAAATTCCACCACTCTCTCTGTTGCCCTCCATCTCTAACAGTCCCAACAACAAACTCTTGAGGCATAAACGCCTCCCCCATCTTTCCTTTAGCCATCGTTCTTTAATCATCTCTCTCTCTCTCTCTCTAACAATCGTTTCTTTCTTTTTTACAACTTTTTCAGTTTCAAATGGCGGACGAAGTCATTCTATTGAATTTTTGGCCCAGCCCGTTTGGGATGAGAGTGAAAATAGCCTTAGCAGAGAAAGGGGTCGAATACGAATATAAGGAAGAAAATATCCGAGAAAAGAGTACCCTGTTCCTTAAATCAAATCCCGTTCAAAAGAAAATTCCTGTCCTGATCCATAACGGAAAGCCCGTCTGTGAATCTCTAATAATAGTTGAATACATCGATGAGGTTTGGAATGAGAAATCCCCTCTGATGCCGAAAGATCCATACGAACGGGCCAAGGCAAGGTTCTGGGCCAATTTCATGGAGAAGAAGGTTAGTTTTTTGACTTATTTCGGGAAGGAAATTGACCGTGTTTATCAGAATGTACCCTGAAATTCGTTATAAGGTCCATCTCTAGTATCATGGGAACCTCTTCACACACACAAACACATATGAGAAAAGTGTTCCTTCTCATCGAGTACTTAACATATCTACTCCATTGCCCAAAATACAGTGGCGACCACATTGTTTGGTGCAAATCATTCATTTGATGGGCCCTGATATAGATAGGGTCGATTTGTGGACGTTAAAATGGACGGGTATAAACCTCCACAGATCTGTCCATTTTTTACCTCCACAAATTGAAGGGTTAGGATCATCCTGTGGAGCTGATTTTTTTTGGGCACACCCTATCTATGTCAGGGTTTATCAAATGAATGTTTAAGATCATCCAAACAATATGGGCCCACTACATTTTGGACCAACGGAGTAGATAAGTTATTTACCCGATCAAGTAGAAACACCTTTCTCTATGTATGTATGTATGTATCATTGGTTTGATGGTAGGAACGTTTAGACGGTGCGAGTTTAGAGTTTGGGATTGAATTGGTTGGATATTTAGATCCATCATAAAGAGAACTGATTAGACACTAGAGATGTTTATATATCGAGTTTAGTATATATCTGGTTCATAGACAAGTGTCTGAGGTTAGATTACCAGGTGTGATAACTGGTCGGTAAATCCGAGTGGTGTGTGAATTGTGATGAATGTGAGGGTTTGCCAATTGTAAAAAATCTAAAATTCAATTATATGGGCAACCCACATCCGTCCCATGGGATTGGATTTTAGGCGATTGAGAAGAGTAGGTGAACACCTCATCTTCGTTGTGCTCTAATTCCTTTTTGAAAAATGATATAGAGACCGAGAGTACCACCAAGCAGGGGACCTACAATGAGAATGAGCCATGTGTGCAAAATTTTTTTTAGTTTTTGTTGACTTTCCTAAAGCTAAGGGATTGCTCACGTCGCTTGTGAGGATGTGGCGATAATTAATGTGTTCGGTCCCCTTTTCGGTGGTGCTCTCGGTTTCCTTAGCATTACTCTTCCTTTTTAGATAAAAAGAACTTTCCAATGACGCACGGCCAAAGTGACTTCTTTTATGTAGACACACGTAGAATGTAAACGACACGTCAATACACACAGATTGTAAAGAGCTTGCGTTAAGGATGATGCTCATAGAATGCAAACGACAACGTTGATGAGAAGGCAAGGGACTAACCTCTTAATAAAACAACACAAACAAGTGCTAGTGCGAAGGATAGAGAAACTACAACTACTGATAAATAAAAGTAATTAAAGTTGAAAAAGTAAATGAAGCCTTTCACAACAAAAAAGAAGAAGAAGAAGAAGAAGAAGAAGTAAAGTTTGATGTTGGTTCTGGAGCCCTTCCATTTTATAGCTTTCTTCTGTATACACAATTGCCCCACGTCCTTTAAGAGGGAATTCATTACAACTGCCAACTTACGTTTTGAAATTTGAACTTCCACTTGTTTGAGAATTACTGTTGCCTCTATCCTCTAGAAAAAATGACAGTTAAAAAAACTGCTTTGATTCCAAAGGGCAAATCATCAACCGATGATTCGGTCTCACATGACCGATTTCAAATTCAAATATAAGTCTAAAGAACAAAATGCTATTTTCTTTGTTTCTTTTTCCTGTTTTGTGATTGGTTTCATTTGAGATAACAGGTAATTGTATTAAATGAGCGTGATGAGGGCTTCATGTTTTCATTCCACAGATACATGATTCTGGGTCGAGGATACTGTGGAAGAAAGGAGAGGCTCAAGACGAAGGTAAGAAGGAATTTTTAGATTGCTTGAGGCTGTTGCAAGGGGAGCTCGGAGAGAAGCCTTATTTCAATGGCGATACCTTTGGATTCGTCGACATATCCTTCATCCCCTTTGCCTGCTTGTTTTACTCGTACGAGACGTGCGGGAATTTCAGCATAGAAGAGGAGTGCCCTAAGATTCTTGCCTGGGTGAAGAGGTGTATGGAGAAGGAGAGTGTCTCAAAGTCCCTTCAAGACCCCCAAAAGATCTATGAGTTAGTGGGTGTCTTCAAAAAGCTGAATGGAATCGAGTAAGAGACGGAAAGATACTGTTAGAATTAGTAGAAGAGTCTCCAGAAGTATATAGGAGATTTAGGGATGAATTGTTCTTTCATCCTTTTTATGGTTTGAATGGAAAAAATATATTACATTTTCTGCTTTACTTCTTCCCTTTTTTATGTTTTAGTTTAGTTTGTCTCTATGTATAGGAGTTTTGAGTTTTCTTCCATGGACTTCTGTACTTTGGATTAAGAACATTGACGAGGAAAAGAGAGGCGGATTCTATACTTATATATAGGTGATTCCCAAACGATGAACTCACTACAAGAAATGTTATTTTTAGTGGCAGTCAGTTACCAGCGGTCATAGAAATCGCTGGTAAAGATATACCTATACGAGCGGTCTTTTAGTAACCCGCTGCTGAAATCAGATTTTATAAAAGACACGAAATCGTGCCCTATGCCTCGCCCACGAACATATCCCGCGCAGGAACTTTTCCCCTTTTCCTTCTCAATCGTGCCCTAACCCTTTTACTCAGAAATCGATCTTGCACTCTTCCCTTTTCCGGCTACGTACTCCGGCGGCAACCTCTGACCACCTCATATTTTTCCTTTCCCTCTTTTCCGTTTACCCATTTTCTCCGACAAGCTCGTCCGGCAACAAACTCCGGCTATTTCCACTGGCAAGGTATGCCTCGTTCCTCTCTCTTTATCACTCATTTTTTTATTAGGGTTGTAACTGGTTTTACAGATTTTGTGTGAAATTTTGGGTTTTTGTTTCTACTCTATTGATTTGGGTGAATCCATTTCCACTGAGCCAAATCCACGTTTTTTGTGTGCTTATGCTCATGTTCTTGCCTTTCTCTCATGGATTCTGTTCTCTGTGTAGATTTTGTTTGAAATATAGAGTTAAATAGATCCATAGGCTCAAACCTTTTTCTTTCTTTCTTTTTCCTTTTGTTCCTTCTAAGGCCCTGTTTGGATTACAAAAATTTTCTGCAAAAGTTTGGAATGGAAAAATAGTTCTTAAAATTCGTAGTTTGTTTTACACAAGAACACAGATAACTTGAACCAACTCTATTCAGTTTTTATTTAGAGGAACCTTCAATTTATGATGATATCCTTTATATTAACCATAAGAGAAATCATATTATTTCCCTCTAAATTGCAAAAAGAAAAAATTTCTGGAGAAAAAAGTTTTCACCAAAAATGCTTTTCTAGCAACCCAAACAGGGCCTAAAACAAAAGTTGCAGATGGGTTTTTCTTTATAGCTTTCGATTTGTTTTAATTCTAGTTGAGTATAAAAGATGTATTTTGACCTTATTTGACATGGGCTGATGTGGTTTTGCAGTTACAACAACAAATCAGGCAATCAGGGCGTTGGAGCTGTTGAGGGAAAACAAAGACAAATTCGACCTGGTTATTAGTGATGTCCACATGCCAGACATGGATGGTTTTAAGCTTCTGGAGCTTGTGGGTCTCGAAATGGACCTACCGTCATAAGTAAGTCATGGACTACTTGTGAGAGTTTTTCATCTGTTTTCGAAGGAGTTTTTTGTTTGTTATTTTTGTTTTTCACGATTTAATGATTCCCATGTTTTTAAATTCCTGTAATTGAAAGATAAAATGAACATTTGGTTCTCTGATATGCTCACAGAACAGATTTCAATTATAAGATTTCCTCATTTCCACTTCTTTCAGACAACCTTTGGGATTAAAAATCAGATCTTTCTCATTCTTTTCATTGTTTTGGGTAATTTATTTACGTAGGAAAAATCTTTCTGAGTGTAGATTTGAGTCAATTTGATTCATTTGTAGTGTTCTTTCAAAACTATGAGTGGATGTTGACATTTCACTACTTATCACGGGTACATACATTTCACGATCCACAAGCTCTCACACCTGGAAATCTCCAATACCCATTTTAGCAGTTACGGGTTTGCACTTCATCTACTATAAGGGAGGTTTTTCTCGGTTCAATTTTTCCTTGGTGGTTCTTGTGTTTTTTTGAAGTTCTATAATTGAAAGAGAAAATATCAAGAGGCTGACTCTTTAGCTAAGGAGGGGTTTTTGTTGTCTGACACCGTTAATTGGGGCATATGGTATTCCTTTGACGTAGCAGTTTTACCCATAGTTTCAAAACTCCCCCATGCCATTGTTGACTCGCCCAAGTCGACTCCTTTTAACCTTGGCCGCGTTCTTTTCCAAGTCCGCATTTTGCCCTACAAAGTCAATTAAAATTCATTTGACTCTCTCAAGTACTCGACCGGTCAACCAAGTACTCGGCGGCGTCAACCGAATACTCGGCCTTCATTTGACTCTCTCAAGTACTCGACCGGTTAACCCTTCCCCTCACCTTCATTCCTTCCTTGCTGTCCCCCATCAAACACCTCACTCCCCTCTCCACCTCGTCCGCACTAACAAAACCCCCTCCCTCATAATCCAATTTCAGCTCCCCTGCCAAACCCAATTCCCTCACCAGCTGAAACCCATTCAGCTTCTTCTCAGCATACAGCGGCCATGCCAGAATCGGCACCCCATACCACAAGCTCTCCAGAATGGAGTTCCACACTTCCACCCACAGTGTGAAACGAAACCCCCCACAGCAGGGTGTGCCAAGATCACTGTTTGTGGGACCCAAGATGGCCATACCAATCCTTTCTCTTCGGTCCATTCTAAGAACCCTTCCGGTAAAACCTCATCCAGATTCACATCCGCCAACATGCCAAACTCTTCTCCAGAACGGCACCTCAATGACCATAGAAACCGAGACCCACTTTGTTGTAACCCAAGAGCTATCTCCTTCACCTGAGGCTCAGGGAATGCGCCATTACTCCCAAAGCACAAGAACACCACCGACGCCGGAGGCTGCTTGTTTAACCATTCGATACATGGGTTTTCCGACAACGATGACTCGTCATTGAGACTGAGCAAGGGTCCGACTGGGTAAATGGGTGGAGTCGGATGGTAAGGCAAGCATCGACCCTCATTGATTGCTTCCAGCACCGTGGATTCTAGCTCAACTCTCTCTGTCTCTCTGTATATACACTTCTCTTGATTAAACTGACGCTGACAGCTTTTTGGATTTTGGTTAACAGAAAATTCCAATATGGTGGAGATGGTATTATTGGGCTTGCCCTGTTGCTTGGTGGGAAAATCAGACGGAGTAAAGAAGATGTTGAAGTTCCAGAGAAGATGAGAAGTTCCCCTTTCTGTGCAATGAATCCTTTTGAATGGGTTCCAGGAGTATCTGTATAGACTATAGACTCTTATCGTCATGGTATTCCATGCTTAGTCACCAGGTTTGCAACATATAGATGATATATCCCAATATATAACGATTTATTCTGATGAGAGAAAAATCATTCTATAGCCTTATTTATCATATCACCTATATACCACAATATATTATTGGCTATGTTGTCTTATATTTTTCTTTTTGTACCTTTTTCACGGATTCATGCAATATTTTTGATGTGGTCCTATCGCTGTTGTATCGACCATTTCGGTCATGGGGGTTTCCCCTCCTTTTCTTTTAATAGATATCTCTGTCATTCCAAAAAAAAAAGACTATAAATAAGGAACAAGACTATTTTTGTTCTTTTCATGGGAGATACTACTTTTAGAGGTATGCCTGAATTTTTATTCCTTATTTTGTTATGATGTATGAAATGCAAGAGGTCAGGTCCTCTTTTCTTTTGCATATTTTTATATTTTGATTTTTAGAGAATTAAGGTGAATCTCTAAACTTATATGTCAAGAAATTTTAATAACTTTCTTTTTCAGGGAATTGCAATGTATGGATTGGGGAATTGGACGGAAGTTGCAGAGCATGTTGGTACCAAGAACAAGGCACAATGTATTGACCATTATACAACACAATACATGAACTCCCCTTGCTATCCTCTTCCGGTACTTATTTTATTTTTCCATCTTGAAGTTTTGTTGTGTGAATTGTCACCTTTTTTAAAAATAAGATGTGTAACAATAACATATCTCTACTTTTATGCATGTATATAGATTTGCAGGACATGTCTCATGTTGTTGGGAAGAATAGAAAGGAACTTCTTGCTATGGCAAAAGTGCATGGTGAGGGCAAGAAAGGTTTGTGACGTTGATGTTGATAAAGAAACTGTTCATTCATTCTAGTTTTGATCTTTACTCTGTTCAATGCACATATTTGGGCAAATACATAGCTTAACAGGAGCCCTGTCCCTGCCATTTTTTAAGAAACCTTCCATGGTTTTGATGCCATATCTTTCAATGCTGGGCCAATCCTAGAGGATAGATGCATCTTCGTGCGAAAGATCCATACTAGTGAAAATTCAAATGATATGTTAACAAAGACAGTTAAGGAAGAGAAGCTTTATCTCTTGGACGTTCTTTCTGGTGAAATGTACAATGTGTCTTCAAGTGGGAGTGTTAGGAAGTGAAGACCATGGAGATCCACTCATTAGGAGTCTCGTTTTACACATGTGGTGTCTTTACTTTTTCAACAATGTTTTGTAGTGGGACTTTAATGGGGTTGTTAAAGGCACTTGCCAATTTTTTCTTCTGTAGAAGAAAACCTGTCGAATTTTTCTATAGTGTACCCGATGACATTGATGAAGACGACCTTATGGGCGGTAATCTAACTACATATTCTCGTTTGGGAGTTATTTCCATATGTAACTTGCATCAGAACTAGTTTCATTTATGGGTTTATGATGGTCATGGTCAGGGGCTCTTGGATTCTGTACATTTTGATTCACTCTCTTTGTTTCGCTTTCTCTTTTGATAACATGATTTCAGAGCTTGATGCCTTGGAAGCTGACATGGGAACGGAGATTGAGCATGATGGCATGCCCTCATATCTTGAACCTGATCTGGAGGCTGAACTCAATTTGCCTTCAGCACCTTCAGGCAATGCAGCAATGCCACCTGGTAGATATAACGCACAGGTAGCATTCATCATCTCCATTACCTTTGTTAAATTGCTAAAAATTCACACAGGCGACTCTGATTGGTTTAAAAAATAGAGTTACAAAACAAACAGGTTCTAAATGCAATTATTGAGCCCAATTAGAAGGCTGCAAATCATCAAAATGAGGGTTGCAGTATTGGATTCATTTCAGCATTTGAATAACTCGTGCATTATGATGACACACAAGGATTTTTACTATAAAATGAAATTGTTTGTTTTCTTTTTTCCTCTGTATTTTCATGTAATTTTCTTGTGTAACAGGCTGAAGATGAACTGGGTTTACCTGCCGTGCCTCAAGCATCAATTCGTGGTTAAGAGGGAGCGGATGTATTGTATGTAAAATTCTTGGTTTATATTGGTCTATAATATCGAAGAAACCAGTTTATTGGAAATATGGATGGTATTTTCTCATTAGAATGGAGCCTCATTTGAGTGTGCTTGGTAATCAACAAGAATGAATGAAGGCGAAAAGTCTAGCGATGTAAACACATTTTTTTTTAATGTTGATGTAAACATTGATCGATTGAAATAGTATAGTTTTTGGTTTTTATAAATGTGATGTGTATATAACATGTTGTAATTGTAAAACAGGTTATGTATCAAACAAATTTGTTATTCCCGTGTTTTGGGATCTGCTGAAAATTAATTTTTTAAAAAAAAAACTGTAACTTTTAGCAGCGGTCATGACCGCTGCTAAAAGTTCCAGATTTAGCGGCGGTTAAGACCGCTGCTATATTGGCGACCCTAGACACTCCTCAGAGTCGAAAACAGTAGCGGTTATAACCGCTGCTAAATAGTTTCATACACAAGCGGTCTATTTAGCAGCGGTAGTGACCGCTGCCATAGTATATAGCGACGCGATATTTAGTAGCGGTTAAAAAACCGCTGCTAAATGTAATGGTAGCGGTTTATCCTTCTTTCAGCAGCGGTCTTGCCCGCTGCTAAAAACCATTTTTGTTGTAGTGACTAGAAAATCCCTTCCCAATATAGCAAGCGAATAACGGTAACCATTCCGGCCAATGGTCTTAAAGTAGTTGGTCTCGGCAATTTTGGAAGTTGGAAGGGTAGCCTGGTCCCAGGTAGACCTGACAAACGCGACCCGACCCAACCCACCCACAAATTTGCGGGCACAGGTCGGGTCAACCTGCGGGCACCCGCGATTTTTTGGATTTTTTGTAACATTTTTTATTTTAAAATAGAAAATGAGATCAAGGGCTAAGAGCATCTCACCTTTTGAGCTGAAATAGTGCACTTGTGTTTGGAAATCAACCCTTCTAACAGCATCTCACTTTTTGAGGGCTCCCAACTTCCAGCAGCTCATGAGCATTACTAATTTACTATGTACGAATAAACTTCCTATTTTTCAAAATGAATGATTGGAAGGTACAGCCCACACCATAGGATGCTCCAAACCGTGCATTTGATGGGTGATAATGTAAATAGGTTGTGCCCAAAAAATCATTTGCATAGGATGATTCTAACCCTCCGATCTAAAGAGGGACTAAAAATATGGAAACTTCTATAGATCGAACGGTTGAGATCGTCCTATGGCAATGATTTTTGGGGCACGATCTATTTACGTTGTGGCCAATCAAATGGACGGTTTGGATCATCCTATGGTGTAGGCTGTACCATCAATTTTAAAAATTAGGGAGTGAATTCATACATAGAAGGGGGTGAATTTATCATTGCCCAAAAAAATTTTTGTTCTGGAAAAACATGCGGGAAACCCGCGGATCGACCCGACCCACCCGCACTGGGTAAGGGTCACATGGTTGCTGACCGTAGGAATGCGGGTCATTTTGACCCGCAACCCTTGTGACCCGCACCCGCATGACCCGCGGGTTGACCCGACCCGACCCGACCCACCCATTTGCCAGGTCTAGTCCCAGGTGTGTAGTTTAGAATTCAAGTCATCTTAAAAGGGAATTAGACTACAAATGGGCAAATTTCTTGTTACTCAATCGGGATTTGCTAGGGTCCATCACAAAAGGCATTTGGCAGCTGGTCTGTCGCATGTATGACGACGCACCTCGTGAATGGAGACAAAATGACAAAACGCTATTGTCTCATTTCACGAGGTGGATGGATAGACAGACTAGCTGCAAAATGCCTTTTACGATAGACGCTAGCAATTCCCTACTTAAGAATGTTATTTTGGACTTTTGAGTCATGACGCGAGCAGTGACATCTTTGGAAATGATATATTAAATTGGCCCCCTTTCTTTCCTGGCCAACCCCATTACTGTATTTATGAGTTATGAGTTATTTTTTTATGGGTTACGAGTTTTGACCGTGGTTATAAATTTCGGCAATTTCGGATTTCGGTGGGGACCGAAACCGAAATTTCCCGAAATTTCGAGAAAATGTCCTTTAAAAAGAAAAGAAAAGAAAAGAAATGTTACAAAATTTCGGATTTCGGTGGGGTCCGAGATGGAAACCGAAATTAAAACCTTGGTTATGACTACTCTTTTTACACTAATTTGGGTTGGCCAGGGAAGAAAAGAGGGCTAATTATCATTTTATCAAGACGACCCTCTCGCTCCCCAAAAGGCTGGGAATTCCATCACTTCCCCTCTGTAGTTCTCGATCTCAAACGCTTGAAGCACAAACACCTCCATCATTTCTCTCTTCTTTTTGTAAAATTTCTCATGGCCGACAAAGTCATTCTCTTGGATTCCGGGTACAGCCCTTTTGGGATGAGAGGGAGAATAGCCTTGGCAGAGAAAGGGGTCCACTACGAATACAAGGATGAAAATCTCCAAGAAAAGAGTCCCCTTCTCCTTAAATCAAATCCCGTCCATAAGAAAATTCCTGTCCTCATCCGTAACGGAAAGCCCATATGCGAATCTCTCATCATTATTCAATACATCGACGAGGTTTGGAATGGTAAATCTCCTCTGTTTTCCCAAGATCCTTATGAACGGGCCAAGGCCAGGTTCTGGGCTGATTTCGTTGACAAGAAGGTTAGTTTTCTAACATGTCTAGAAGGAAAATCATCACGTTTATTAAATGGGTGTGTTAATGGACTTGATGTTTTCTTTCTACAGATATATGAATGTGGGACGAGGATATGGAAAACCAAAGGAGATGCCCGAGAGCAAGCTAAGATGGAATTTTTAGATTGCTTGAAGCTGTTGGAAGGGGAGCTTGGAGAGAAGCCTTATTTTGGCGGGAATAACTTGGGATTCGTCGATGTGGCCTTAGTCTCGTTTGCCTGCTGGTTTTACACATATGAGACATATGGGAATTTTAGCATAGAAGAGGAGTGCCCTGAGATTATGGCCTGGGTGAAGAGGTGTACGGAGAAGGAGAGTGTCTTCAAGAGCCTTGGAGACCCCCAAAAGATCTATGAGTCAGTGGGTCTCTACAAGAAGTTTCTTGGAATCGAGTAAGAGAGAGAGAAAATACTATTGGAATTAGTAGAAGAGTCTACGAAAATGTGTAGTAGATTTAGGTGAGATTTTGCACTTTTCTTCCCTAATAGTCCAGATATCACAATGACTTTCTGTTTTATTTCTTCCCTTCTTTTATATCAGTTTAGTTCGTAATTTCATATCTGTGTTGGAAAAAAAAGGTTGATTTTGATAATACATATCATTTCCTTGTTCTTGCTTTTAGTGGTTTGTTTTAGTTTTAGTTGTAAGATCAAGTCCTTGTGTTACTTGTGTGAGATCAAGTTGTTGTGTTAAGTTTGAGATTTAGTAGGCAGTTGTATTTAGTTAAGTTTGTTTCATGGTAGACTCTCACTGGGTGTTGAGAGTTGTCCGTTGTCACAATCATCCGGCATCCACTATTCTGACGCATGCTTCAGAACTTCCTCTCATCTACCATCATGTGGTTCGAACAACCTGGATCAACGATCCACACTTTAGCGTCGTCAACAGTTGCTCCCCTCTGGTCATGCAATTTGTGAATTCTGTAGTGGCTTCCTATGGCAGTATACATTGCAGACAGTGGCTGTCAAGGCTAGCTAGCTCTTCAACTACTTTTGTCGTTTGCTCTGTGACATTAGTAACAGACATGTAATTGGCTTAAGGGCCAAGGGCCCCAATCCTCATTATCACTTGCTCCCCCTCGCTCACTAACTCTAGCACGCCGTGAGTCCTCGATAGCCGGATTACCTTCAACAGGAACAAGTTTCACTTCACAATCACGTGCAAAATTACCATGCTTTCCACAATGATAGCATGCATTTTTTTTGCTTATCATGTGCGTTCTTGTTATTTTTATCTTTATTGTTGTTGTCTTCTTTAGATCCGCCTTTCCCATGCCTTGGTTTAGACTTGTTTTGCCGCTTACCTTTATCTCCCTTGGAGAACATGGCCTCCTTGTCTTCAATCTTCAAGGATTCGGTTTTGACCAGCACCATCTCGTGGCTAATGACTAGACTCTCTAACCCAACCAGCGCAACGTATGCTGCATACTCTAGCCGTAGATTGTTGATCAAGAGTCTTCGCAGCTTCGCTTCTAAAATCTTGTTCTCTAAATCCAACAGGGACATCTCTCTACACAAGATCTTCATCTTTTGGAATGCTCAAATATGGATGATTTCTCTTGATCCAAGATTTTTTTCTCTTTCTCCAAGAGTTGAAGCCGGTGTGTGTTCTTCTTCGCGAACAAACTTGCAAAAGTGTCCCATGCCTCCTTTGGTGTCTTCGCATCTAAGATGCGAACAAGCATGTCATCTTCAACCGATTGCTTGAGTGCCCTTCCAGCCTTGGCGTTCGTCTTCTGTCCGGCATTAGTTGGCGGCTCCGTGCTTTCTCCACAAGTCACGTCCTACAAATCGTGCCCTTGCAAATACGACTCCGTACACGATTTCCATAAATCGTAGTTGTAGTTGTTGAGCTTTCTTGAAAAAGAGAAGCCCGAGTCACCGGCCATCTTCTTCTTCTTCTATCAAATCTCGATCCTTCCGATGTGTAGGATCAAGATTGCCTAGTAGCGAATCCTTGATCAGATCTTCAAGATCGAATCCTCTCATGTTACTCTGATACCAATTGTAAAAGTAGAAATCAAAGCACAAAGAAAGGATATCAAAGCAACAAAAAAACTAGAAAAGCGAAACTCAAACACAGAGTACCGGAAGAGAGAGTGAAGCTTTTCTCTTGAATAATAAAAAAAAAATAGAGACTTACACCACTTCTCTACAATGCCTCAAGTTTTGCACTTCTCCTTATACAAGCAAAAAGTGGAAAATCCTATTCTAATTCTAACCAACCAATCACAAAACAACCTATTTAAAATAGTTTTCCTGTCCTAATCAAACTCAACTACCTAATGGTTAAGATAAAAATGAAACTAATCTTCTAGAAACAAAAATACCTAACCTAATTTAAAACAAATTCTAATTTAATCTAGTAGGCCCCACGGGCCCTACCCCTCCGGTGGATCAGTAAGAGTCACGTTGACTCTCAACACCCCTAACACACTAACAAATGTAAGGTAAATGGCTAGTAGAATTCTAGAACAAAAAATTAAGTCCCAAGAACATTAGGGTGTGTTTGGCAATGATTCTGATTCTGTTTCTTGATTCTGTTTGGTAACTGACATAAGAAAAATGTTTTTTTTCATTTTTGAAACAGAGTCACAGAATCACATGTGGCTGATAAAATTTATTATTTTCTACAAGTAATAGACAATTAGCAGTAATACAAAGCATTGTAAGAGCGATGTATAAAATGAAGTTATACTAACCAAGTATTAATAAAAGTGTCAGGAAGGTGATGTATGACACAGCGCAAGTGCGCGAAAGCGTCCTTTGATGCAAAAGTCACCCAAGGAACTGTCGCGGTGGTGGAAAGAATGATCTTGAGCTCAGCTTTCTAAAGTTGCAAGATTTTGAAATGGCTAGTTGTCCTCTGTCTTTGATGATCTTGGATTTTGAAAGAGTGATCTTGATCACGCCACTCAATGTGAAGCTCGGATTGATCCAACCCCCTCGACACGATTCCGTAAAAAATATGTTTCATTTTGGCCTATCCTAAATTGAAAAAAAAAAAAAAAAACAAAAAAATCGATTCTCTTGAAAGTGTTATACCATGCCAAACATGTTTTTCTATTTTTCTGCTTCTAAAATCCAAAAAAACATCAAAAACGTTTTTAAAAAATGTTGCCAAAAGAGTAGATTTCCAATGTAGTATTGTCAATGTAGCAAGCTCCCAATCTAGTTGTCAATGTAGCAAATTTCCAGCTTAGGAACATTCAATGGGTGCATCTCCATGTAAGTAGTTTCCAAAACAATGAGCGGTCAAATGGTCGAGTGGATTAATGATCAAGCTCAGATTTTCAATAGCCCCCCTTAAGTTAGAACAACAATTTGAAGGACCATGAATTCCACCAATTCACTCACACCGCTTGGATTTTGATCTTGGTAGTGCCTAAGACATCCCTCTTAGCATCATCATAAGCATGCACTGAAATCTCCGACGGCTCCAAGGCTTATCTTCTTTAGTCACAAAACTTCTTCCAATAGATCAATTAGGTGGAAGGTTCATGCTGCTCACTACTTGGTTAGGCCTGGACCCTTTCTATTATAACGGCCGGCAACATTGAACGCACTACCACTAGCACTACAAAGTAGGGCTGCAACTCGAGCCGGGTTTTACCCGACCCGCATCGACCCGACCCGAAAATACCCTGGGTTGGGTTCAGGTTTCATGGGTTTCGGGTCGAGCCGGGTTGAGCATTCAAAAGCCTGCATGAATCTTGGGTCAAGCCGGGTTTGAAGGGGCCCGACCCGACCCGACCCGAGTTACATAAGTTATAGTATGTACATTTTTTTTCTATTGTTAGTTAAAAATTAAAAGTGAAAACCCACGCACCCACTGTTACTGTATGTGAGTGTAATTTCTGCTTCTATGAGTTGAGTTGATTCAAGTGTTTGATTCAGCATTGTTTGATTGTAATTACAACATTGTTTGATTACAGCATTGTTTGATTCAAGTGTAATGTGAGTGTAATTACATCATTGTTTGATTCAAGTGTAATTTGAGTGTAATTGCTGCTTCTATGAGTTGAGTTGCCTTGCCAAACAAGAATTTTCCTTAAAAAATTGCGTCAACGTGAAAAAACCCGACTTGACCCGAACCGACCCGAGATTTATCATGGGTAGGGCCGGGTTTGGGAATCGTGGGTTTTCCGAAAAAAAACCCGACCCGACCTGACCCGAGATATTTCTCGGGTAGGGTTGGGTTCTCCAAAACCCGACCCGCCCGACCCGAGTTGCAGCCCTACTACAAAGTGGCCATTATCTTCTTTAATAATTCGGATATCACACTCGACTTTCTAATTTATTTCTTCCCTTTAGTTTAGTTTAGTTTGCCTCTTTTATGCAGTGGAAAGGAAAGGTTGATTGTGATAATACATATTGTTTCCTTGTTCATGCTTTTAGTTGATCATAATTTTCAATAAATTTCATGAGACTTTATGAAAAAAAAAAGAGCAAAATGTATAATCATACGTTTGATATTGTACTATATTAAATTAGGAAAAAGGTTTATGAGCTCGAGCTTAGAAACCACTGCTCCCATAGTTGGTTGAGTCATCCAACCCATTTAGTTTATAGGTTATGCTTAGGGTTATGGTTATGGTTAGGGTTATGATTTGTGGAGATTTAGAATGGATGACTAGAAATTATGGTCTTATAGATCGGATGGTTAGGATTATGGTATGGAGTTGGTTTGTTAGGGACACCCTATTTATGTGAGGTAGCGTAAAATGAATGGGTTGGATGATTCAAACTACTATGGGAGATGGTGTATTCTAAGCTCTAGCTCAGAGCTCAAAAACCATGCCCGCCTATTAAATATGTATCTGTTATATTGAGGATCGACAATGGTGCTGTAGTGGATGCATTTCAAACTTTGGCATCATTTGAAGATATTGGTCATATATATTTTGAGAACGATTCCTCTTTCCTTTTCAAATTTGGTCTTTTAGCAAGCAAGAATCGCATCATTCTGAAGTCTGAACACAAAATTCCACTTTAACAAGAGCATCCCCACCACGGACTAATGCCAAAATAGTTGGAGGCAGCTTTAAATTTGGGAATAGTTCTTGTCCAGTACTGCATTCTGCGTGGGTCTTCCTTTTTATTACTAACAATTTTTGTGCATGTACGGCCGGCCACCGTATAATTCTCCTATTTTAAAACGTAACAGCTAGATAAGTAATGGGTAGTTTTGTGATTTTGAAAAATGCCAACGGAGAAAACTAAGTAGGACTCTTTTTAATAAATCGCTAGGAAAGTTTAGGCGTTTGTATAGGCAGGGACTAATCGGCAAAAATCCCAAGTTCTTTTGGAGTTTTGAGTCATGACGCTAGCAGTGACATCTTTTGAAATGATATAATCGCCACCTTTTCTTTGCTGGCCATCCCAATTAGTCTATTTATGAGTTATGAGTCTCGTGACTACTTTACATTACGTTGGGGTGGCCACAAAAGGCTATAAATTTCATCACCCCCCTCCGCTGCTCTTCATCTCTAACCTTCTCAACAACAAACGCTTGAAACACAAACCTCACGCACTCTCTCTCTCTCTCTCTAACATTTTCACCCTATCTCTCTCTCTCTAACATTTTCTGTTTCTAATGGCGGATGAAGTCATTCTCTTAGATTTATGGCCCAGTCCTTTTGGGATGAGAGTGAGAATCGCCTTGGCAGAGAAAGGGGTCGAATACAAACAGAAAGAAGAAGATATCCGAGATAAGAGTCCCCTTCTGCTTAAATCAAATCCGGTCTATAAGAAAATTCCTGTCCTCATCCATAACGGAAAGCCCATCTGCGAATCTCTCATCGTGGTTCAATACATTGATGAGGTTTGGAATGATAAATCTCCTCTTTTTTCCCAAGATCCATTCGAACGAGCCAAGGCCAGGTTCTGGGCCGATTTGGTTGACAAGAAGGTTAGCTTTCGGACATCTCTTGAATGAAAATCATCATGTTAAAAAAAAATGCACACTGAAATTCGTTATATGATCTATCTCTATTTCTCCAGCATTATGGGAACCTCTTCCCAAATGTATATTCATTGGTTTTATGATAGGATCGTTTAACAGTGCTAAAAGCTAGCCGTTAGAGGGAGGGTGCTCATTCCCTTATAACCCATCCCCATCCACTTCACTTATCTGAGGACGTTGAATCTAACCGGGTAGAACTCACCCCTAAAATCTAGCCAGTAGAGGGAGGGTGTCCATTCCCTTATAACCCATCTCCATCCACTTGACTTATTCAATGTGGGACTATTTGTTTTGTGTGGAACCCCCAACAATTTTGGATTGAATTGGTTGGATTTTTATAACTGATTAGATGCTAGAGATGGTTTGCACATCGAGTTTAATATCTGGGTTTACATACACACGATACCAGTTTCTCTGTTTTTCTTTTTTGTTTTGTGATTGCTTTCATGTAATTGTATTAAATGGGTGTGTTAATGGGCTTGATATTTTATTTCCACAGATATATGATTGTGGGACGAGGATATGGAGAACCAAAGGAGATGCCCAAGAGCAAGCTAAGAAGGAATTTTTAGATTGCTTGAAGCTTTTAGAAGGGGAGCTGGGAGAGAAGCCTTATTTCGGTGGCAATAACTTTGGATTCGTCGATGTCGCCTTTGTCCCCTTTGCTAGCTGGTTTTACACGTACGAGACATGTGGGAATTTTAGTATAGAAGAGGAGTGCCCTAAGATTATAGCCTGGGTGAAGAGGTGTATGGAGAAGGAGAGTGTTTCAAAGACCCTTCCAGAGCCCCAAAAGATCTATGACGTAGTGGGTCACTTCAAGAAGTCTCTCGGGATCAAGTAAGAGAGAGAAAGATACCGTTAGAATTAGTAGAAGAGTCTACGTAATAATCAGGTAAAATTCTCTTTTGCCTGGAGATGTAACTGTGGAAACTTGAGTAATCAGGTAAAATTCTCTTTTGCCTGGAGATGTCACTGTGGAAACTTGAGTTTTTAGCGTCAACTAATAAAATATCTCTTTCAAGTAAGAAACTTAAAAAAAGGCCATCACTTTATTGTCCTTTTATCTTAATTTTCCTTTTACACAACCATTTCAAGTGAATTGAACAACTAGACAGAAAACCTCCAACTCACAAAATACCCTCCACGGGACAGATATGCTGGCAGCAGCAGAATGATGTTAACACTCCCTAGTATTGATATGAAAACCCCGCCTTCTTAAAAATAGGACAACTAAGAAAGTCACCATTACAGTCATTGGTAGGATGATTTTTGAGTCCTTTGAAGTGTTGGCCCCAAGACCCCAATAACATGGATCGATTATATTGTGATGTAATCGTAAGATCATGGTAAGGGAGCTTTGGAGATACACGGCCAAAGGGCACGTGTAGAGCTCCACCAAAAAACAAGTGTAATACCAAAACAAGAACTCTTTTCATATATCAAAACAACTTACAAGAGATTACCACACTTGTTTTCCCTTAAGCCTTCACCCTTGAAGCTTCTCTAAACTTTCCTAGAAGTTCTTAACCTTACATTCTGTACACAAAGACTCCATACTTATAGACTAAAGATACACCTAAAAGTAGCAAATACATTAACCACATAGTTGTAGTTCCCATGAGTCATTTTAGAATACTAATCAACAACATAAATCACTATTTGACTCTTTGATAATCCAACTAGACATAAAGACTCTAGGAACACAAATAGGGGTGTAAACGAGCCGAGCCGAGCTTGGCCAGGCTCGGCTCGGCTCGTTAAGCTCAAAGGCTAGGCTCGGGCTCGAACCAGGCTCGGTCAGGCTCGGCTAGGCTCGCGAGCCTATTGAGCTTGGGTTATATTCTGGAATATCCGTATCAAATGGACGGTTTGGATTATCACAGTGGATTATCACGGTTTGGATTATCAATGCGCGAGATTCGCACATGCTAATGTGGGTAGCAAAGGTTGCTAGCAAAAGGAAATAATAAAAAAGAAGTCATCATTACGAAAAATTAAAATATATGTGCGAGATTCGCACATGCCAAGTGGGTCGCAAGGGTCGCAAAGGTTGCTAGCAAAAATAAAATAATAAAAAAGAAGCATCATTACGAAAAAGTAAAATATCTGAATGCGTATATAGTTTTAGATGAAAAATTACCAAAAAAGAGTAGGAAATTATGACATTTACCGAAAAAATACAATCAAAGGGTACGAAGTTATGACAATTACTCAAAAAAGTTAGGATTACGCTTGAAAAAAAGTCATGATTACGCCTCGCCGGCTGCTACTGTATTATATATATATATATATATATATATATATATATATATATATATATATATATATATGACTGTTTTTCTTAACGAGCATTAACGAGCCGAGCCGAGCCGAGCCGAGCCGAGCCTGGCCTAATTCGGACTCGGCTCGTTAAGCTTAACGAGCCTAGCAAGCCGGCTCGGCTCGGCTCGTTAAGGATTCGAGCCGAGCTTTTTTCGAGCCGAGCTAGATCGAGCTTCCGAGCCCGAGCCAAAATTGACACCCTTAAACACAAATGACACTATATATTTTTCACATACAATAACTTCCTAGAAGACTACAATGACTATTCGAAAACCCATGTACATTCATTTTGATTTATAATTTCCAACATGAAGGTTCATGTAGGTGAAATTAAGACTGTTGATCTTCTAAAACTTCATGATGTGACCCACATGATGTTGGTCCCATCTTTGGCATAACCCTAAATGAGATTTGGTGGATAAGGGCATGGGATTGTACGACCAAGGTGTTCTTAATCGCAATTGTCAAGAGTTGTGATTCGTGTTTGGATCAACGAATTTCATCACATGCATGACGCAAAAGTGGGCCCCAATAGATGCCTTTCGACCAGTTATTAGCCACTTTTCTTAGTAGTTATTGAGAGCATCTTTAACATCCCTTGAAAGAAGAAAATTAGAAGAGAAAAAGAAGTAAAGATTTCAGCGTCAATATCAAAACTAGAGAGTATTGATATCATCAATTCCCTTCCACAAGTGTAAATTGTAGTCTTGTAGAGGGGAGCAGCACTGTTAAAATAAGGTGTGTCAATATCAATTCCCTATGTTAATTGTAAGAGGAAGATGTTCCAGTACAGAATAGAGAATAGCCGCACAATGTGCTGATTTCTTAGAGGCTGTATCTTTGAGAAATTAGGATAAGTTAGCAATATTGCATGATTGGGGTATTTTTTGAGGCTACGAGATCTAAAACAAGACATAAAATACACGGTTCAGCTCATCGAATGGTAGGATGCATCCTCTGTTTTAATACGTTAAGTCATACGGCATAACTACATTGCACATATGTACCCACCTTTGGTTGATCTAGACCGTTCATTGGTTAGAAATTATCTTAGATCACAATCATCCAGAACTTTTATCAAACAAAAAAATTGTGAATGACGTTTTTTTTTTTATTGAAAGCAATTTGAATAGTGATGGGGTCCGGACTCAGCACTGAGGGAATCCGGACTCAGCACTGAGGGGTCCGAACTCAGCATCCAATTAGCTGCTGGCACGTGGCCCTCACAAGGACCGTTGGAAGGCCAACACCTGTCTCCACTAGGTGTGGCACCTGGACCAATCAGGGACCTCCACCTGCCCTTCTTAGGTATGAGACCTGGTCCATACAGAGCCCACCACCTGTCTTGGACAGGTGGCTCAGAATCACTATAAATAGCCTTCACTTGTACTAAGGTGAGGGTCCTGAAAATCTGAGAACCAAAACTCTAAGCTTTTGCTCTGACATTGCTCTGCACTCCTGCTCATACTGACTTGAGTGTCGAAGCGCCCGTCCGGAGTATCACTCCGGGTTGGTCCTCTGACCCTTTTCTTTCTTGTCTGTACTCTTGTGCAGCGCAGGACTCAACCAGCCCCTCAGTCGTGGCTTGTTAGCTCGGACCACCCAGCCCTACCATAACCTGTTACCGATTTTAGGCCTAACAGATTTGGCGCCATCCGTGGGACTACGCAACAAAAAGCTGTTCGAAATCTCACTCAGATAAAAATGGTAGGACAGACCGGCAAGCGAGCACCTCCGACCTCTCGGGCTACTCGGGCTACGGCCCCCCGTGAAGGACGAAGTGAGCGGCTGGCCTCGCAGGTGGAGGTCGGGGCGGCCGTGGAGCGGACTTCGCCCCACTCGGACCGTTCAGACCCTACCCCGACCCCAAGGGAGATGCGGGCCCTTTTTCAAGAAATGACTGCTGTAGTTGCGCAGTTCAGGAATGCGGCCCCCGCACTCCAGCAACACCCAGTCGAGGTTTCTCGACCCGTTCAGAGGGGAGAAAGCTCCCGCAGAGAACGCGCATCTCCACCCCGGGACCAAACTCGTCACTCCACAAGAAGAGACCACCGCTCGCGGGACAGGAACGTGCGTTCTGAGCCTCGTCAGCATCACCGGTCACGATCTCCCTCCGTGCAGAAACGTGGCAGCAAGAGAGACCCCATGCACGGAGAGGGATCGCGGCACCGGCGAAGGAGTCCCCTCAGCCAGTCCGGATCCGCAAGGAGCCCATCAGCCGTAAGGAGTAGACCTGCCCGTCTGGCCGAACAGAGGGATGATCCGATGTTACTGAGGATCCAGAAGATCGATAATAGAATCGAAGAACTGGCTAGAGATCATGGCCGCCCTGCTTCAAGGATCTTCAGTAGCAATCCCCCTTTCACAGACAGGGTACTCGGTGCGGCAGTCCCCTTGGGCTTCAAGATGCCGCAGATCCCGCAGTACGATGGGACCACCGATCCCGTGGATCACCTGCAGACCTTCAGGACCACGATGCTTCTCCACGGGGCGTCGGACGGGTTCCTTTGCAGGGCACTCCCCACCACATTAACTGGAGCCGCGAGAGACTGGTACTCACGGCTGAAGCCCAAGTCTGTGGACAATTTCGACGACTTCGGGGACGACCTGGCCCGGCATTTCATGAGCTGCAGAAGACCTCGAAAGACAACGGCTTCACTGATGGCCCTAAGGCAGGAAGACGGTGAGGCCTTAAAAGCGTTCGTTGGCCGGTTCAACAGGGAGGCCCTGCAGGTACCCAACCTGGATCCCTCCGCGGCAACGAATGCTCTTCTGGCCGGAGCCCGGTCCACTGACTTCAGAAGAGCAGTCGCTCGACGCAATCCGCAGTCCTTGGCAGATCTGATGACCGGGGCGGAAGAGTACATTTCCGTCGAGGAAACTCTCGCTGCCCTGGATTCCGTCAGCAAGAGAAGACCAGAGGAGAAGAACCCCGCCAAGCAGCGTAGGGACGACAGACCCCAGAGGAAGGAGAGCAGCCCGTCCCGGAAGGAAAGGAGCTCCCCCCGGCCTCGAAAGGAGAGGAGCCCCCCGACGAGGGAGCGCTACACGCCGCTCACCGCATCCAGGGCTCAAATTTTGGCAGCCATTCGGAAAGAAGACTTCATCCGATGGCCGAAGAAGCAGACACCAGAGGCGGGCACGCAAGATATGTCCAGGTATTGCCGGTTCCATAAGAGCCACGGCCACGACACCAATGCCTGTATTCATCTCAAGGAGGAGATCGAGCAGCTGATAAGCAGAGGGTACCTTGGGAGGTACTTAAAAAATAATGACAACAGAAGGGAGCGCCAGGACAACCCGAGGCCCAGAGACAGAAGCCCTCGAGACGCCCAACCCCTGGGCGACCGCATCCAGGCTCCTGCCCCGGCCGTTCTCCCTCCTCAGGTACCTCAACCTCAACCTCAACCTCATGGTGTTATTGGTACCATTTCAGGAGGGCCGACCGCGGGAGGGACCTCTTCATCGGCCCGCAGGACCTATGCCCGGCAGGTCAACGCCGTCCATGCCTGCAGCAAGAAGGCCGAGCCAGAAAATGAGATATCCTTTTCGGAGGCAGATCTTGACGGTCTGATCCTCCCGCACGATGATGCCCTGGTCGTCACAATGCTAGTGGCGAACTGGGAAATGAAGAAGGTCCTGGTCGACAACGGGAGCTCCGCCGACATCCTCTACTATCACGCCTTCGAACAGATGATGATCGGAGCTGACCGTCTGAAGCCGGCCAACTCAGATCTGTTCGGGTTCTCAGGAGAAGTTGTCAAGGTCGAAGGGCAGATTGAGCTTCCAGTTCTTATCGGGGAGCCGCCCCGCCAGTCCTTTGCCATGGTGACCTTCCTGGTGGTTAAGGCCAAGTCAGCCTATAATGCCATTCTAGGACGCCCTGGCCAGAACCTCCTCCGAGCTATTCCCTCCGCTTATCATCAGAAAATGAAGTTCATTACGCCAGGAGGCGTAGGTGAAGTCAGAGGGGATCAGCCTCAATCGAGATAATGCTATGGGGCAGCGCTGAGAGGGAAGAATGCGTCTGAGTCTCTTCCAATCGAGCTGTACGATCTGAGAGACGAAGCGCAGGTCACAGTCAACGAGCCCGCAGAGGACCTCATCTCTATTCAATTGAACAACGGTGACGAGCAGAGGGTTGTCCAGATCGGCTCTGCCCTGCCAGAGGCCGCGCAGCAGGATCTCGCTCAGTTCCTCAGAGCCAATGCAGATGTCTTTGCCTGGACTCCTTCAGACATGCCCGGCATTGACCCGTCGATCAGCACCCACGAGCTCGGTGTCGATCAGACCTGCAAGCCCGTGAAGCAGAAGCGGAGACACTTTGCACCAGAAAGGCGGAGAGCCATCAGAGAAGAGGTGGAGAGGCTTTTGAAGGCCGATTTCATCCGTGAGATCCAGTATCCGGACTGGCTCGCGAATGTGGTGATGGTGAAAAAGTCCAACGGGAAGTGGAGGACCTGTATAGACTTCACAGACCTGAATAAGGCCTGCCCAAAGGACAGCTACCCACTCCCAAAAATAGACCAGCTCATTGACGCTACAGCAGGTCACGAGCTGCTCAGTTTCATGGATGCTTTCTCAGGATACAATCAGATCAGAATGTACGAGTCAGACATCCCGAAGACATCATTCGTTACCGACCAGGGGACTTATTGCTATCGGGTGATGCCTTTCGGACTGAAGAATGCAGGAGCCACTTACCAGCGGCTCGTCAACAAGCTGTTCAGAAATCAGATCGGTCGGAACATGGAGGTCTACGTTGATGATATGCTAGTGAAGAGCAGAAGTGCTTCCAACCACGTCTCCGACCTCGAAGAGGCCTTCCAAGTCTTGAGGGAACACAACATGAAGCTTAATCCGACCAAATGTACGTTTGGCGTCGGAGCAGGCAAATTCCTGGGCTTCATGGTAAGCCAGAGAGGAATAGAGGCGAATCCGGAGAAGATCAAGGCAGTAATGGAGCTGACTCCTCCCAACACTATCAGAGAAGTACAGCGGCTGACCGGGCTGGTGGCAGCTCTGGGGCGGTTTATTTCTAAATCCGCCGAGAGATGCCTCCCGTTCTTCAATGCGATCAAAGGTATAAAAACCGCGCCCTGGACTCCGGAATGTCAAGCAGCGTTCGAGGAGCTGAAGCAGTACTTATCCTCCCCCCCCTTGTTGTCCACGCCGGAGCCAGGAGAAGAGCTGATTCTGTACCTCTCAGCGGGACCCTTGGCAGTTGCAGCAGTACTGATCAAAGAAGAGTCTAACCAGCAAAAACCGATCTACTATGTCAGCAAGGTCCTCCACGATGCAGAGACCAGATATCAGCGAGTAGAGAAGCTCGTGTGCGCCCTCATTATGGCGGCCCGGAAGCTAAGGCCGTACTTCCAGGCGCACACGATCAAGGTCTTGACAGGGCAGCCTCTCAGACAGATCCTCCACCGACCAGACACTTCGGGCCGACTTGTCAAGTGGGCCGTGGAGCTCAGTGAGTTTGATATCAAGTATCTACCCAGGCCGGCGATCAAAGCTCAGATTCTCGCTGACTTCATAGCCGAGTGCACAGTTCCGGACCCAGACCCCGGGCTGGTAGCAGTTCCGTCTCCAGAAGCAGAGCTGGCTGTACCGGAGCCTCGAGTCGTTTCCAGAGCATCACCGCCCCCCGGGACTGAGTCCGTCATCGCGCACCCAGTTTTTGACGAAGAGACGCTCTGGGAAGTTTATGTGGACGGGTCATCGAACAAGACAGGGTGTGGTGCAGGACTAGTTCTCACTGGACCAGACGACTTCGTCCTGAACTATGCCCTGAGGTTTGGTTTCCGTGCGTCCAACAATGAAGCAGAATATGAAGCGCTCATAGCCGGGATGAATCTCGCTGTGCAGACCCGTGCTCAGAGGTTAAGGGCGTACTGCGATTCACAGCTGGTCGTCTGTCAGATCCAGGGAGTATATGAAGCCCGTGAAGAGCGAATGATCAAGTACTTGGGAAGGGTTCGCAGTCTGGCCGTTCATTTCAAGAGCTTTGAGGTCGTCAGAATCCCACGAGCAGAGAATGTAAAGGCAGATGTGCTATCAAAGCTTGCAGCATCAGGTTACACCGCCCTCAGAGAAATTCGCATGGAGTTTCTGAAGAGGTCCAGTATCGATGCCCAGTCCGTCGTGGTGATGCAGATTGACGATGAGCCGTGCTGGATGGATGAGATAATCAGGTATCTGCGCAGCGGAGAGCTCCCGAGAGAGAGAAAGGAGGCCCGTAAGGTCACGCAGAGGGCAGCGAGGTTTTCACTGGATGGCGGGACTCTATACAAGAGGTCGTATACCCTCCCGTATCTAAAGTGTCTTCGCCCCAGTGATGCCTTGTTAGCCCTGCAGGAAACCCATGAAGGAATCTGCGGAGAGCACCTCGGGGGCAAGGCCCTGGCCATTAAAATCCTCCTGAGAGGTCTGTACTGGCCTACATTGAGGAAGGACGCGCTGAGCCTTGTGAAAAAGTGTGAGAAGTGCCAGAAGTTCTCTCTGACCGTCCACCAGCCACCCGTTCCGATGGCCCCGATCATCAGTCCTCTTCCCTTCGCAGTATGGGGAATGGATATTCTGGGCCCCTTTCCGCCGGCCTCGGGAGGCCGTGAGTTCGTCGTTGTCACCATTGATTATTTCACCAAATGGGTAGAAGCAGAGCCTCTGGCCAAGATCACAGAGCAGAATGTACAGAACTTCTTCTGGAAATCAGTGGTGTGCAGGTTCGGAATCCCCCGGGTCCTCATAACGGACAATGGCAAGCAGTTCGACTCGAGGAACTTCCGAAAGTTTTGTTCTGACCTGCACATAGAGCAGAGATTCACATCTGTGGCACATCCTCAGACGAATGGGCAAACAGAGGTGACGAACAGGACCCTCTTGCAGGGGATAAAGAAGAGACTGGATGGCAAGGCCGGGCGTTGGGCAGACGAACTGTATCATGTGCTCTGGGCGTATCGGACTACTCCGCGTACGGCCACAGGCGAGTCACCCTTCAATCTCTCCTTCGGAACAGAAGCAGTGATCCCGGTTGACATCGGCGTCCCCTCCCCAAGGATCGTCCATTTCAGTGAGCAGCTCAACGGGGACGGACTCCGTGCCAACCTTGACTTGCTTGAAGAAGTCCGTGAGGAATCTCAGATCAGGTCGGCGGCCTATAAGCAGAAAGTATCCAGATATCATGACGTCAAGATCCGACCAAGAGAATTCCGTGCCGGCCACCTAGTCCTGAGGAAGGCCTCCGTTTCCCAGCCAAGAAGCGTGGGCAAGCTCTCTCCGACCTGGGAAGGACCGTACCGAATCAAAGAAGTCATCCGCCCAGGAAGCTATCGGTTAGAGTCCCTCGACGAACAGATGCTACCACACGCCTGGAATTCTAGAAATCTTCGGATCTACTATCAGTAATTTTGTTTGCCTTCATAGGCTTGTAAAGAACTGCTGTAATCATCCAAGTTCTGGAATGAATAAAATAAGTTTCCCGAACAAGTGTCCCTCTTTGAGTCACTTATATAAACATCAGCATATAGTAGTGGTGCACTCCGGCTCATCCTAGTGGCTTGGAGATCAGTTCCAGCCAGGACGCCTGCAGTGGAAACCACCTTCAAATATTTCCTAAGTGTTTGAGTACCAAGCTTCCAGCTCGATTCTCGCAGACTTAGGACGAGCAGTAGTGGTGCACTCCGGCTCATCCTAGTGGCTTGGAGATCAGTTCCAGCCAGGACGCCCGCAGTGGAAACCACCTTCAAATATTTTCTAAGTGTTTGAGTACCAAGCTTCCAGCTCGGTTCTCGCAGACTTAGGACGAGCAGTAGTGGTGCACTCCGGCTCATCCTAGTGGCTTGGAGATCAGTTCCAGCCAGGACGCCCGCAGTGGAAACCACCTTCCAATATTTCCTAAGTGTTTGAGTACCAAGCTTCCAGCTCGGTTCTCGCAGACTGAGGACGAGCAGTAGTGGTGCACTCCGGCTCATCCTAGTGGCTTGGAGATCAGTTCCAGCCAGGACGCCCGCAGTGGAAACCACCTTCAAATATTTTCTAAGTGTTTGAGTACCCAGCTTCCAGCTCGGTTCTCGCAGACTTAGGACGAGCAGTAGTGGTGCACTCCGGCTCATCCTAGTGGCTTGGAGATCAGTTCCAGCCAGGACGCCCGCAGTGGAAACCACCTTCAAATATTTCCTAAGTGTTTGAGTACCAAGCTTCCAGCTCGGTTCTCGCAGACTTAGGACGAGCAGTAGTGGTGCACTCCGGCTCATCCTAGCGGCTTGGAGACCAGTTCCAGCCAGGACGCCCGCAGTGGAAACCACCTTCAAATATTTCCTAAGTGTTTGAGTACCAAGCTTCCAGCTCGGTTCTCGCAGACCTAGGACGAACCGTAGTGGTGCACTCCGGCTCATCCTAGTGGCTTGGAGATCAGTTCCAGCCAGGACGCCCGCAGTGGAAACCACCTTCAAATATTTCCTAAGTGTTTGAGTACCAAGCTTGCAGCTCGGTTCTCGCAGACTTAGGACGAGCAGTAGTGGTGCACTCCGGCTCATCCTAGTGGCTTGGAGACCAGTTCCAGCCAGGACACCCGCAGTGGAAACCACCTTCAAATATTTCCTAAGTGTTTGAGTACCAAGCTTCCAGCTCGGTTCTCGCAGACCTAGGACGAACCGTAGTGGTGCACTCCGGCTCATCCTAGTGGCTTGGAGATCAGTTCCAGCCAGGACGCCCGCAGTGGAAACCACTTCTAAAGAATCTATGTGTTTGCATACTTAGTTCCCAGACTCGGTCAACGACGCAGCACAAAAATAATGCGTACAAAAAATAAAAATGCCGTACAGACAGTTGAACAAAAGTGTATTTGTATTCAGTATTCATATTACAAAATTGCTCTCTTCGCCGAGCTGGCTTACAAAGAATGGGCATTACAAACTGTGCAAAAAAACATATCACCAAAAAGAAAGAAGGCTGCTACTCAGGCCTCCTCGTCGGCCACCACCTCGGTGACGACCTCTGTGGGAGTGAGGGTTGCCAGCTCGCCGCCCTCAGCAGAGGAGACTGCGGCCACAGTCACTTCCGCATCCACCTCAATAGGCCGGGAGGAGTCCGGTTCGTCTTCCTCTTCATCTTCCCCCTCCGGAGGTGCATACGGAACGGTCAGCCCGTCCAAGGAGATGCCGGGGTGAAGCCTCTTCACCTGCTCGGAGCAGAGAAGGAAACCCGCCCTGTAAGCCTGGAGGCCTAAGTCGAAGTGCTGAGCCTCCTTCCTCTCCTCGGTTTCCTTCACGGCCTTCTCCACGGCCGCCTTCTCCTTCCTTCCGGCCCTCTCTGCCAAACTTAGGAGATCCTGCACGGCCTGGTTTTTGACCCTCTGCAGTTCGTCCTGTAAGCTGTTGAGTTCGGCTTCTTTGATCTGGACGGCTTCAGTGAGCTCGCCGTTCTCCTTCTGGAGCTGGGCCTTTTCAGACTCGATCCTTGTGATCGTCTCAGAGAAGAGATATCGCTTCTTAGCCATATCCCTTGAGTAGACTTGGAGTTGATAGAGGGCGGAGCTTATTGCCGCTTCGCAGGTCTCCGGCACCTCTTTTTCGACTTCTAACCAGTCGCGTGGGAGGACGCCCTTGTACATCAACTCTGTGGCCACCCGGGTATCCCCCAGACCGGTGTCCGTTTTCTGCACGGCCCAGTTCGGGCGGAAGACGTTGTCGCCTCCAACCGATGCGGCGGTCGGAATACCCAGTACTGCCCCGCCGTGTTTTGGCCCTGTCGCCGTTCCGGACTTGGAGCTCTGACCCGGGGTATCTGCCCGGCTCGATAGGGCAAGCTTATGCGTCGCCCGACTGCTTTTCAGAGGCTTAGCCAGTGCGACCATCGGTGGAGTCGACTCCGGCGCCTTCCTCTTCTTGCCCTTTGTTTGGGGCTGCTCCTGCGCTGGGGACGCGCCAGAGGTCTGCTTGATTCTGTCCAAAAGGGACATCTGCTTCACCATTTCTGCAAAAGAGAACGGAGTGCAGTCAGAACTATGAAAACTGAAGAACACTTCAGAAAAACAAAATGTTATCCTAAAAAATCTACGTACGTGCCGGCGTCGCACGACTGACCCCGAGTGCGACCAGCTCGGCCTCATCTTCGAACTCTGAGCAGTGTATTGGACCTCGCTTGAGCTCTTCTTTGATCAGAGCGAAGGTCATATGGTCATAGTCCTCGAGGGCTGGTTTCTTACTAAGGCGGCGAGTGTCCGGCGTTCTCCATTGTAATGAGAACGGCCAGTGCGAGCCCGGCACGGTGTCCTTTACATAGAAGAACCTGTTCTTCCATGTGTGAATGGAAGAAGGTATCCCAGTGATCATCCTCATTTCAGCCCTCTGGCTAATGTAGATCCAGCCGCCGTCCTTATGCCTCTTCAGGTGCGCACACATCCTGAAGACGGGATTTTTCCCGCTCTTCGCAGCCTCTCTATAAATACCAGCGTTCTCCAAGAGTTTGGGACGACCTGTGTAACTGCCAGCCCGTAGTAATTCAGTACGTCCGCAAAAAAGGGGTGGAAGGGGAGCCTAAGCCCGGCCCGTAAGGCCTCTTCATATACGCAAAGGTCTGCACTATCGTTGCTGGCCCGATCCCCTTCGACAGCCGCCCTCAGAATGTACCGGCTAGGAATACAGTATTTGTCCCTGACGATCTGAAGCCTGCTCGGCGACAGATGGTTCACCTCGTATAGGGCCCCGATGTTATACTGTGGGTTGGCTTCCATCTGTGCCTCCGCTATCACCTCGACTGGCATGCGCGACGATCGAGGAACTGCCGCTTCGACGTCCTCTTCATCGTCGCTGGTTTCTACCCGGTCTGGTTCGTCCCCACAGGCCGGGATTGTGTCTAAGTCCACACTCATTTCCTCACCGCTCTCCTCGTCTATTACGATTACTAGCTCTTCGCCCTCAATACCGGCCTCCACTATAGGTGAGGCCGGCACCGCCCTCTCCGACGCCCCGGACCCCGTGGTGGTACTGGTCGAACCGGACTCCTTTGAGCTGGAGTCCGTCTCCGAACTAGTGCTAGACATAAAAAAGGGAAGAAAAGAAAAGCTAAAAAAGATTACCGAACTGAAGTGTTGGACGAGGACCTCCGGGCTCACTGATCCGAAGCGGGCAGAAAACTTGAATAGCCGAACAGAAGAGGAGGAGAGTAAAAGATGAAAAGTAAGAAATGAAGAGTAAACTTCAGTATTTATAGAGAGGCTGCGAAGAGCGGGAAAAATCCCGCCCCTTTCCCGCCAGCCGGAGTGCGCCACGTCGCCTGTCGCATTAAATACGCCGTTCGCATTAAATGCGCCGTCCGCATTAAATGCGCCGTTTGCATTAAATACAAGGCACAGGTCCCGAAGCGCTAGAAGACAAAAGACCTGTCCGGTTGTCCGGACAGGATATGGCGCATTCAGAAGACAAAAGACCTGTCCGGCTGTCCGGACAGGATATGGCGCGTTTGCTAGACGACAAAAGCGCTAGAAGACAAAAGACCTGTCCGGCTCTCCGGACAGGATATGGCGCGTTCGCTAGACGACAAAAGCGCTAGAAGACAAAAGACCTGTCCGGTTGTCCGGACAGGATATGGCGCATTCAGAAGACAAAAGACCTGTCCGGTTGTCCGGACAGGATATGGCGCATTCAGAAGCCAAAGACCTGTCCGGCTGTCCGGACAGGATATGGCGCGTTCGCTAGACGACAAAAGCGCTAGAAGACAAAAGACCTGTCCGGCTGTCCGGACAGGATATGGCGCGTTCGCTAGACGACAAAAGCGCTAGAAGACAAAAGACCTGTCCGGCTGTCCGGACAGGATATGGCGCATTCAGAAGACAAAAGACCTGTCCGGTTGTCCGGACAGGATATGGCGCATTCAGAAGCCAAAGACCTGTCCGGCTGTCCGGACAGGATATGGCGCGTTCGCTAGACGACAAAAGCGCTAGAAGACAAAAGACCTGTCCGGCTGTCCGGACAGGATATGGCGCGATCGCTAGACGACAAAAGCGCTAGAAGACAAAAGACCTGTCCGGCTGTCCGGACAGGATATGGCGCGTTCGCTAGACGACAAAAGCGCTAGACGACAAAAAGCGCTACAAGCAAAGACCTGTCCGGCTGGCCGTTCACAGCCTTAGCCGAACAGGACCGCATAACCTCCTGAACCAAGGACGTCCAGGAAGCCTGGCCGCCCAGACCTCTAGTCAAAAATTTAGCCGTACTGGATAGCCGAAAGCCTTCTGCCCGGCCTTACTCCTTCAGGCCAAACTCCAAGGCCAAGCCAGGGCGCCCGGAGTCTCCTGTCCGGCCACTATTTCTCCTAGCTGAGTCTGAGCCCGGCCTAAGCTGCCTGGAGGCCTTAAGGCCGGCCCGACGCTGTCTTTACCTTCTCTTTGCTTCTTCTAGCCACTTTCATGGCTTGAAGAACCAGGGGGCAACTGATGGGGTCCGGACTCAGCACTGAGGGAATCCGGACTCAGCACTGAGGGGTCCGAACTCAGCATCCAATTAGCTGCTGGCACGTGGCCCTCACAAGGACCGTTGGAAGGCCAACACCTGTCTCCACTAGATGTGGCACCTGGACCAATCAGGGACCTCCACCTGCCCTTCTTAGGTATGAGACCTGGTCCATACAGAGCCCACCACCTGTCTTGGACAGGTGGCTCAGAATCACTATAAATAGCCTTCACTTGTACTAAGGTGAGGGTCCTGAAAATCTGAGAACCAAAACTCTAAGCTTTTGCTCTGACATTGCTCTGCACTCCTGCTCATACTGACTTGAGTGTCGAAGCGCCCGTCCGGAGTATCACTCCGGGTTGGTCCTCTGACCCTTTTCTTTCTTGTCTGTACTCTTGTGCAGCGCAGGACTCAACCAGCCCCTCAGTCGTGGCTTGTTAGCTCGGACCACCCAGCCCTACCATAACCTGTTACCGATTTTAAGCCTAACAAATAGTAATTTGTATGATATTTTTTTGTTACATTATGAAAATTTATTAATTATTGTATAACAACCATTTGTTTACCCCCAGCAAATTCCTGGATCCGTCCTTACTTAAACTAATGAAACAAATGATCTATCTTTCAGCAATGGCAAGAGTTGAATTTCATTTTCGGGTTGAGAAACTTTAAATAAGCACTGTTAATCATTCAGGCTCGCCGTTTCTTTCTACTGTAAAATGTAGACAAAGTTAGAGCCACGTCCACTAAAAGACAAAGTTAAGGGGCTCAAATCCCCATAAAAGCAATAAAGATACCTTAAAAATGTCAAATAAACGGTGGTGTCACTCATGGTTTTAAATTTCAACCCAAATCCGAAATTTCGGTGGAGACCGACACCGAAATGGGTAAAAACCGAAACGGTCATTTATTTCGACCGAAATTTAGGAATTTCGGTTTTTCCAAAATTTGACCCAAAAAATCTTTTTTTTTAAATATTAATTTAATATTTCACCAAAATTTAATATTGAATAAAATATTTGTTCCGGGTTTGGTACCAGATTTCGACCGAAATTTTGAATTTTCGGTTGAAATTTCAAAATTTCAAGGTCCGAAACCGGTACTGAAACCGAAAATTTAAACCTCGGTGCACTCCCGTTTTTATTTTCCAAACCGAATTTCGTTTTCAAAATGTAATCCAAATAGTTAATACTTTTTTTAGTAGGTAAGTTCGGATTGAACCTCCGACCTTGGGGTAGAGTATAAATGTGCATAAAATTTGTTCTTGTCTCCATTTTACCTCATCCATCTTACGTGGAAAGAACGGGAGCGGATAAGGACCATGTGGGCCATAATACGTCAGGTCTATTGTCCTTGATACCCCGGCCTATAAATAGTTATTACATTTTTAGTAGGTAAGCTAGGATTGAGCCAGGGACCCTGGGGTTGAAAAATCAAAGTCTTTACCAATTGAGGTAGAGGCTCAACCCCATAATTTGAATTACAATCTCTAGATGGGAAGAAGAAGGGAAAAAAAGGGGAAATGATAAATGTGCCCCTTTTCATCACTTGGGACACTTGTACGTGGCAATCAGGTGCGTTCACTCCTTCAAATGTGAAGTACATCAGTCCCTTTGCAGTCATTGACACACTATAGCTAGGTGTCCCAAGTAATGAAAAGGGGCGCATTTATCATTTCTCAAAAAAAAAGCCATCAACGGTGATAACAAAGATAACGTTTAAAACCCATCAAAAAAGAGAGAAAGATGTCGTTTAAGGGGATTGAGCCTCTTGCTCAATGGTAAAGGCTATGCTCTTCAACCTAGAGGTCGGCTCTTCAATTACAGCCTACCTACAGGGGAAAAAAAAAAAAAAAGGAAACGAAAAGAAAAAAAATATCCTGTTGATGAAGACTTGTCCAGTGCTGTTGACTATTGTTTCTTTCCACACCACAAGCTTGTCCGTACGACATTTTAATGAGGATATCCATAGATCAACGATTAAGGTCTCTCCACTGATCTCAGAGGTCGAATAAGCACAACCGTGTAAACTAATTTGGATGGGCATGAATCAATCGTATGAGATGAGACATGGACCCAAAACATAAATTTACAAGCATTTTACTTTGGGCGCTGATATTCCCCTCACCCCCCACTTGACGGCTGGCTAACGTATTCTCTCTCTCTCTCTCTCTCTCTCTCTCTCTCTCTCCACACACAACAGGAACAGTTGATGGGCCCAACAGAAACCATTTGTGGAATGGTGGGCCCATCTTTGAACAATGTAGGCCCCGCCCATACCACACCATAGGATAATCCAAACCGTCCATTTGATGGGCCATAAACGTAAATAGGTTGCGTCCCAAAATATTTTTCCATAGGCGGATCCTAGCCCTCCGATCTAAATAGAAACTACATCTTATGCAACCTCTATAGATTGTAGGGTTGTGATCATCCTATGGAAATGATTTTTGCGGCACAACCTATTTACATTGTGGCCCATCAAATGGGCGGCTCAGATCATCCTATGGTCTGGACGGTACACTTCATTTTCAAAAATATGGGTGGGGCCTAAATTGGTACGAAGCACACCATAGGATGATCCAAACCATGGACGGCTTGGATCATCCTATGTTGTGGACGGTATGCTTCAATTTGAAAAATATCGGTGGGGCCTACGATTGGGCCTTAATGTTAGTGTACGACCAACTCCATAGGATTATCCAAACCATGGACGGCTTGGATCATCCTATGTTGTGGACGGGCCTTAATGTTACTGTACGACCCCACCAAACCATTCATTTGATGGGCCAACCCTTTTGGGAGCACAACCCATTTACGTTATGGCCCATCAAATGGACGGCTCGGATCATCGGATAGTACACTTCATTTTCAAAAATATGATTGGGGTTACTGTACGAACCACACCATAGGAGGATCCAAACCATGGACGGCTTGGATCATCCTATGTTGTGGACGGTACGCTTCAATTTGAAAAAAAATTGGTGGGGCCTACGATTGGGCCTTAATGTTACCAACTCCATAGGATTATCCAAACCATGGACAGCTTGGATCGTCCTATGTTGTGGACTAGCCTTAATGTTACTTTATGACCAACTCCATAGAATGATCCAAACCATTCATTTGATGGGCCACAATGTAAATAGGTTGTGCCCCAAAAATCATTTCCATAGGATGATCACAACCCTACAATCTATAGAGGTTGTATAAGATGTAGTTTCTATTTAGATCGGAGGGCTAGGATCTACCTATGGAAATGATATTATGGGACGCAACCTATTTACGTTTATGGCCCATCAAATGGACGGTTTGGATTATCCTACAGTGGTATGGGCGGGGCCTACGTTGTGTAGAGATGGGCCCACCATTCCACCAACGGTTGGGCTCACCAACTGTTCCTGTTGTGTGTGTGGAGAGAGAGAGAGAGAGAGAGAGAGAGACCGGTCAAATGGTGGGAAAGTGACATATCCTAACGTTTAACGTTAGCCAGCCGTCGAAAAGGGGGGGGGGTGGAATATCAACGCCCTTTACTTTTTCTTCATGACTGGCCACATAATGTAATTTCTACATTTCTTTATAAGATATATATTAATAATTAGGGAATTGCTAATGTCCATCGCAAAAGAGTTTTCGCGGCTGGTCTGTCGCACGTCAGACCAGCCACCTCATGAATGGAGACAAAGCTGTTGTGGCTAGTCTGACGTGCGACAGACCAGCCACGAAAACCCATTTGGGATGGAGCTTAACAAATCCCTAATAATTATAAAATATATGAAAAGTACTTTACTTTTTTAATTACAAGTACATGACACATGTGATGGGCTCATCATATATTTTCTTAAAATAATGTTATGTTTTCCTTGTGTAAAACTACTAGGTACTCCAAAAGATTAAGATGTTCGAGATATTTAATCTTTTATACCTTAACACTCCCCCCCTACGTGTGGCCACTCTTTCTAGGGTTGGTCCTCTTTTGGGTTTAGCCATTGCATTTGGAGGTTTGAACTCAAGACCTTTGGCTCTGATACTATGTTAAACTACCGGGTACTCCAAAAGCTTAAGCTGATGGAGATGGCGTTATTTAATCTTCTATACTTTAACACCTTGTTTATTTTTCATTTTTATTTTTTTGAAAATTTATATGAAATTGATTTCTAATTATATTATAAGTTACATAATAATTTTATAATTTTATGTTATAAAAAATGAATTTTGATATCTTATTTATGTCTGACAATATTTTCTGTATTTAAATTTTTACACTACTTTAAAAAAATAGAAAAATATTGGCCGAGATATCATACTATTAGCGATATCCCAGTAATGGATATGATCTAATCGAATTTTATAATTAAGGATCGTAAAACACTGGATTCAACAAGCTAGACCTGGGTTGTACATTTTTAGGATTGTAAAATTCAAACTTTAGCTTATAAAATCATGGTCTCAACTTATAAAATTAGGTTTTACTTTGTAAAATCCGATTATAAAACCCATGTATCCAATGCCATTAAGAAAAACCCATGTATCCAATGTTTTCCTGTTTGGCGGAAAAAAAGTTTCTACTCTCCTCTATTCTTGCCAACTTATTGGTTGCCACTAGGGGTGGACATGGTTCCGGTTCGAACCGAGGAACCGAACCGAACCGGCACATATGGTTCGGTTCGGTTCGGTTCTATATGTATATGGTTCGGTTTTGGTTCCGAAATCCGGGAACCGGTGCAGATTCGGTTCGGTTCTGGGTTTCGGATTCCGGAACCGAAAACCGAACCGAGAACCGACCCTCACCTTAAGTTCTTAAAATCACCCCCCGCCAATTTGATAAAAGCACCCCACTATCTATATAAAGTTATAAACACTCTGGACTGCCAGAAAAATGGAAAATGGTACAATAAAAAAGTGCATGAGAGGCCTGATATGCGCCCACCCATGTCAGATAGTGTGATCTGAACCCTTTATTTGGTAGACCCTGTTGTGAACATGACATGATCAGAAAGTTAGTCTCACCGGATGATCCCAAACATCCAATCAATGCCTACAAACAGACAGCTGCAAAAACAGAGTAATATCCACAATCAGGTTGTATGAATGAATTGTTAGAAATTAGGGGTGGACATGGCCTAATAAACAGGGCCATTGGTGAAGGTTGGGTAAACCCAGAACCGAACCGATTATATATGGTTCTGGTTCGGTTCGGTTCCATACATATATGGTTCGGTTCTGGTTCCAATTTCAGGGAACCGATTATATATGGTTCGGTTCTGGGTTTAGCCCAAAACCGAACCGAACCGAACCATGTCCACCCCTAGTTGCCACATAAATTGTGCTTCCTTGAAAAGAGGGTGAAAATGACGTCATTTTGTTTCTAGGAATGGTTGGTTGTCGTGCAATCCTTAGCCGAAGGGAATTTTTGCAAAAATAGCAGCTTTAGTTTACTCCTAAATAGAGAAAAGAAAAAGTATAATGAATTTTTTACTTTTACTTGATTTTTACTGTAAACTTTACTTATGCTGCTAAACAAATAACATATAGCGGAGTTCAATGCAATATTAGCAAACAAACGACGAATGTCATCTCAAATCCAACCAAATTATGACGGCTGGGGATATTTGGTGCAACCAAACTCACGGTAAGCAATTTTCTTGGTCACCGTTGCCAAAGACGAACCACCCATATTCTTATTTCATATGATTTCACTCCCACGTAATGTGTAATGTATACACGATCTTAACAGAAATTTATTCTATATAAGATGGAAAAGCCACACCAGAAGTAGTTTTGCTTGCATTAGTCAAGTCTGCCTTTGTTTTCAAGTCTACATCTCGTTCTTTTACAGGTTTAAATGTCTCGTCGGAACTGGAATTAAATTACTGTAAATTTCTTGTTACTCTGGACGGTTCTTTTGAAGATTTTAGTCATGACGCTAGCAGTGACATCTTGTTAGATCTCTTTAGAATTAATTTAGGGAAGTAATATATTCGGCTACTTTTCTTCCTGGGCCACCCCGTTAGTATATGTAATTTATTTATGACTCCACTTTTTACACTATAAGGGGTGACCAATAAGTTTTTTTTATATAGAAAAGTGTTTATTTTGGTGTTACATTTGTGTTTTGGTGGAGCTCTACACGGGCCCTTTGGCTATGTATCTCCCGAGCTCCCTTCTTATGATCACAACACTGCATAATCGATCCATCCAATTTGGGGCAACAATTGAATGAAACTAATGGAGAGAGGACATGAGATTCAAGAGAAGAACATTATTTTCTTGATGCCAAACACACAAAGAATAAAGCTAAAGTCTTACACTAGTCAAGAGACTTCAAAATTCACTAAATTGGCTTACAAATGAAGAATATACAATGCACAAAACATAGGCTACATTGTTATTCTAAACATTAACTTAATGAACCCTTTGGGTCTTGGGCAATGAAAATCAAAGAAAAACTTGACTTAAATGAGATAGGTTTGATATATCTTTCACCATGACCGCTACTTTGAAGCTTGAAATCCAACGAGTCTTTGATCTTTTTCCAAGCACAATGAATGCCTAGAAACTCCTATTCTTCTTCTCTTACCTTGCACGCCAATAGGTCTATGGGAAACCTCTCAAAAATGAACTCTATCTTTTTCAATGAGTTCCAGTGTTGTGGTGTGTGGCAAGAGGGACCAAGGTTCTCTTTTAAAAGAAAAGCTCCCATAGAGCTTTCCTAAAGTGCCCAAATCCGTCTGGCAATTAAACCCTAATTAGAAAGTGATATTTGAGCTTAGTTTCCTTCACCAAATATTTCCAAAGTTGAGATATAACCCTATGAACATCAAAGGTTTCTAAAGATGCAAGGCCACACTCAAATTAGCAAGCCTAAACATAGCAATCATTGTCTTTTAGGGATTCTATCAAGTTTAGAAACTCTAGACTTTTAGAAACTTTCCAACATACATGTCAAATTCAAGATTAACATCTACACTTGATGAAGTCTCTATCTTTAACTTTGCAATTTCGCCTTTAAAAAATTTAATACGATTCTTCAAATCTTTTACTGTAAAATCCGAGATTAACATCTACACTTGATGAAGTCTCTATCTTTAACTTTGCAATTTCGCCTTTAAGGAACTCAATGAGATTCTTCAATTCTTTTACTTGTTCTTTAATTTCTCAAGATTGAAAGAATAAGTATCCTTTTTTGAGTGACAGGAAGTTGCTCCCGAGATTCTCATCAAGCCGTTTCGCCTGTTTTTTCCTCCGGAGATTGAGAAGCCTTGCCAAACACAGCCATAGTTTTTCTGTATTATGTATTGGAAAGGAAGGATTGAATCGGATTATACATATCATTTCCTTGTTCTTGCTTTTAGTTGTTATTTTTCCTTTCAGGGGTCAAATCATGTGCTTGCGATAATACGTATACAATATGTATTTAAGAGGAAGTCTAAACTGAAGGGAGCCCTTGCAAAAAAGAGGTGAAAGGGCTCTCCCATTGGCTGCACATCACCATCATACATTAATAACTGCCGAAAAGTCAAACATGTTGGTGATTTGCAGCCAATGGGGGAGCCCTTTCACCTCTTTTTTGCAAGGGCTCCCTTCAGTCTAGAATTCCTCTGTATTTAATAATATTATTGTTTAGGATCGACAATGGTGGTATGGTGGATGCATTTCAAACTTTTGCACCATTTGATATTGTACGAGATTAAATATGTATCCTCTTTCCTATGTTGATCATTTATTTTTTCAGAAAGATTAGCCGTTCCCTTTCAAATTTGGACTTTTAGAAAGCAACTATCCCATCATTCTGATGTCTGAATAGAAAATTCACTTTACAAGAGCGTCCCCACCACCGGCTAATGCCAAAATAGTTGGAAGCAGCTTTGAATTTGGTAACACTTCTTGTCAAGTAGTTGTTTAACTACCCACGACTAATTTATGGTGTCCAATAGAGTTGTCTTTGACTAAGTAAATTCTTGATATATACCATTAACTCCAGTAATTTTCTCATCCAATATCCTTCCCCGTTCATTCTGCGTGGGTCTTCCTTCCTTTACTAACAATTAGTAATTATATTTTTCTCTTATACGTCTCCTAAATGTATCATTCACAAGTCTTCTGGCACTTGATCAATCGGCCAAATGAACTCTTTCAGCAATATCAGAAGTTAAATTTCATTTTCACGATGAGAAATTTCTATGCTCCGTTTGGTTGCCAGTAAAATTTACTGGCCAATGGGAGAGCTTTTTCGGGAAATGTAATAACTTCTTGACGGCTCTTTAAATACTAAAATACAAGATGGGTTATTAAAAATATTAAAATATGGTTGTGCTGATATCATTTCTCATTTTCTTATGTCCATTTTACTTGAAAGAAAACGAAAGAGGTATGGAACTTGTGGGCTATAAAAAGTAAGGTGTCTTCTCCTTATGCGTACCTTCTATGAATGGTTGATACTTGATGAAGAATGATGACAAAGACGATATTTAAGATGACTTCAATAGTTGATTCTTTTCACCCCTCAAGCATGTTATTGGGAATAAGATGGGGGAACCCATCAGATCAATGGTTAAAATCTCTCTCCTTATCTTTGAGCTCCAATAAGCACCACCCTCCAAACTAATTTTGATGAGCATGAACCTATCTTACAGAGGCACGCTTGACAAGTGATTGAGACCGTTTGTGTGCTTAGGCATCATGATACTTGATACGACCCAAAACTTTACTTTTTCAAGTAATTTACAATATTTTCATTAGTAATGAGCAGTGGTCCATAATGTGACTTTAAATAACTACAGGTATGGCACCCATACATAACAGTTATTTTACTTTTTTAACTACAGGGATGGGCCGTATGTGTAAAGTACCTTCGGTAATTTTATAAGAAGAAAATAATATTGGAAACAAGAGAGTCGGGGGTGACTCATGTTCTAAACCAATCTACTAGAATCCTAATAAAAAAATGGGCAGTGATAAATCGACTCCCCATGTGTCTATCTCTCTCCTATTTCTCTATCTAACCCAGAGGAGAGAGAAAGACACATGGGGAATCGATTTATCACTCCCCTAAAAACATACTCTTAATTTATCTAATATATTATTAATAAATTCAAACTCTAAAACAAATCAAAACAGTACTCTTAAGAGAGTCGATGGTGACTCACGTTCACAGTATGGCACCCTGTGATGCTCTCATCATATCATTTTTCTCTTGCTATAATGCTACGTTTTCCTTGTTTATTTTTAATTTTTGACTCTTTTTTTTAAATTCATAGAAAAAATTGATTTATAATTATAATATAAGTTGCCAAGTGATGTATTTACCCATTTCTTTTACTTGGGACAACCCTCTCTAGTGTACTTATGACAACCGTCCAAACTAATTTGGATGGGCATGAATCATTCATACGGTGGCGCAAATGACAATTGATTAGGGGTGCAACTCGATCGGGTCGATTTTTCAGAATTCGGGGAGAGCTTTTTCCTTAAAATTGGAGTCGAGGTTGGGTTGATTCCAATTCACTTTTTAGAGAAGGCTCAACTCAACCCGACCCAAGTTGCACCCCTACAATTGATTGATGTCGCTTATGAGGAGACACGGACCCAAAACATAACTTTTACAAACATATTACTTTTTCCTCACAAGTGTGAATGGCGAGGGGTGTCAATGGATCCAGATGGTACGATGGATGCTCCGAATCCGAACTTTAATGGACAGGACATGGGCATACTAGAAAGATCCATGGACATGTTTTGGATCCTCATCATAAAGAAAATCCTTGCCAACTTATTGGTTGCCAACATAAAGTGTGCCTTCTTGAAAAGAGGGTGGAAATGATGTAATTTTTTCTCTTTTCTACAAATGGATGTTTGTCGTGACAATCTTACCCGAAAGGAATTTTTGACAAAATGGCAGCTTTAGTTTCCTCCTAAATTAGAGAAAAGACAAAGAAAAATGAATTTTTACTTTTACTTCATTTTTATATTAAACTTTACTTCGGCTTCTAAACAAATAACATAGAGTGGAGTTCAATGCAATATTGGCAAACAAACGAAATGTCTTCCTAAATCCAACCAAATTATGACGGCTAGGGATATCTGCTGCAACCAAACACACCGTAAGCAATTTTCTAGGAGTCTACAAATTGGGTCAAGTCACCATTGCCAACGATGAACTGCTCATTGGAGATATAGCCCATATTCTTATTTCATGTGATTTCACTCCCATGTAATATATAATGTATACACGGTCATAACCGAAATTTTATCTATATCAAAGATGCAAAAGCAGCACCAGTAGTTTTGCTTGCATTATTCAAGTCTGCCTTTTTTTCTTCAAGTCTACATCTCGTCCTTCTACAGGTTTCAATGTCTCGTCGGAAATGGAATTAAATTACTGTAAATGTTTTGTTACTCGAGATGGTTCTTTTCAAGTTTTTAGTCATGACGCTAGCAGTGATATTTTGTTAGATCTCTCTAGAATTTTAACGTTTTTCACGTCAAATCACGTTGTAAGAGGAGCGTGTGTGTAATGCCCGGGGGGGGGGGGTGAAAATATCATTTCCTTTAATTTAGGGAAGTAATATATTCGCCTCCTTTTCTTTCCTGGCCCCCCCCATTAGTATATTTATGACTCCACTTTTTACAGTATAAGAGGGTGACCAGTAAGTTTTTTTTATATAGAAAAGTGTTTATTTTGGTGTTACATTTGTATTTTGGTGGAGCTCTACACAGGCCCTTTGGCCATGTATCTCCCAAACTCCCTTCTTATGATCACAAACACTGCATGATCGATCCATCCAATTTGGGCCAGCAATTGAATGAAACCAATGGAGAGAGAAGATGAGATTCAAGAGAAGAACATTATTTTCTTGATGCGAAACACACAAAGAAGGAAGCCTAAGTTCTTACACTAGTCAGTGGTGCTATGGTGGATGCATTTCAAACATTGACATCATTTGAAGATATTGAACCTATATATTTTGAGAAAGGTTCCTCTTCCTTATATGGATCATAAATATTTTGAGAAAGATTCCCCTTTCCTTTTCAAATTTGGACTTTTAGAAAGCAAGTATCCCATCATTCACACGTAATTTTTTTTTCTGGGTAATGTTATCAGGACAACCATATTTTGATATTTGCACAAACCCAGCTGTCTTTTCTTCTTTAGCTTGCTCATGAGGGAGCTTTTCGGGAAATGTAATAACTTCTTCACAGCTCTTTAGGGGCGATGATATTTTCACTCCCCCTGCAGTACGCAAGGGGACGTCAAATCATGTTAATGAGGGGAGCTAATGCGTACTGTAGGGGGAGTGAAAATACCATTGCCCTTCTTTAAATACTAAAATACAAGATGGGTTATTGAAAATATTAAAATAGGGTTGTGCTGATATCACTTCTCATTTTCTTATGTCCATTGAAGGCGTATGGAAGTTGTGGGCTATAAAAAGTCAGGTGTACTGTCGTTAAACCCTACAGTACAACCCCATTTTCTTATGTCATCCTAAATCCAACCAAATTATGACAGCTAGGGATATCTGCTGCAACCAAACACACCGTAAGCAATTTTCTAGGAGTCTACAAATTGGGTCAAGTCACCATTGCCAACGATGAACCGCTCATTGGAGATATAGCCCATATTCTTATTTCATGTGATTTCACTCCCATGTAATTATAATGTATACATGATCATAACCGAAATTTTATCTATATCAAAGATGCAAAAGCAGCAGCAGTAGTTTCGCTTGCATTATTCAAGTCTGCCTTTTTTTCTTCAAGTCTACATCTCGTCCTTCTACAGGTTTCAATGTCTCGTCAGAAATGGAATTAAATTACTGTAAATATCTTGTTACTCGAGATGGTTCTTTTCAAGTTTTTAGTCATGACGCTAGCAGTGACATCTTGTTAGATCTCTCTAGAATTAATTTAGGGCGATGATATTTTCACTCCCAACGCACGCTCCCCTTATAATGTGATTTGATGTGAAAAGTGGCCAGTAAGTTTTTTTTATATAGAAAAGTGTTTATTTTGGTGTTACATTTGTATTTTGGTGGAGCTCTACACGGGCCCTTTGGCCATGTATATCCCAAGCTCCCTTCTTGTGATCACAAACACTGCATGATCGATCCATCCAATTTGGGCCAGCAATTGAATGAGACCAATGGAGAGAGAAGATGAGATTCAAGAGAAGAACATTATTTTCTTTATGCGAAACACACAAAGAAGGAAGCCAAAGTTCTTACACTAGTCAGTGGTGCTATGGTGGATGCATTTCAAACATTGGCATCATTTGAAGATATTGAACCTAGATATTTTGAGAAAGGTTCCTCTTTCTTATATTGATCATAAATATTTTGAGAAAGATTCCCCTTTCCTTTTCAAATTTGGACTTTTAGAAAGCAAGTATCCCATCATTCTGAAGTCTGCACACGTAATTTTTTTTTTCCGGGGAAATGTTATCAGGACAACCATATTTTGATATTTGCACAAACCCAACTGTCTTTTCTTCTTTAGCTTCCTCATGAGGGAGCTTTTCGGGAAATGTAATAACTTCTTCATAGCTCTTTAGGGGCGATGATATTTTCACTCCCCCTGCAGTACGCAAGGGGACATCAAATCATGTTAATGAGGGGAGCTAATGCGTACTGTAGGGGGAGTGAAAATATCATTGCCCTTCTTTAAATACTAAAATACAAGATGGGTTATTGAAAATATTAAAATAGGGTTGTGCTGATATCACTTCTCATTTTCTTATGTCCATTTAAACACGCCCCCCCCCCCCCCCTTTTGGGCTATTAATTGAATGAAACCTTCAATGGAGAGAGAAGATGAGATTCAAGAGAAGAACATTATTTTCTTGATGCGAAACACACAAAGAAGGAAGCCAAAGTTCTTACACTAGTCAGTGGTGCTATGGTGGATGCATTTCAAACATTGGCATCATTTGAAGATATTGAACCTAGATATTTTGAGAAAGGTTCCTCTTTCTTATACTGATTATAAATATTTTGAGAAAGATTCCCCTTTCCTTTTCAAATTTGGACTTTTAGAAAGCAAGTATCCCATCATTATGAAGTCTGCACACGAAATTTTTTTTTTCTGGGTAATGTTATCAGGACAACCATATTTTGATATTTGCACAAACCCAGCTGTCTTTTCTTCTTTAGCTTGCTCATGAGGGAGCTTTTCGGGAAATGTAATAACTTCTTCACAGCTCTTTAGGGGCGATGATATTTTCACTCCCCCTGCAGTACGCAAGGGGACCTCAAATCATGTTAGTACTTGATTTGACGATGACAAAGACGATATTTAAGATGACTTCAATAGTTGATTCTTTTCACCCCTCAAGGATGTTATTGGGAATAAGATGGAGGAACCCATCAGATCAATGGTTAAGATCTCTCTCCTTATCTTTGAGCTAGAATAAGCACCACCGTCCAAACAAATTTGGATGGGCATGAACCTATGGTACAGGGGCCCCGAATTTATCATCTCCCATTATATTCAATTTTGGTCCCACATGGTATCAGACTAAGCTAAATTTCTTGTTACTCAAGAAAGTTCAGTCAAGACGCTAGCAGTGACATCTTTTTGGAGCGCTCTAGAGTCTAGAATTAATTTAGGGAATTGACATAATCACTCGCTTTTCTTCCTTCAGGTCACCCCTTTCGTGTATTTATGACTCCACTTTTACACTACAAGGGATGACCGGGGAAGAAAAGTGAACAAAAATTTAATTATAACAAAGATGATCCCTCTGCATTAACAAAAGCCTATAAATCCCATCACTCCTCTCTGTAGTTCTCCATTTCTAACCTTCTCAAGAACAAACGCTTTAAGCACAAACACCTCCCTCATCCTTCCCTCCTTTTAGCTATCATTCTTTGATCATTTCTCCTCCTTTTTTTTTTTTTTAACCTTTTTCAGTTTCTAATGGCTGATGAAGTTATTCTGTTGGATTTCTGGCCCAGCCCTTTTGGGTTGAGAGCTAGAATAGCCATGGCAGAGAAAGGGGTCAAATACGAATACAGGGATGAAAATATCCCAGGAAAGAAGAGTCCCCTGTTAAAGTATAAAAGATTAAATACTGCCTTTCTCCAACAGCTTGAGCTATTGGAGAAGTTGGTAAGTTAACATGGTATCAGAGCAAATGCCTGGGTTCAAACCTCCTTGATAGCAAAATCCACATGCAATGGCTAAACCCAAAAGTTGGGCGCCACATGTGCCGTGGGACCACATGTGCCACGTGTAGGCCAACCCTAGAAAGTGGGGCCACACGTGAGGGGGAGTGTTAAAGTATAAAAGATTAAATACTGCCTTTCTCCAACAGCTTGAGCTATTGGAGAAGTTGGTAAGTTAATATCCCCTTCTCCTTGAATCAAATCCCGTCCATAAGAAAATCCCTGTCCTCATCCATAACGGAAAACCCGTTTGCGAATCTCTCATTATCGTTCAATACATCGATGAGGTTTGGAACGATAAACCTCTCCTACCCAAAGATCCTTACGAAAGAGCCAAGGCTAGGTCTTGGGCCGATTTCGTTGATACAAAAGTTAGTATCTAGAACGAAAATAATCATGTTTTTCAAAATGTACAGTACTGAAATTCTTAATATGATCTATCTCCAGCATTATGGATTAGAGGTAGGGCTGCAACTCGAGCCGGGTTTTACCTGAAACGCATCGACCCGACCCGAAAATAGCCTGGGTTAGGTTTAGGTTTCTCGGTTTCTGGTTGGGTCGGGTTTAGGATCCAAAAACCCGGATGAATCTCTGGTCGAGCTGGTTTTGAAGGGGCCGGACCCGAGCCAACCCAACCCAACCCAACCCGAGTTACTTAAGTTAGTATATATTAGGGGACAAGTTATTAGTTAATGCAGTAAAGACTAAAGAGCTTGCTGTTTATATCACATGAGTATAATCATTTTCATTTGGTAATGCATCAATTTGTTATATTTGAACTAGTTATTAGGTAATGCACTAAAGAGTTTGTCATGCTTTAGTTTTCTGCTTCTATGAGTTGAGTTGCCTTGCCAAGTAAGTGTTTTCCTTGAAAAATTTATTCAACTTGAAAAAACCCGACCCGACCTGAGATTTATCATTGGTATGGCTAGGTTTGGAAATCGTAGATTTTTCGAGGAAAAAAAAACCCAACCCGACCTGAGATATTTCTTGGGTAGGGTAGGGTTCTTCAAAACCCGACCCTCGCGACCCAAGTTGCAGCCCTAATTAGAGGCAAGAGATGGTTTAATATCTTGTTTATATTTAGGATGAAATGATTTTTTTGGCACACACTAGTATAAGCAATACAGTATTTTTTTTATAAAAAAAATGGACTATACGGGCTTACTCTATATACACAAATATGCCATTTTCTCTGTTTTTCTTTCTTAGTTTGTGATTAGTTTCATGTAATTAATGGGGTTAACGTTTTTTACACACAGATGTATGATTGTGGGACGAGAATATAGAAAACAAAGGAGAAGCTAAGAGCAAGCTAAGAAGGAATTTATAGATTGTTTGAAGCTTTTGGAAGGGGAGCTCGCAGAGAAGTCATATTTCGGTGGTGATACTTTAGGATATGTCGACGTGGCCCTAATCCCTTTTGCCTGCTGGTTTTACTCGTACGAGACTGAAGGGAAATTCAGTATAGAAGAGGAGTGCCCAAAGACTATGGCCTGGGTGAAGAGATGTATGGAGAAGGAGAGTGTCTCAAAGAGCCTTCCAGAGCCCCAAAAGGTCTATGAGGTTGTTTGTTTCTTAAAGAAATTGTATGGAATCGAGTAAGAGAGGAAAAGATAGTTTTAAAATTAGAGGTGAGCCTATGGTATGTAGTAGATTTAAGTATGTTTTGTTCTTCGTTTTCTTTTCATGGTCTGAATGGGTTTGTGTGATAAAGCTTTTGGAGCATGGATTTTGGCTATATCTCATAGCCAAAATGCGATATGGCCATTATCTTCTCTAATGGCCACTATCTTATCTATGGTCTTAATAGTAAAGATATTACATTCGGCTTTGTACTTTTTTTTCTTTCCTTTTTTTTTTCTGTGTCTATTTGTCTCTAATACATGTTGGAAAGGAAAGGTTGATTATGATAATACACATATTTCCTTCCAACCGCCCCCCACGGCTGGCTAACGTTAAACGTTAGGATTTAACTTATATGTTACTTTCCCATAATTTGACCGGTCTCTCTCTCTCTCCACACACACTCAACAGGAACAGTTGGTGGGCCCAACAGAAACCGTTGGTGGAATGGTGGGCCCATCTTTGAACAACGTAGGCCCCGCCCATACCACACCATAGGATAATCCAAACCGTCCATTTGATGGGCCATAAATGTAAATAGGTTGCGTCCCAAAATATGATCCTAGCCCTCCGATCTAAATAGAAACTACATCTTATGCAACCTCTATAGATTGTAGGGTTGTGATCATCCTATGGAAATGTTTTTTGAGGCACAACCTATTTACATTATGGCCCATCAAATGAATGGTTTGGATCATTCTATGGAGTTGGTCATAAAGTACCATTAAGGCCTGTCCACAACATAGGACGATCCAAGCCGTCCATGGTTTGGATAATCCTATGGAGTTGGTCGTACAGTAAAAATTAAGGCCCAATCGTAGGCCCCACCGATATTTTTTCAAATTGAAGCGTACCGTCCACAACATAGGATGATCCAAGCCGTCCATGGTTTGGATCATCCTATGGTGTGGTTCGTACCAATTTAGGCCCCACCCATATTTTTGAAAATGAAGTGTACCGTCCAGACCATAGGATGATATGAGCCGTCCATTTGATGGGCCACAATGTAAATAGGTTGTGCCCCAAAAATCATTTCTGTAGGATGATCACAACCCTACAATCTATAGAGGTTGCATAAGATGTAGTTTCTATTTAGATCGGAGGGCTAAGTTCAGCTTATGAAAATAATATTTTGGGACGCAACCTATTTACGTTTATGACCCATCAAATGGACGGTTTGGATTATCCTATGATGTGGGAATGGCGGGGCCTACGTTGTTCAAAGATGGGCTCACAATTCCACCAACGGTTTCTGTTGGGCCCACCAACTGTTCCCGTTGTGTGTGTGTGTGGTGAGAGAGAGAGAGAGAGAGAGAGAGAGAGAGGTCAAATGGTGGGAAAACGTTAGCCAGCCGTGGTGGGGGGAGGATATCAGCGCCCTAATACATATCATTTCCTTTGTCTTGCCATTAGTAGTGTTTTTGGTGTCGGTTGTCACATCATGTCCTTGGAGTCCCAAAATAATTGATACATCACATTCATTATTGGGAATTCCTATCTTTTGCATAAGGGTGACACTCGTTATGTATGCGCTCTCTTCTAATAATGACACTCTTTATTTTTGCACCTTTCCTTTCTGGGGTTGCTCGGATGAAATAAGTATCCTGTAATTGTAAGCGGAGAAATGTAAAACACTAAAACAGAGTGAAGAATGCCATTATCAAAACAAGAATGGGGTTATTAAAAGCAGGGGCGATGCCACTTGTAAGGAAAGCGGGACAATTGCCCCCCTTATTTTTTGGAAAAATATATATATATATATACCTTTATTTTTTAATATTTTTTTATACTTACCCATTTTTAAAAAATATGCCCCCCTTTCCAATCATCCCTAAGATAGAAAACAAGTTTAAAATTTTAATGTTACCATTTTTATCTCCCTTCTTTGTGCAAAATTTACTATAATTTTTGCCCCCTTCTGCAAAATTTTAGATAGAATTTTTTTCTATCTTAATTTTAAGATAGATAAAAAATTACTATAAATTTTGCCCCTCCTTTGTAAAATTTCTGGCATCGTCCCTGATTTAAAAGAGGCGGCGGAGGCGATGAAAGAAGCGCTTGCATGAAAGGTAGGGTTTTGAGGTCTTTATCTAGAAGTTTGAGGATCATAGAGTCAAATCTATGTGAGGATTTCCGTAGGCTTACTAAAAGAGGCGGAATTATTAAGGTACGAGGGCAGGACTTGGTAGCCCGCTTGGCAATTGGTAGGAGCGAAACCGGAAGATACATGTTTTGGCAGCTTTCAAGAATTAATTTAGGGAAAGGAGGTTTGGCAGAAATCTATTGAGATTGGAATAGATCTAAGTAGATTTCTAGAATTTGTAATCCAAATAGTTAATGCGTTTTTTAGTAGGTAAGTTTGGATTGAACCTCCGACCTTGGCGTAGTATATAAATGTGCATAAAATTTGTTCTTGCGTCCATTTTACCTCATCCATCTTACGTCGAAAGAACTGGAGTGGATATGGACCTTGTGGGCTGTAAGATGTCAGGCCTATTGTCCTTGATCCCCACCGTCTATAAATAGTTATTACATTTTCAAGTAGGTAAGCTAGGATTGAACCTCGGACTTTGGGGTTGAAAAACAGTCTTTACCAATTGACGTAGAGGCTCAACCCCATATTTTGAATTACAATCTCTAGATGGGAAGAAATAGGGGGAAAAAAACCATCAACGGTGATAACAAAGATGTCATTTAAGGGTAGGGGGGCAGCTTGGGTCGGGCTTGACCCGAACCGGACAGGTTCAACCCAATTTTTGCTCAGGTTGGTTTGGCATTTTCTTGGGTTGGGTTGGGTTGGGTTTGGGTGAATTGGGAAAAGCCAATCTGATTTAATTTTGGGTTGCGTTAGGGTTGAGGCCTTGGCTACTCGATCTGACCCGAACACGACCTCCGTCGTCTAATTTTATTAGGATTTTCTTAGGATTATGTTTTTTTCCTTGTATTTTTCTGTTTGGCCTTATATGGGTCCAAATCCAACCAGACTCAACCCGACCCGATTTAGAAGCGGGTTGGGTTAGGGTTGACCATCCTCAACCCGACGCTCGGGTTGGGTCGGGTTAGGGTTGAGGGAATGCTATCTTGAGTTGTTTTAGGGTTGGCCTCAACCCGACCCAACCCGACCCGAGTTGCACCTCTATTTAAGGGGATTGAGCCTCTAGCTCAGTGGTAAAGGCTATGCTCTTCCACATAGAGGTCAGCTGTTCAATTACTGCTTACCAAAAGAAAGAAAAGAAATAAAAGAAAAGGAAAAAGATGTTGCTTAATAAGACTTCAACCATTGGTTCTTTCCACGCCTCAAGCTTGTCTGTATGACATATTTATGAGGAAATCCATCAGATAAATGGTTGAGGTCTCTCCATTGATCTCTGAGCTCGAATAAGTACAACCGTCCAAACTAATTTGGATGGGCATGAATCATTCATACGGTGGCGCAAATGACAATTGATTAGGGGTGCAACACGATCGGGTCGATTTTTCAGAATTCTGGTAGAGCTTTTACCTTAAAATTGGAGTCGGGGTCGGGTTGATTCCAATTCACTTTTTGAGAAAGCTCAACTCAACCCGACCCAAGTTGCACCCCTACAATTGATTGATGTCGCTTATGAGATGAGACACGGACCCAAAACATAACTTTTACAAGCATATTACTTTTTCCTCACAAGTGTCCAGACTGGATACTCCGAATCCGAGCTTTAATGGACGGGACATGGGCATACTAGAAAGATCCATGAACATGTTTTGGATCCTCATCATAGAATCTGAAATTTTCTAGGATTGGATCCAGACATGTAAGAAAATCCTTGCCAACTTATTGGTTGCCAACGTAAAGTGTGCCTCCTTGAAAAGAGGGTGGAAATGATGTAATTTTTTCTCTTTTCTACGAATGGATGTTTGTCGTGACGATCTTAGCCGAAAGGAATTTTTGACAAAATGGCAGCTTTAGTTTCCACCTAAATTAGAGAAAAGACAAAGTAAAATGAACTTTTACTTTTACTTCATTTTTACATTAAACTTTACTTCGGCTTCTAAACAAATAACATAGAGTGGAGTTCAATGCAATATTCGCAAACAAACAAAATGCCATCCCAAATCCAAATATAACTGCTAGGGATATCTGGTGCAACCAAACACACCGTAAGCAATTTTCTTGGAGTCTACGAATTGGGTCAAGTCACCATTGCCAACGATGAACCGCTTATTGGAGATATAGCCCATATTCTTATTTCATGTGATTTCACTCCCATGTAATGTATAATTAATGTATACATGATCATAACAGAAATGTTATCTATATAAAAGATGCAAAAGCCGCACCAGTAGTTTTGCTTGCATTATTCAAGTCTGCCTTTTTTTTCAAGTCTACATCTCGTCATTTTACAGGTTTCAATGTCTCGTCGGAAATGAAATGAAATTACTGTAAATTTCTAGTTACTCGAGACAGTTCTTTCAAGTTTTTATTCAAGACGCTAGAAGTGACATCTTGTTAGATCTCTCTAGAATTAATTTAGGGCGATGATATTTTCACTCCCCACGCATGCTCCCCTTGTAACGTGATTTGATGTGAAAAGTGGGGCAACTTTAACGTTTTTTCACATCAAATCACGTCATAAGGGGAACGTGCATATAATGCGGAGGGAGTGAAAATATCATCTCCTTTAATTTAGGGAAGTAATATATTCGCCTCCTTTTCTTTCCTGGGCCACCCCATTAGTATATTTATGACTCCACTTTTTACAATATAAGGGGGTGACCAGTAAGTTTTTTTTATATAGAAAAGTGTTTATTATGGTGTTACATTTGTATTTTGGTGGAGCTCTACACGGGCCCTTTGGCCATGTATCTCCCAAGCTCCCTTCTTATGATCACAAACACTGCATGATCGATCCATCCAATTTGGGCCATCAATTGAATGAAACCAATGGAGAGAGAAGATGAGATTCAAGAGAATAACATTATTTTCTTGATGTGAAACACACAAAGAAGGAAGCCAAAGTTCTTACACTAGTCAGTGGTGCTATGGTGGATGCATTTCAAACTTTCGCATCATTTGAAGATATTGAACGTAGATATTTTGAGAAAGGTTCCTCTTTCTTATATTGAACATAAATATTTTGAGAAAGATTCCCCTTTCCTTTTCAAATTTGGACTTTTAGAAAGCAATACCCATCATTGTGTCCGCACACGTAATTTTCCCACCCACTCTCCGTTCATTCTGCGTTGGTCTTCATTCCTATTACTGAGAATTTTTGTGTCAAAATTTTTGTAGTAATTATATCTTTCTCTTATCCTTCTCCGAAATTCATCATTCACGAGTCTTCTGGTAGTTAATCAATCGGCCAAATGAACTCTTTCAGCAATATCAAAAGTTAAATTTCATTTCCAGGATGAGAAATTTCAAAAGGAGAACTGTTTGGGTAATGTTATGAGGACAACCATATTTTTTGATATTTGCACAAACCCAGCTGTCTTTTCTTCTTTAACTGGCTCATGAGGGAGCTTTTCGGGAAATGTAATAACTTCTTGACAGCTCTTTAAATACAAAAATACAAAAATATTAAAATGTGGCTGTGCTGATATCACTTCTCATTTTCTTATGTCCATGTATTGTCGGGTGTATTGTCGTTATACCCACCGCCTTCTATGAATGGTTAATACTTGATGAAGGACGATGACAAAGACGATATTTAAGATGATTTCAATAGTTGATTCTTTTCACCCCTCAAGCATGTTATTGGGAATAAGATGGAGGAACCCATCAGATCAATGGTTAAGATCTCTCTCCTTATCTTTGAGCTAGAATAAGCACCACCGTCCAAACTAATTTGGATGGGCATGAACCTATCATACAGAGGCATGCGTGACAAGTGAGTGAGACCGTTTGTGAGGTCAGGCATCACGATAGGACCCAAAACTTTACTTTTTCATGTAATTTACTTCTTTTTTTTCATAAGTATGAGCAGTGGTCCATAATGTGCTTTAAATAAGTACAGGTATGGCACGGTGGCGTATGTGTAACTACAGGTACATCACATGACAGTAAATTTACTTTTTCAACTACAGGTATGGGCCGTATGTGCAAACTACCTTAGGTAATTTTAGAAGAAGAGAATAATATTGGAAACAAGAGATAAAACTAAAGAACTAGAGATGTGCAGAAACGTTAAAAAATTAAATATACACGAGAAGTTTGAATAATAAAAAAACTCCAACTAGATAGCAAGTTTAGCAACTAGCTATCCAGGATTAAAAAAACAAAACTATTCTAAACCAATCTTCTAAAATCCTAATAAAAACAAACTCTTAACTTATCTAATATATTATTAATAAATTCAAACTCTAAAGCAAATAAAAATGGACTCTTTATGCTCTGTTTGGTTGCCGGGTTTTTTTTGTTCCCGGGAGTTATGTGGGAGAAAAAAATACCCTGGTAGATAGGTGGGAAAAAAAGAGTCCCGGAAGTATCCTGGTAAAATAAAAATCCCATGTTTGGTTATGTGGGAGAAAAAAATACCCTGGGAGATATGGTGGGAGAAAAAAAAACCTTTGTTTGGTTGCTTGAACTGTTGGGTAGAAAAAAATTCTTCTCAAGCTTATTTTTGGTTCCTGAGTTTATTTTTGTTCCTGGGGTTATCTTGGGATGGGATGAAAAGGCAATCATTATAAAAGTGGGATTAAAAAATTCACCCCACAAGTAATAGTGGGGTTAAAATAAACCTAGTGCTAAAAGGCAACCAAACATGGGATGGGACCAAAATTTAACTTACTCTCCCACAAAACTCCCAGGCACAAAAAAAACCCGGCAACCAAACAGAGCATTAAGGAATGGTTGGCTGTCGTGAGTCGTGACAATTCTTATCAACAAGGAATATTTTAAGAAAAATATCAGTTCTATTTTCCTCCTAAATCCCATTACAGGATTTGCTAGAACCATCCCAAAAGGCATTTCACGGACGGACTGTTGCAGGAGAGAGCAGAGGCAAAGCCTCACTTTTCGTCTTATTCATTTAATTTATCTGATGTGGCAGCTCTCCCATTCACGAAATGCCTTTTGTGATGGTCCCTAGCAAATCCCATAACAGAAAAGACAAAGTAAACTGATTTTTTACTATGGCTTTATTTTTACTCAGAAAATGTAGTAATTTTACTTGGGCTTCTAAACAAACAACAGACGAATAGTGATATCCTATAGGACAATTCGCACCCCTTGCAACTTGATTTGACGTCAAAGAGCATTAATGTCTGCCGCAAGTAACGTTACACGGTATGCGAATTATCCTCCAGGGGGTGCGAATTTATCATCTCCCAATATATATTGCCTAAATATATGCAATTTTGGCACGTTGTCCCGGTCCCACTAGGTGTGTTGTTGTAAATTTTAAGTCGTCGCACATGGTATTAGACTAAGCTAAATTTCTTATTACTCGAGAAAGTTCAATCATGACGCTAGCAGTGACATCATTTTGGAGCGCTCTAGAATTAATTTAGGGAATTGACATAATCACTCGCTTTTCTCCCATCAGGTCACCCCTTTCGTGTATTTATGACTCCACTTTCACACTACAAGGCGTGACCGGGGAAGAAAAGGGGAACAAAAATTTAATTATATCAAAGATAATCCCTCTGCATTCACAAAAAGCCTATAAATCCCATCAGTCCTCTCTGTAGTTCTCCATCTCTAACCTTCGCAAGAACAAACGCATTAAGCACAAACACCTCCCTCATCCTTCCTTCCTTTTAGCTATCATTCTTTGATCATTTCTCCTCCTTTTTCTTTTTTTTTTTAACTTTTCAGTTTCTAATGGCTGATGAAGTTATTCTGTTGGATTTCTGGCCCAGCCCTTTTGGGTTGAGAGCTAGAATAGCCATGGCAGAGAAAGGGGTCAAATACGAATACAGAGATGAAAATCTTCGAGAAAAGAGTCCCCTTCTCCTTAAATCAAATCCCGTCCATAAGAAAATCCCTGTCCTCATCCATAACGGAAAACCCGTTTGCGAATCTCTCATCATCGTTCAATACATCGATGAGGTTTGGAACGATAAACCTCTCCTACCCAAAGATCCTTACGAAAGAGCCAAGGCTAGGTTTTGGGCCGATTTCGTTGATAAAAAGGTTAGTATCTAGAAGGAAAATAATCATGTTTTTCAAAATCTACAGTACTGAAATTCTTAATATACACAATATGCCATTTTCTCTGTTTTTCTTTCTTAGTTTGTGATTAGTTTCATGTATTTAATGGGGTTAACATTTTTTACACACAGATGTATGATTGTGGGACGAGAATATGGAAAAACAAAGGAGAAGCCCAAGAGCAAGCTAAGAAGGAATTTATAGATTGTTTGAAGCTTTTGGAAGGGGAGCTCGCAGAGAAGTCATATTTCGGTGGTGATACTTTAGGATATGTCGACGTGGCCTTAATCCCTTTTGCCTGCTGGTTTTACTCGTACGAGACTGAAGGGAAATTCAGTATAGAAGAGGAGTGCCCTAAGACTATGGCCTGGGTGAAGAGATGTATGGAGAAGGAGAGTGTCTCAAAGACCCTTCCAGAGCCCCAAAAGGTCTATGAGGTTGTTTGTTTCTTAAAGAAGATGTATGGAACCGAGTAAGAGAGGAAAAGATAGTTTTAAAATTAGAGGAGAGTCTATGGTATGTAGTAGATTTAAGTATGTTTTGTTCTTCGTTTTCTTTTCATGGTCTGAATGGGGTTTGTGTGATAAAGCTTTTGGAGCATGGATTTTGGCTTTATCTCATAGCCAAAATGCTTTTGGAGCATGGATTATGTTTTGTTCTGAGATGTTTCTTCCGTTCATTTAATTATATCGGTCTATTTATTTTCATCATCATCATGCTCTCTCGAAATAAAAATTCAATAAGTAGAAAACAATAGAACAAAAAAAAAAAAAAAAGGGGGAGAGAGAGTAAAGGAAAAGACAAAAAAAAACCATCAGAAAGATCGGATCTGTTATCTGTATCAACCTCGACACTAGAAAGTGGCTCAGATGACCGTCGTGAGAATATAAAATTCACTTTCATCATACGGTTTCTTCTACCTTTCTAATATTTGCACATAATAAAAGTAAAACCAGAAATGAGAGAGAGAGAGAGAGAGAGAGAGTCAAAGTGTGCGAGGGAGAATTTATAAGGATGCTGAGGAATTTTTAGGGTGTTCTTTTGACATTCATGCCCTTAATCACAAACAATTAACTAGTGACGTTTCATAAAGGCTTTGCTCTGTCTCACAGGAGGTTCAATCCCACCTATCAAAAACAAATGGGAGCAGACCACATTTATTTCCAACTAGGTCATCTTTTGGCTGACCTAGACCATCTATAGTAATCCGAACCCTCCACTAGATCTCGTGTAGCCAAAAAATAATGTCAATAACTCAATTCTAACGTCTAATAATGTGTATTTTTACTGCACAATATCTAGTGGAGATCAAAAGCAAGGCCTCTCAAATGAACGGCTTGGATCAATCAGAGGGGAGAAGCAGTGTCTAGTAGCGGTAGGAGTGAAACTCTGGGTCGATTTTTTGGAATTTGGGTTGAGCTTTTACCTTAAAATGGGGTCGGGTTCAGGTTGATTCCAGTTCATTTTTTGGCAAAATCTCAACCCGACCCGGCCCAAGTTGCATTCACACGTAGTGGGTGCACCACATTATATTAAATGAGGTTCTGCTCTGAGATATAGCCAAAATCTCATAGATATGGCTACGTTTTCCTTGTTTATTTTTAATTTTTGACTCTTTTTTTAAATTCGTAGAAAAAATTGGTTTATAATTATAATACAAGTTGCTGAGTGATATATTTGCCCATTTCTTTTACTTGGGACAACCCTCTCTAGTGTATTTATGACTACTCTTTCACACCAGAGGAGGCTGTTCCCAAGTAAAAAAATGGTTGAATATATCATTTCCCTATAAGTTATATAATATTTTTATAATATTATATGATTCAAACTGATTCTTTTCCAAATTTTCCAACCTTATGTATCATAGTCTATGATATATTATATCATAGTCATTAGTCTATGATATATCTCTTGATATCTTATTTATATCTGCAATAAAAATTTACATGAAATTAAAAACATAAAAAATATTGGCCGATATACCAGAGTAAAGCAATATCAGTAAGGTCTATGATCTGATATGGCCTATGAATATGTAGGTTCTCTTCAATCTTTGGTGCAGAGTGCAAAATTTAAGCTAACCATTGTTAACATAGAGGTTCATGTTTCATTTACAGTTTGGATACAAGGATTTTACAATCCGGGATTTAAAAGTTTGAGATTTTAGAAGCTAAAACCTGGATTTTATAAGCTAAATCTTGGATTGAAGAGAGCCATCTGCACCAAATTGAAAACTCTAGAATATGTAAGATCCCACTATTGGATTTGGTGTGGATATCACCGTTGGGTCATCTTAGTGGTGGATCAGGCAAGTTGGTTGAGAAAGATATTATGATGAGTAGAGAGAGAGGGTAGAGAGAGAAAGAGAGAACACCCTTTTCAAGACAAGATTTTGCTGATATCAGCAAGAAAAAGCTGATGTGACCACTAAACCTTTACCCACATAAATCCCAGGAAAAAAAAAAACCCGAGTGTACATGAATATAAAATCCATGTATCCAATGTTTTCCCATTGGGTTTACAAAAAGTTGCTATTCTCTAGGATTCTTGCCAAGTTTTTTGTTCCCTGCAAAGAGGGGAAGAAAAGGACAAAAAAAAGCGGTCGTTTTTTTTTTTTTTCTCGTTTTAAGGTATGGTTGGCTGTCGTGACAACCCTTATCAACAAGGAATATTTTAAGAAAAGAATATTAGTTCTATTGTACTCCTAAATCCCATTAGGGATTTGCTAGGAACCATCCGAAAAGGCATTTCACGGAAGGACGGGCTGTTGCAGGAGAGAGCAGCCACAAAGGCTCACTTTTCTTCTTATTCATTTAATTCATCTGATGTGGCAAATGTAGTCATTTCACTTGGGCTTCTAAACAGACAATAGACCAATAGTGATATCTAAAGGATATTTCTTGTAGCCTAGGCAAAATATATGCAATTTTGGCACGTTGTCCCAGTCCCACTAAGCTAAATTTCTTGTTACTCGAGAAAGTTCAGTCATGACGCTAGCAGTGACATCTTTTTGGAGCTCTCTGAATTAATTTAGGCTCTGTTCACTTGTTTTCCAGGGAAAGGAAAAGAAAAGGTTTCTCGGGAATCTGATGTGGCATTAGGAAAAGAAATCCAGGGAAACTGTGTAGGAACTGGAACTGTGCAGGAAAAGGTTTTCTGAGAAACTGGTTGCCCACCTTTTTCACTAGTATTTCTGGAAAGCAAATCCGACTAAAATAGTGGGATTTGGTTTCACACACTTGTGAAACGAGACATTTCCACATCATTTTGGCAATTTTCATGTCATTATTTGACATTTTCCACCTAGGCTTGTTACTTTCTCAGGAAAGCAAGTGAATACCAGAATTCTGTCTTGTCAAGGAAAAAAGAGGCTGTTTTCCAGGAATTTGCTTTCCTCGGAACGCAAGTGAGAGCCTTAGGGGATTGGCATAATCACTCGCTTTTCTTCCTTTAGGCCACCTCTTTCGAGTATTTATGACTCCACTTTTACACAACAAGCGGTGACCGGGGAAGAAAAGGGAACAAAATTTTAATTATATCAAAGATGATCCCTCTCCATTCACAAAAGGCTATAAATCCCATCAGTCCTCTCTGTAGTTCTCCATCTCTAACCTTCTCAAGAACAAACGCTTTAAGCACAAACACCTCCCTCATCCTTCCTTCCTTTCACCTATCATTCTTTGATCATTTTTCCTCCTTTTGGTTTTAACCTTTTCAGTTTCTAATGGCGGATGAAGTTATTCTGTTGGATTTCTGGCCCACCCTTTTTGGGTTGAGAGCTAGAATAGCCATGGCAGAGAAAGGGGTCAAATACGAATACAGGGATGAAGATCTCCGAGAAAAGAGTCCCCTTCTCCTTAAATCAAATCCCGTCCATAAGAAAATCCCTGTGCTCATCCATAACGGAAAACCCATTTGCGAATCTCTCATCATCGTTCAATACATCGATGAGGTTTGGATCGATAAACCTCTCCTTCCCAAAGATCCTTACGAAAGAGCCAAGGCTAGGTTTTGGGCCGATTTCGTTGATAAAAAGGTTAGTATCTAGAAGGAAAATAATCATGTTTTTTTCTAAATGTACAGTACTGAAATTCTAAATATGATATATCTCCAGCATTATGGATTAGAGGTAGGGCTTCGAGCCGGGTTTTACCCGACCCGCATCGACCCAACCCGAAAATAGCCTGGGTTGGGTTTAGGTTTATCGGGTTTCGGGTTGGGTCGGGTTTAGGATCCAAAAACCGGATGAATCTCGGGTCGAGCCGGTTTTGAAGGGTCGGATCGGGGCCGGACCCTACCCGACCCAACCCGAGTTACTTAAGTTAGTACATATTAGGGGGACAAGTTATGAGTTAATGCACTAAAGACTAAAGACCTTGCGGTTTATATCACATGAGTATAATCATTTTCATTTGGTAATGCATCAATTTATTTTATTTGAACTAGTTATTAGTCAATGCACTAAAGAGTTTGCCATGCTTGAGTTTTCTGCTTCTAAGAGTTGAGCTGCCTTGCCAAGAAAGAGTTTTCCTTAAAAAATTGTGTCAACTTGAAAAAAACCCGACCCGTCCCGACCTGAGATTTATCACCCGTAGGGCTAGGTTTGGGAATCGTGGGTTTTCCGAGGAAGAAAAAAAAAACCCAACCCGACCCCGAAATAATTCTTGGGTAGGATTGGATTCTTCAAAACCCGACCCGCCCTACCCGAGTTGCAGCCCTAACATTTAAAGGCTAGAGATGGTTTAATATCTTGTTTATATTTAGGATGAAATGATTTTTTTGGCACACACTAGCATAAGCAGTACAGTATGTTTTCTTTTAAAAAAAAATGGACAACACGGGCTTACACCATATACACAATATGCCATTTTCTCTGTTTTTCTTTCTTAGTTTGTGATTAGTTTCATGTAATTAACGGGGTTAACGTTTTTTACACACAGATGTATGATTGTGGGACGAGAATATGGAAAAACAAAGGAGAAGCCTAAGAGCAAGCTAAGAACGAATTTATAGATTGTTTGAAGCTTTTGGAAGGGGAGCTCGCAGAGAAGTCATATTTCGGTGGTGATACTTTAGGATATGTCGATGTGGCCTTAATCCCTTTTGCCTGGTGGTTTTACTCGTACGAGACTGAAGGGAAATTCAGTATAGAAGAGGAGTGCCCTAAGACTATGGCCTGGGTGAAGAGATGTATGGAGAAGGAGAGTGTCTCAAAGACCCTTCCAGAGCCCCAAAAGGTCTATGAGTTTGTTTGTGTCTTAAAGAAGGTGTACCTAAAGAAAATGTATGGAATCGAGTAAGAGAGGAAAAGATAGTCTTAAAATTAGAGGAGAGTCTATGGTATGTAGTAGATTTTAGTATGTTTTGTTCTTCGTTTTCTTTTCATAGTCTGAATGGGTTTGTGTGATAAAGCTTTTGGAGCATGGATTTTGGCTATATCTAGCCAAAATGCGATATGGCCAGTATCTTCTCTAATGGCCATCATCAGTAAAGATATTACATTCGGCTCTGTACTTTTTTTTCTTTCCTTTTTGGGAAAATGACCAAATAGAAGGGGTTTCTACTGACTATGACATTTGAAGAGGGGTGTTTTGTAAATCACCAATCAAGAGTGCATATGACTAAAATGCTCTCTCTCTCTCTCTCTCTCTCTCTCTCTCTCTCTCTCCCCCTATCAAATCACCTTTTTGAAATGATTACATTTAGAATACAAATCCCAAAACCCACCTTTTTCTCTCTTCTTCCTCCCACCTACGTACGTATGAAAACCCCAAAAACCTTCATTTTTGAAACCCAAAAACCTCCATTGTTGGATGCCAAAAGCTCCATTCTATTGCTGAAAACCTCATTTTTAGATGTCAAAGCCTCCCTAACCCTTCATTGCATTGGAAAACGCCTCCATTTACAACAACTATTGCAAAAAAACGTTATTAGATTTCGAAATTGCAAAAATCTTCACTAGAAACCATCATTCCATTGCACGAAGCCTCCATTCAATGGAAATGTGTGTATTTCTAACTCTCTCCCTTCTCTTTCAATTATAAGGCATGTTTATAAACTTGAATGAAAGTTTTCCATGTTAAACTACTGTTTTCCACTTTATAATCATTGTTATTTTACTGTAAACCACTAATTTCTTAAGTTAAACTACTATTTCACTATGATAAACCACTACTGAAGTGTGTGTTTATAAGTGGTTTATAGAGCTTCTTTGGTTAAGAATCCTCAGTAGTGGTTTATAATCCTTAGTAGTGGTTTATTAAGGCTCACAATTGGTTTAGAGTGTTTATAATTGGTTTATAAGGATTAACAATGTTTTAAAGTGTTTATAAGTGATTTATACAGGGTGAACAATAGTTTATAGTGTTTATAAGTGGTTTATACAGGCTTATCAGTGGTTTAGAGTGTTTACAACTGGTTTATATAGGGTAAACAGTGGTTTATATAAGCCTATCAGTGATTTAGAGTGTTTATAAGTTGTTTATATAGGCTTATCAGTGGTTTAAAGTGTTTATACATGGTTTATACAGGGTAAGAAGTAGTTTATAGTGTTTATAAGTGGTTTATATAGGCTTATCAGTGGTTTAGAGTGTTTACAACTGGTTTATATAGGGTAAACAGTGGTTTATATAAGCGTATCAGTGATTTAGAGTGTTTATAAGTGGTTTATATAGGTTTATCAGTGATTTAGAGTGTTTATACATGGTTTATACAGGGTAAGAAGTAGTTTATAGTGTTTATAAGTGGTTTATATAGGCTTATCAGTGGTTTAGAGTGTTTACAACTCGTTTATATAGGGTAAACAGTGGTTTATCTAAGCCTATCAGTGGTTTAGAGTATTTATAAGTGGTTTATATAGGCTTATCGGTAGTTTATAGTGTTTATACATGGTTTATACAGGGTAAACAGTGGTTTACAGCATTTATAAGTATTTTATATAATCGTAGCAGTGGTTTAGAGGATTTATAAGTGTATAATATATGGTAAACAATGGTTTAGAGTGTTTATAAGTTGTTTATATAAGCCTAACAGTGGTTTAGATTGTTTATAACTGGTTTATATAGGCTTAACAGTGGTTTAGAGTGTTTATAAGTTGTTTATACAGTATAAGCAGTGGTTTATATAGGGGTAAGCAGTAGTTTAGAGTATTTACAAGTGGTTTATATAGGGTAAACAATTGTTTAGAGTGTTTATAAGTTGTTTATACAGTGTAAGCACTGGGTTAGAGTGTTTATAAGTGGTTCATGTAAGCCTAGCAGCGGTTTAGAGTGTTTATAAGTTTTTTATATAAGCCTAAAAGTGGTTTATAGTGTTTATAAGTGGTTTATATAGGCTTAACAGTGGTTTAGAGTGTTTATAAGTTGTTTATACAGTGTAAGCAATGATTTATAGTGTTTGTAAGTGGTTTATATAGGGGTAAGCAGTGGTTTATAGTTTTTACAAGTGGTTCATATAGGGTAAACAGTGGTTTAGAGTGTTTATAAGTTATTTATACACTGTAAGCACTGGTTTATATAGGGGTAAACAGTGGTTTAGAGTATTTACAAGTGGTTTATATAGGGTAAACAGTTGTTTAGAGTGTTTATAAGTTGTTTATACAGTGTAAGCAGTGGTTTAGAGGATACCGGAGAGAGGTGCACGAACCTGCGGAGCATTGTGACCCTCTAAGGGACGGTTGGGATCATCCCATGAGAGAAAGAGGGCATTGTGGCCCTCTAATGGACGGTTGGGATCATCCCATGAGAGAGAAAGGGGGATTGTGGCCCTCTAATAGACGGTTGGGATCATCCCATGAGAGAGAGGGGGCATTGTGGCCCTTTAATGGACGGTTGAGATCATCCCATTGAGAGAGAGAGGGGGCATTGGGGCCCTCTAATGGACGGTTGGGATCATCCCACGAGAGAGAGAGAGAGAGAGAGAGAGAGAGAGAGAGAGAGAGAGAGAGAGAGGGGCATTGTGGCCCTCTAATGGACTGTTGGGATCATCCCATGAGAGAGAAAGAGAGGAATTGTGGCCCTCTAATTGATGGTTGGGATCATCCCATGAGAGAGAGGGGGCATTGTGGCCCTTTAATGGACGGTTGGGATCTTCCCATGAGAGAGAGAGAGGGGGGGCATTTGGGCCCTCTAATGGATGGTTGGGATCATCCCTCTAATGGACTGTTGGGATCATCCCATGAGAGAGAGAGAGAGAGGTGACGGTATTTTAAAAATGAGGGTATTTTTGTCCTAAACCCATGCAAACCAGTCACCATCACTGTATATTGGTTATTTCCAAGTCTTCTCTCTTCAAATGTCATAGTCAGTAGAAAACCCTTTCATTTGGTCATTTTCCCTTCCTTTTTTATCTCTGTGATTATTTGTTTATGATAATACATATCACATCCTCTGTCTTGCCATTAGTGGTATTTTTGGGGTCGGTTGTCACATCAAGTCCTTGGGCTCGGAGTCCCAAATTAATTGATACATCACATTCATTATGGGGAATTCCTATCTTTTGCATAAGGATGACACACGCTATGTATGCGCTCTCTTCTAATAATGACACTCTTTATTTTTGTACCTTTCCTTCTTGGGTGTTGCTCGGATGAAATAAGTATCCTGTAATTGTAAGCAGAGGAGTGTAAAACACTAAAGTGAGGAATGCCATTATCAAAACAAGAATGGGGTTATTAATTTTTTTTAATTGAGTGCTAACTGCCTTCTGTGTCAAGGAAAAAACAGAGAGATGTAGGGCATGTTCTGCAATCACAAAAAAATATTCATAATTAATATGTCCCGAAAAACTGGTTAACGGATTCAAATAAAGATCTTATTTCCTTTCTATCTGAAACCTTGGTGGGGATCTAAACTACAATTTCATCATAGAGATCCAATGAAAAACAAAGGAAAAAAGGAAAATTTTTGTTTTTTAACGGTCTGGGGAATGGAAATTGAATCATGATGACTTGACGTTATTCTCACCTTCCTCCGGCTTATCACCGGCAGTCTGTTCAGGGTTCCAAACTCAATGGTGGCAACTAAACACGAGGGTTGCGCTCGTTGCGGGACTTAACCCAACACCTTACAGCACGAGTTGACGACAGCCATGCACCACCTATGTCCGCGTTCCTGAAGGCACCCCTCTCTTAAGATGGGTGAGCTAGAGAAAACCAGTCAAGGCAAATCTGATATAATCTTACACAAAAGAAATGGAAAAGTAAAAGTAAATATTGACCACAATTTGACCACGGAGATTTAAGTGCTTCGGCCAAGAAGCCTACATTAGGCGAGAACACATCTTCCACTGTGAGAAAATAAAACACAAGAATTATAACTAGATTAATCCGCACACCGCAACCCTTCCCTTGTTTTATCAACCAAGACTGTATAGGAGATGAACCCCTTCCCTTATTTTCTCAACCAAGATTGTATATGAGATCAACCCGAGAAAAACCCAAGAGGAACATGAGAAAACAACCAAGAGAACCATGTATCTCTTTTGATCTCTTTTTCTCTCAAGCCCCCACACTTAATCATGTGATTTTTTCCTCCTTTATAAACCTATGTCTTCTCTCCTAATTATTGTAGGAAACAAGCACCAATAGAAACCTTAATCAAGAGGAAATCAGGACAACTTTCCCAACAATCTTTGCTTGGCTTTTTTCTTAGCCAGATGAAGATTCTATTATCGCCGCAAACCATCTTTTGGCCTTTCGAAATACGAACTCGTTTCTGGATCAATATGGTCAGTGAACATGAGAGAGGAGGTAGAAGCGATGAAATAAGCGCTTGCATGAAAGGTAGGGTTTTGAGGTCTGTATCTAGAAGTTTGAGGACAGGGTTAGAGTCAAATCTACGGTGAGGATTTCCGTAGGCTTACTAGAAGGGCAGGACTTGGTAGCCCGCTTGGCAATTGGTGGTAGCGAAACCCAAAATTGGCAGAAATCTATTGAGATTGGAATAGAATAGATCTCAATAGATTTCTAGAATTAATTTAGGGAAAGGAGGTTTCGCAGAAATCTATTGAGATTGGAATAGATCTAAATAGATTTCTGGAATTAATTTAGGGAATTGACATATTCACCCCCTTTTTTTCCTGGGCACCCCTTTCATGTGATTCTCAGTTTTTAACATCACTTTTTACACTACGAGGGGTGACAAGGGAAGAAAAGGAGACGAAACTATAATTATCAAAGATGATCCCTCTCCATTTACAAAAGGCTATAAATTCCATCAGTCCCCTCTGTAGCTCGCCATCTCTAACCATCTCAACAACAAACGCTTTAAGCACAATCACGTTCCCCATCTTTCCTTCGTTTTAGCTATTATTCTTTGATCATTTCTCCTTTTTTTTATACCCTTTTGAGTGTCTAATGGCGGATGAAGTTATTCTCTTGGATTTCTGGCCCAGCCCTTTTGGGTTGAGAGCTAGAATCGCCATGGCAGAGAAAGGGGTCGAATACGACTACAGGGATGAAAATCTCCGAGAAAAAGGTCCCCTTCTCCTTAAATCAAATCCCGTCCATAAGAAAATCCCTGTCCTGATTCATAACGGAAAACCCGTTTGCGAATCTCTCATCATCGTTCAATACATCGATGAGGTTTGGAACGATAAACCTCTCTTTTCCAAAGATCCTTACGAAACGGCCAAGGCTAGGTTTTGGGCTGATTTCGTTGATAAAAAGGTGCGTATCTAGAAGGAAAATAATCATGTTTTTCCAAATGTACAGTACTGTAATTCTTAATATGATATATTCCCAGCATTACGGATTAGAGGTAGGGCTGCAACTCGAGCCGGGTTTTACCCGACCCGCATGGGTTGGGTTTAGATTTCTCGGGTTGGGTCAGGTTTTGGATCCAAAAACCTGGATGAATCTCGGCTCGAGCTGGTTTTGAAAGGGCCCGACCCTACCCGAGTTACTTGCACTAAAGAGATTGTTGTTTATTTCACATGAGTATAATCATTTTCATTTGTTAATGCATCAATTTGTTCTCTTTGGACTAGTTATTAGTTAATGCACTAAAGAGAGCCATGCTTGAGTTTTCTGCTTCTATGAGTTGAGTTGCCTTGCCAAACAAGAGATTTCCTTTAAAAAGTGTGTTAACTTGAAAAAACCTGACCCGACGAGAGATTTATCATGGGTAGGGCCGGGTTTGGGAATCGAGGGTTTTCCGAGAAAATAACCCGACCCGACCCGAGATATTTCTTGGGTAGGGTTGGGTTCTTCAAAACCCGACCCGCCCGACCCGAGTTGCAGCCCTAATTAGAGGGTAGAGATGGTTTAATATTTTGTTTATAATTTGGATGAAATGATTTTTTTTGGCACACACTAGTATAAGTAGTACAATATTTTTTTAAAAAATGGACTTTACGGGCTTACAGCATATACACAATGATGGGGTGTGAAAACACCAGCCTCTCACAGGCCGCCACCTGTCCCAGAGTAGGTGAGCTGCAGCCTCTCACAGGCCGCCACCTGTCCTGGACACCTGTCCAGGACACCTCACCAGATTTTCCTATAAATAGAGGATCAAAGCTCAGACCAATGGGTAATGCGAAAAATCCCTTCTTTCCCTAAACTCTTAGACATCTCCCCTTCACTCCTGCTCATACTGACTTGAGTGTCGAAGGGCCTGTCCGGAGTAAAACCCGGTCTGGTCTTCTGACCTCGCTTGCCTTGTGCAAGACTCAGCCCTCATAGCAGGACTCTTTCTCGACCACCTCACTCCTCGTTCACTCCGGTCCTTCAGGACTCAGCTCCCCTAGTCATCCAGCTCAGCTCTTACATCACTGCTGTACCTGTTACCGATTTTAGGCATAACAGATTGGCGCCATCCGTGGGACCCCAGAACTAAAAGCTGTCCTTACACATCCCACTCACAAAAATGGCAGGACGCAAGAGTACGCGGATGCCTACTGCGCGGGCACGGACTACCCAAACCGCGCTACCCCGCAGGACCCGGAGCGAGCGAATTGCATCACTAGTAGTAGCAGCTTCTGCTACAGCAGAGCAGAGCCCGGCTCGCTCAGAACATCTGAATCCCTTGCCCACCCCGGAGCAGGTTCAAGCTCTATTTCAGCAGATGACAGCCCTCGTTGGGCAGTACCAGCAACTACTTCAACTGCCCCCTCAACCTCCCCCAGAGGCTCCGCGATCTGTCCAAGGAAGGCCAGACGTCCACAGGGGAGAGTCATTAGACCATGGTGAGGGCCGAACTCATCATTCCACCAGACAAGTCCCTCACCCCACGACGAGGCATGCCCAAACAGAGCCTCATCACCGTGAAAGGTCACGGTCCCCCTCCGCACAGAGGCGTCGAGCTCATCAAGATCGTGCGCCACCAGCGAAACCTCGACCTCGTCGTATGAGTCGGGAGAGCCAATCCGGCTCCGCGGCGAGCCAGTTTGTGGAAAGGATCAGGTCCTTGGACCATAGGACGGATCCACTGCTACAAAGAATGGAGGAGATGGATCATCGGATAGAGGAATTGGCGAAGGACCAGAGCCGGCCAGTCTCCAGGGCGTTCTCAAGCAGGACGCCATTCACTGATGATGTTCTGAGTGCCCCAGCACCCAGAGGGTTTAAAATGCCCGCCGTCCCTCAGTATGACGGCACTACAGACCCCGTGGACCACTTGGAAACGTTCAGAACAATTATGCTCCTCCACGGAGCCTCCGATGGCTTTCTTTGCAGAGCGTTTCCAACGACGCTGACTGGCGCGGCAAGAGACTGGTATTCCAGGATCAAACCGAACTCCATCAACAATTTTGATGATTTTGGAGAGGATCTTGTCCGCCACTTCATGAGCAGCCGCAGGCCAAAGAAAACAACCGCTTCCCTGATGGCCTTGCGACAGGACGACAACGAGCCTCTGAAGGTGTTCGTCCGCCGATTCAACAGGGAGGCACTTCAAGTGCCAAATCTAGATCCCTCAGCAGCAATGAATGCGCTCCTCACAGGCGCCAGGTCTAATGAATTCCGTCGAGCGGTGGCTCGACAAAATCTGCACTCACTAGCGGATCTTATGGCCGGAGCAGAAGAGTACATAACGGTGGAAGAAACACTGGCAGCTCTTAATTCAAATCGGAGGATAACCTCTGAAGAGAAGAATCTCCTTAAGCAGCGCAGGGAGGATAAACCTCCCAGGAGAGAGAAGTCTCCGCCTCCTCAGAGAAGAGAAGAAAACTTCACGCCTCTCAACACCTCCAGAAAGCACATACTGGCGGCGATCAGCTAAGAAGAGTTCGTGAAGTGGCCTGCTAGAATGATCTCCAAGGGAAACAGGAGAGATCCCTCAAAGTACTGCCGGTTCCACAAGGACCACGGCCACGACACAGATGATTGTTGGCAACTCAAGCAGAAAATTGAACAACTCATCAGCCGGGGCTATTTGAAAAAGTATATCCGAACTGACGGCCGCAACCAAGAGCGCAGAGGAAAGAGCCCCCAGGGCCGCAGCCCTCGAAGATCACAGCAGCCCCCTGTTTGGGACAAAACCCCTCAGCTGGGCAATGCGCAGCCTGAGGCACCCCAACCTCAGCCAAGGGGGGTCATCGGTACAATTATGGGTGGGCCTGCAGCTGGGGGCACCTCTTCTACCGCCCGCAAAGCATATGCACGGCGAGTTAACGCCGTGCACACAACCAGCAAAAAGACGAGAACGGAGAATGAGATCTCCTTCTCAGATGCAGATCTGGATAATCTTATCCTGCCCCACGACGATGCACTGGTTTTAACCATGCTCGTCGCCAACTGGGAGGTGAAGAAAATCCTCGTAGACAATGGGAGTTCGGCGGACATTCTATACTACCACGCCTTTGAGAAAATGATGATAGGCGACGACCGTCTGAAGCCGGCAAACTCAGATTTATTTGGCTTCTCCGGAGAGGTCGTGAAAGTGGTGGGGCAGATCGAGCTCCCTGTTCTTGTCGGAGATCCACCTTGTCAAGCTTTCGCCATGGTCAACTTTCTAGTAGTAAGGGCCACTTCGGTCTATAATGCTATCTTGGGACGGCCTGGCCAGAACCTCATCCATGCAGTAGCCTCGGCCTACCACCAAAAAATGAAGTTCATAACCCCCAATGGTGTGGGGGAAGTTCGAGGAGATCAGCCTCAATCCAGAGAGTGCTATGCAACGGCACTCAAAGGCAAAAATGCAGTGGAGTCACTGCCAATTGAACTGCTCGATGTAAGGGACGAGCTCAGAGGGACTCAGCCTGCTAAAGACCTCCTCTCCATCCCACTGTGCCCAGACGACAGTGAGAAAGTCGCTCTGATCGGTTCCTCCCTCAGCACCGACATTCAGCACTAGCTCACCACTTTTCTCCAGGACAATGCAGATGTCTTTGCATGGGTTCCCGCCGATATGCCCGGCATTGATCCAGAGATCAACACACACAGGCTCGGTGTTGATTCAACCTGCAGACCGGTGAAGCAGAAGAGACGACATTTCGCCTTCGAAAGGCGGCAGGCAATAAAAGAAGAAGTGGAGAGGCTTCTGAAGGCTGACTTCATTCGCGAGATTCGATACCCGGACTGGTTGGCAAACGTAGTCCTAGTCAAGAAGACTAATGGGAAATGGAGGACCTGCGTCGACTTCACCGATCTGAATAAGGCTTGTCCTAAGGACAGTTATCCACTCCCGAAGATCGACCAACTCATTGACGCCACAGCGGGTCATGAACTGTTGAGCTTCATGGACGCCTTCTCCGGATACAATCAGATCAGGATGTACGAGTCGGATATACCAAAGACCTCCTTCGTCACAGATCAAGGGACTTACTGCTACCGAGTTATGCCCTTCGGCCTCAAAAATGCCGGAGCCACTTACCAAAGGCTTGTGAACAAACTTTTTCAGAACCAGATCGGCCGTAACATGGAAGTCTATGTAGACGATATGCTGGTCAAAAGTCGGAGTGCGCAGGATCATGCGTCTGATCTCAGAGAAACATTCCAGGTCCTGAAGAAGCACAACATGAAACTTAACCCCACCAAGTGCACATTTGGTGTCAGCTCGGGGAAGTTCTTAGGATTCATGGTGAGCCAGCGAGGGATAGAAGCAAATCCAGAAAAGATCAGAGCCGTGATGGAGCTTACTGCCCCAAAAACCATCAGGGAAGTCCAGCGGCTCACGGGAATGATATCGGTGTTGGGTCGCTTTATCTCCAAATCAGCGGAAAGGTGCCTCCCCTTTTTCAGTGCGGTCAAGGGACTCAAGACCGCGCCCTGGACGGAAGAATGCCAGGTCGCATTCGAAGAGCTGAAAAGATATTTGTCCTCTCCGCCATTATTAACAAAGCCGGAGCCGGGCGATGAGCTATTTTTGTATCTCTCCATCAGCTCCACGGCTCTGGCAGCTGTACTCGTCCGTGAAGAGCACCGCCAGCAAAAACCTATTTATTATGTTAGCAAGGTTCTTCACGACGCAGAAACAAGGTACCAGCGGGTCGAGAAATTGGCTTACGCGCTGGTAATGGCCGCTAGGAAGTTAAGGCCGTACTTCCAAGCTCACACTGTAAAGGTCTTGACTGATCAGCCACTTCGACAAGTTCTCCATCGATCAGATATCTCCGGGCGACTTGTGAAATGGGCTGTAGAGCTAAGCGAGTTCGATATTCAGTACGCACCCAGGCCAGCTATCAAGGCCCAAGTACTGGCAGACTTTGTAGCCGAGTGCACTATCCCCCAGCAGGTCGTCGACCCTGAAGCATTGCAGCTCCCAGTTATAGAGAAAGTAGTCCCTGAAGAGCGTATGACAGAGGAAATTCGGACGGAAATCAGGCCACCTTCAGCCAGACAGGACTCCATAACCAGCACACCGACTTGGGAAGTATATGTCGACGGATCTTCAAATAAAAACGGCTGTGGAGCTGGCCTCATCCTCACTGGGCCTGATGAGTTCACTGCGGATTACGCCCTGAGATTCGGGTTCCGTGCATCAAATAATGAGGCGGAATATGAGGCCCTCCTTGCCGGAATGAGCCTGGCGATTCAGACCGGCGCCAAAAATTGAAAGCGTACTGCGACTCGCAGCTGGTAGCAAATCAGATCCAAGGGGTCTACGAAGCCCGAGACGAGCGTATGATTAAATACGTCGCCAAGGTTCACCAACTTTCCAGCCAGTTTGCAAGTTTCGAGGTCATCAGAGTGCCAAGAACAGAGAATGCCAAAGCTGACGTGCTGTCAAAACTGGCTGCCTCTGGATATACCACTCTCGGAAGCATACACATGGAGTTTCTACAGAGGTCCAGCATCGACAGTAAAGCCATGGAAGTCATGCAGGTGGAAGATGAGCCGTGCTGGATGGATGAGATCATGGGTTATCTGCGCGATGCTAGACTCCCGGAGGATAAGAAAGAAGCTCGTAAGGTGATACAGAGAGCTGCCCGATTCTCCCTCAGTAGTGACAATCTATACAAAAGGTCATATACTCTCCCATATCTGAAGTGTCTGAGGCCGAGCGACGCCGCGTATGCACTACAAGAGACTCATGAAGGAATTTGCGGAGAACATCTGGGGGGCAAAGCCCTGGCGATAAAGGTGCTGCTCAGAGGACTGTATTGGCCTACTATCAGGCATGATGCCCTGGATCTGGTTAAAAGGTGTGAGAGGTGTCAGAAGTTCTCTCCTACCATCCACCAGCCTGCCGTAGCAATGGCTCCAATTATTAGTCCGCTTCCCTTCGCAGTATGGGGGATGGACATCCTGGGCCCTTTCCCACCGGCCTCTGGAAAGCGCATGTTCGTGGTAGTGGCGATTGACTATTTCACTAAGTGGGTGGAGGCAGAACCTCTGGCCCAGATCACTGAGCAGAATGTGCAGAACTTCTTCTGGAAGGCAGTAGTCTGTAGATTTGGGATTCCCCGTATCTTGATCACAGACAACGGCAAACAGTTCGACTGCCGGAACTTTCGAAAGTTCTGCTCGGACCTAAAAATTGAACAGAGATTCACTTCGGTTGCTCACCCCCAGACCAATGGGCAAACGGAAGTAACTAATAGAATCCTGCTTCAGGGGATAAAGAAGAGGCTGGACGAAAAAGCTGGCCGTTGGGCAGATGAGCTCTATCACGTTCTGTGGGCTTACCGCACTACTCCTCGCACGACGACTGGTGAATCGCCATTCAACCTTTCCTTTGGTACTGAGGCTGTGATACCAGTCGATATAGGCGCTCCGTCTCCCCGAATCACCAGCTTCAACGAGCAGCTTAACGGCGACGGGCTCCGTGCCGATCTCGACTTACTAGAAGAAATCCGGGAAGAATCTCGAATCCGGGTCGCCGCTTATAAGCAGAGGGTATCAAATTATCACAACTCCAAGATTCGCCCCAGAGAATTCAGGACAGGAGATTTAGTCCTGAGAAAGGCAGCCGTCTCCCAACCGACGAAAGTCGGGAAACTCTCCCCGACTTGGGAAGGGCCATATTGAGTGAAAGAGGTTATCCGGCCAGGAAGCTATAAACTGGAGACACTGGAGGAGCATTTATTACCTCACGCATGGAACTCCAAAAATCTCAGGAGATATTATCAATAGACAAAATGTACAGCGTAAAAAGGTGACTTTGTAAATTTGTCAATTTGTTGTTATAAATAAATAATCTTTTTTGCAGACTTTGTTTCACTCTTACTCTCTGGAAACCCAGTTCACAAAACTCGGGTACTCACTGGAAACCCAGTTCACAAAACTTGGGTACTCATTGGAAACCCAGTTCACAAAACTCGGGTACTCACTGGAAACCCAGTTCTTAAACTTGGGTACTCACTGAAAACCCAGTTCACAAAACTTGGGTACTCACTGGAAACCCAGTTCACAAAACTTGGGTACTCACTGGAAACCCAGTTCTTAAACTTGGGTACTCACTGGAAACCCAGTTCTTAAACTTGGGTACTCACTGGAAACCCAGTTCACAAAACTTGGGTACTCACTGGAAACCCAGTTCTTAAACTTGGGTACTTACTGGAAACCCAGTTCACAAAACTTGGGTACTTGTTGTTCCTGAACTTGGGTACTTGTTAGAAGACCAACTCGTCACAATTCGACTATCAACAGCCTCAGTCCCAGGTTATCAAAATTAAAAAGACAAGTCGAGCAAATCACTCAGTTGAGAAGTATCAGAGACAGACAAATGTGATTTCATTGATCAGAATATGTGGGGCCTCGAGGGCCATTACAAAATTCACTTTAAAGAGGCTGGTAAGAGCTGTAGGGTCTCAAGGACCATTACAAAAAGAGGTCAAAATAAACAAAAAAAATAATAATAATACTAAGCATCTGGAAGAGAGGTGATGTCAGCAGGAGCATCAGTAGGAGCATCTGGCTCCTCATCAGTAATCTTCGGCCTGGCAGGGAGAGTCATGTTCTGCATCAATAAGTTTGGATTGCAGGCCTGGAGCTCCTGGAGGCAGTCGTAGTATCCAAGACTATAAGCCTCGCTCGACAGGCTGAAAAGTTCAGCCTCCTTCGCCTCTGTGGCCTCCTTCACTGTCGTCTCCTGCCTCTCTTTGGCTCTTCCTCTTTGAGCCTCCATGGCTTCAGCAGCCTTGACCAGTTTCTTCTTCTCTGCGGCCAGATCCTCCATCAACAACCTCTTCTCCTCCTCTACTCACCCGATGCTCGTTTGAAGCTCTTGCACCTCAGCGGCCAACTTTCCGTTCACTTCTTCAGATGCAGTAATAGCTTGGGAGAACTTCTTACTCTTCTCCTTGAGGTCATTATAGTAAAGCAAGATCTAAAGAAAGAAACAGGCATCAGTATGGTGAAAGGAAGAAATGGGCAGAAAGTTAGCAAACGGATCACCTCTTCCTTACCTGGTAAGCTGAGGATAGCACAGCCTCCTCTCCTGTAGCTGGCGGCTCGTGAAGGATCTGTTGCTTGTCCTTCCGCAGCAAACACTTGCTCATGATCTCTGCTGCTACTCGGCTCTCGCCTAGGGCAGTGTCATCCTTCAGAACGGCCCAATTGGGTCGAAAGACGTGCTCACTAAGCCCCGTAGGAGGACGGGCCCCAGAACCGGTTCCGGTAGAAGCACCACCGGACTTAGAAGAGCCACCGCCCTGAGCAAAGGGGCCTATTAGCTTCACCGTAGTCTTGGGCCTCTGGGATGGGGGTGGAGGAGTGCCCTGTGACGGGGCCGGACTCGCCAGTACAGTCGCCTTTCTCTTCTGGCGCTCCTGTTGCGCCTGTGCAGCACCCTCCTGTGCCCGTGGCTGGGCTCCCTGTCTTATCTTCTCGACAGTCGATTGTTTCTTCATTTCTGCCAGACAAGCAAGCAGTCAGAAGCAAGCATATAAAAGTAAACATATTCTAAAAGACAAGTCTAGCTACATACGTTCTGGAGTCGCGGCACTCACGCCCAGTCCAACTAGCACCTCCTCTCCTGAGAACTCTGCACAGCGGATAAGGCCTGATTGCTCAATCTCCTTCCGCATCAAGGCGAAAGTCTCTCTGTCCTCACTCTCGAGGAGCGGCTTTCGACTTAATTTGGAAGTGTCCGGAGTGTCCCACACTAGAGGGACAGGCCAGGGCTCACTGACCTCCTTATCCTCGACGTAGAAGAACCTATTCTTCCATGAATGTATTGACGAGGGGATACCGGTAATGATTTTGAGTTCAGGGCGCTGGCTGATGTAGATCCAGCCCCCTTCCTTATGCCTCTTCAGATGTGCACAAGCACAGAATAGCGACAAGCTCACGCTCCTCTCTAACCGGCCGTGGACAAGATACAAGAACCCAGTCAGTAGTCTCCATGAGTTCGGAGCTACTTGAGCTGGGGCCAGTCCGTAGTATCGAAGCACCGCTGCGAAGAATGGGTGCAGAGGAAATCGGAGTCCCGCCCTTATCGACTCCTCATAAATACAGAGATCTCGACTCTCGTTACAGGCTCTGTCTCCCTCTATAGCTGCCTTCAGTTCAAATCTTGGAGGCACACAGTACTTATTCCTAATGTCGCCTAGCATGGACCTGGTGAGGTAGTTCTCTTCGACTAGAGCTCGCAGGTTGTATTTTGGGTTGGCATCCATCCGCGCTCTAGCGACTACCTCCACCGCCTGACCAGGAGGGAATGTTGTAGACGCCTCAGCAACGTCACTTTCAACACTCCCTTCTGCTCGGGAGAGACTAACAGTGGGGAGTGGAGTGGCGTTCAAGTCTAAAAACACCTCCTCCTTGTCCCCTTCGTCGTCACTATCTACAAGATCTACTCTAGCGGACGTCCTAGCCATTACAGGCTCCTGCGGCGGCCTAAATTCTGAACTACTGCTAGTGGAGGACTCCGTACCGGACTCGGAACTCGAATTACTATCAGACATGTAGTAAAGAGAAGGGCTGAGAGGAATACCGGTGAGCGGAGCTCGTCAAGTCCTTGCGCAACTCGAACTGCGAACTGTGAACTGCGAACTGAGAACTAAGAAGTCGAAGCTCCCAGAGCAAGAAAAGGAAGAAAAGATGAAAAGTAAAAAGTAAAAAATGAAACGGGGTAAAACCTCCTTTTATAGCTTTTCAGAGGCGGTGGGGCATTAAATACGACGCACGCATCTCGAGGACACTCGAATGGCGCCACGTGTCCCATATTTATGACGGACACATTCTCCCACTAAAAAATACGATCAAGCACGCGCGTGTTCCTACGTGCATGAAAATTCACATCTCCGCTCCGCACTACATGCTCCGCACTCCATGCTCCGTACTCCGTACTCCATGCTCCGTACTGGATCTTTAAATCCGAACTGGATATAACACGTTTCAACAAAACGACAAAAACCAGTCCGGTCCGAACCGGACTGGCCGCAAGACGACAAAAATCAGTCCGGGAAAATCCGAACTGGATATAACGCGTTTCAACAAAACGACAAAAACCAGTCCGGTCCGAACCGGACTGGCCGCAAGACGACAAAAATCAGTCCGGGAAAATCCGAACTGGATATAACGCGTTTCAGCAAAACGACAAAAACCAGTCCGGTCCGAACCACTTCCAGCCGGACTCCGGACTGGACCTCCGGACTCAACTTCCAGCCGGACTCCGGACTGGATCTCCGGACTCCACTTCCAGCCGGACTCCGGACTGGATCTCCGGACTCCACTTCCAGCCGGACTCCGGACTGGATCTCCGGACTCAACTTCTAGCCTGACTTCGGACTGGATCTCCGGACTCAACTTCCAGCCGGACTCCGGACTGGATCTCTGAACTTAGTTTTCTGACTCACTCCCAGACAATGCCTACCCGTTAAGAGAATCGATTGATCACACTTTCCCAAGTCTCTCAATGACTTGGAAAACTGGGGGGCAACTGATGGGGTGTGAAAACACCAGCCTCTCACAGGCCGCCACCTGTCCCAGAGTAGGTGAGCTGCAGCCTCTCACAGGCCGCCACCTGTCCTGGGCACCTGTCCAGGACACCTCACCAGATTTTCCTATAAATAGAGGATCAAAGCTCAGACCAATGGGTAATGCGAAAAATCCCTTCTTTCCCTAAACTCTTAGACATCTCCCCTTCACTCCTGCTCATACTGACTTGAGTGTCGAAGGGCCTGTCCGGAGTAAAACCCGGTCTGGTCTTCTGACCTCGCTTGCCTTGTGCAGGACTCAGCCCTCATAGCAGGACTCTTTCTCGACCACCTCACTCCTCGTTCACTCCGGTCCTTCAGGACTCAGCTCCCCTAGTCATCCAGCTCAGCTCTTACATCACTGCTGTACCTGTTACCGATTTTAGGCATAACACACAATATGCCATTTTCTCTGTTTTTCTTTCTTAGTTTGTGATTAGTTTCATGCAATTAATGGGGTTAACGTTTTTTTGCACACAGATATATGATTGTGGGACGAGAATATGGAAAAACAAAGGAGAAGCCCAAGATCAAGCTAAGAAGGAATTTATAGATTGCTTGAAGCTTTTGGAAGGGGAGCTCGCAGAGAAGTCATATTTCGGTGGTGATACCTTGGGATATGTCGATGTGGCTTTAATCCCCTTTGCCTGCTGGTTTTACTCGTACGAGACTGAAGGGAAATTCAGTATAGAAGAGGATTGTCCTAAGATTATGGCCTGGGTGAAGAGATGTATGGAGAAGGAGAGTGTCTCAAAGACCCTTGCAGAGCCCCAAAAGGTCTATGAGTTTGTGGGTGTCTTAAAGAAGATGTATGGAATCGAGTAAGAGCGAGACATAGTTTTAAAATTAGAGGAGGGTCTATGGTATGTAGTAGATTTAAGGATGTCTTGTTCTTTTTTCTTTTTATGATTTGAATAGGTTTGTGTGATAAAGCTTTTGGAGCATGGATCTTGGCTATGAGATGTGACCATTATCTTATCTGATAGTAAAGATCTTTCATTCGGCTTTGTAATTTTTTTTTGTCTTTCCTTTTTTTTTCTCAGTTTATTTGTCTCTATTAGGTGTTGGAAAGGAATGGTTGATTATGATCATGGTTTGAAATTTCGGACCTGGCCGAAACCGAAATTTAAGAAATTCAGTAACGACGGGCAAAATGTCGGTTTTCTCGGCCGAAATGTCGGTGAAATTTTTTTAAGGAATAAAAAATTAATATTTTGTTTGAAAATTCACCGAAATTACCTAAATTTCCGAAAATTTTGGTTTCGGATGAGGCAGCATATGGCAAGATAGCTAGGATGAGGCAGCATAATGCTAGGAATTTGCAGGGTCCAAAATTAATTGATCTATCACATTCATTACGGGCAGTTACTATCAATTTCATAAGAGTGACAATGTCTGCTCTTTCTTCTTCTAATATTGGCACTCATTATTTTTCACATATCTTGGTTGGGGACTTGGGTGTTTCAGGGTTGGAACTCCAGTAGCCTGTAACAGTTATCAGGTAAATGTAAAAGTAGGGGAGGAGTGCCGTTATCAAAACAAGGATGAGGATATCAATTTTTTTTAATTGAATAATGAGTTAATGACTACCTTTATTTCAAGGAAAATACAGGAAAATGTAATATTCCAAGGAATATTCATTGGGAGATCATATTTTCACCCCTCTGCAGTACGCATTCGCCCCCATTCAACGTGATTTGACGTCAAAAAGCTTGAAGTTGCCCACTGTTCACGTTAAAAGGGGTGAAAATATCAGCTCCCTATTCATTATTCATGGTTCCAGCTGTGAGTGATGGTAGGTACAGAGCGAGACTTTAGTGGGTGGGTGGGAGGGGAGCAAGAAAAGCCCCTGAAAATAGAAATTTCTCATTCTCTCACCACTCTTGGCCTGTTCACTCTGCGAGACTTGCGTGGGTGGGTGCGAGCGGAGCAAGAAAAGCCCCTAAAAATAGTAATTTCTCCTCCTCTCTGCACTCGCGCCCTCTTCATTCACTCCTTCTTGCTTTTCTAAACACTTGGGCGGGCCTACAAATAATATGTGGAATAATTTCTCATTGTTGCCAAATATGCTTTTTATTCCCTTTTCCCACAACTTCCATTTTACTGCATATGGAACCAAATTGTAATACATCTTCCCAATGGTGCAAATAGCTCTGAAGGTCAAATTAAGGAGTGGAATCAATGGACTTTAGAAAGTAGAGGCACAACTCTTGTCGGGTTGGGTTAGACCCAGGGGCGGAGCTAGGAATTTACACTTGGGGGGGCCAAACTAATTTACACTTGCCCTCATTGGTCATTGGGGGGGCCATGGCCACTAAACTAGCTTAAAATGCATATACAGCCAAAAACCATAAAAGAGATTTTGCAACTCATTGGGGAGCCGTGGCCCCCCTCATGCTCTATGTGCCTCCGCCCCGGTTAGACCCTAACCCTAACCCTAACCCAACCCGAGATAGTATTCCCTCAACCCTAACCCAACCCAATCCGAGCCTCGGCTTGAGGATGGTCAACCCTAACCCAACCTATCTCTAAATCTCCCAGTTTGAGCCTCGGGTCGAGTCAGGTTGGTTCAGGTTAACCTGAAAATTTCAATAACCCAATGGAAATCAAGATAAAATTAGAGGAAGGATGTCGGGTTAGGTTGGGTTGCCGAGGCCTCAACCCCAGTCCAACCTTTTTGATAGAACACCGTTCTAGGAAAAGAAAATAGAGAAGATGATGATAAGAAAAGATTGAGTTAATTCGAGGAAACTCAGGCCTCCAATAAGTTAATTCGAGGAAACTCAGGCCTCCAATAAGTTAATTCGAGAAAACTTGACCTCCATTGTGTACCTACACTAATTGGGAAACTCGACCTCCAATGTGTACCTACACTAATTGTGATTAATTCTCACTAAATAGCCATACCGCATCTACATTATTTAGAAAATAGCGAAAGCAAAATAAGGAAATAGAAATGAGCAGAATAGAAAAAAGAAAATAAGGAAACTTAATATAAGATGACAATAAGTAAAGCATCTAAATAAGAAAATTTATTTCTAGCACTTTTTTTTATGGGTAAGCTGGGGTTTACCGGGACCTCCAATGGAGGCACCCTTTCACCCCATTTCTGCAAGGGCACTGCTAGGGCTCCAAACGAGCCGAGCCGAGCTTTGGGGTGTTCGGGCTCGGCTCGTTTAGTTTTTAAGAAGGCTCGTGTTTGGCTCGGCTCGTTTAGTTTTCGAGAAAGCTCGGTTCGGCTTGGCTTGTTAAGTGGAACGAAGCTCGTCTCAAGAATGATAAAAACATACATTTGGGTGATTTGAACCCAAGCCCCCTCTAAATCCAGCTCCTTAACCACTCGGCCAAACCTTCATTTGTGGTAAACAACCCACATTCTTTTATTTTATATATAAAAAACAAACATAATCCAAGCTTTAAAGCTCGGCTTGGCTCGGCTCATTTATGAACCGAGCCTAAAAAGCTCACGATCTTTTCCGAGCCGAACTATACAAAGCTCAAGTTCGGCTCGTTTATTTTGGCGAGCCTAATTTTTGGGCTCGGGTTCAGCTCGTTTAGTAAACGAACGAGCCCGAGCCGACCTTTTAACCAGCCGAACCCAAACATGTTCGCGAGCCGGCCCGGTTCATTTGCAGCCCTAAAGGGCACCCTTCAGTTTAGAATACCTTGTTAAAAATTGGTTAGTTCAAGTTGTCTTTTTTCGTGTTTCAAAAAGCTAGGAGCCTATAGAATTATTTTCCTTTCCAAACTTTATCATAAAATTCCTAGCAATCCAAAGGTATTTGGTAGCCAATTTCCCGGTCTTGCTACTGGCTTTGTCGTGTTTCTATTTGAAAGGCATAGATTACTGTAAGTAGCTTGCACATGAAGTTTTGAATCTTTGACTCCACTTCGTCACTCGAGAAAATGCTTTGAGTTTTGAGTTAAATGACGCACGCAGTGACATCTCTCTCAGCTCTCATACCAAAGCCTATAAATTCCATTACTCCCCTTAGGTATCTCTACATCTCTCACAGTCCCACCATTACCATCTTTTCTTCATTTACATATCCTTGTTAGATCACTATTTGTTTTAGAGCTTTTTAAGATTAAAATGGCAGATGAAGTCATTCTCTTAGATTTCTGGCCCAGCCCTTATGGGATTAGAGCAAGAATCGCATTGGCAGAGAAGGGGATCCACTATGAATACAAGGAAGAAAATCTCCAAGATAAGAGTCACCTGCTTCTTAAATCAAATCCTGTCCTTAAGAAAATTCCTGTCCTCATACATAACGGAAAACCCGTCTGCGAATCTCTCGTCATCGTTGAATATATCGACGAGGTTTGGAACGAGAAATCGCCTCTGATGCCCCAAGATCCTTACCAACGGGCCAAGGCCAGGTTCTGGGCTGAATTAGTTGACAAGAAGGTGAATTTTGTGTCTTCCTCTACAAGGAAAATGATCTTATTAGACAAAACTCAAAAGGGTTTTGCTAACGAGTGCCCTAAGGGCACTTTGGGGCACTTGTTAAGCATCATTTAATTTTGGGATCTTGAATTTACTTCATAATTTGAGGAAAAAATCTAAAACCATGTGTAAAAGTCTAAAAGTATGTGTAAATTCAAATTTCGAAGGGCAATTAAATGATAACAAGTGCCCTAAAAAAAGGTAGCAAAACGGGATTTCGTTTGGAAGATAAAGACGAAATCCTAGGTTGTGAAATTTCATTTTCAGTACACCCCAACGGGGGCACATGTTAACAAAACCCTTTAATCTTTTATACTTTAACAGTCACCTTATAAAAACTCTCCAAGACATGCACCAAAAGTCGTGTCGGTATTAACGTTTTGTGTTGCACAGATTTATGAATCTGGGTCGAGGATATGGAAGAAGAAAGGAGAAGCCAGAGAGGAAGCTAAGAAGGAATTTTTAGAGAACTTGAAGCTGTTTGAAGAGGAGCTCAAAGAAAAGTCGTATTTCGGGGGCGACGCCTTGGGAATCGTCGATGTTTTCTTACTCTCCTTCGCCGGCTGCTGGTTTTACACATACGAGAAGTTCGGAAATTTCAGCATAGAGGATGAGTGCCCTAAGATTATGAGTTGGGTGAAGAGGTGCATGGAAAAGGAGAGTGTCTCCAAGAGCCTTCCAGAACCCCAGAAGATATATGAGTTTGTGGGTGTTTTTAAGAAAGCAAATGGAATGGAGTAAGCCAGGGAAAGACACTTCTAGTCAAACGAAGGAGAAGTCCATGTGTGGGGGTACGTAGTAGAAATAAGGTTGGAGTGCTATGTTTCTTTTTTGGTTTGAAATGTTATTTGTAATAAACATTTTGGAGCTTGGATTTTGGCCTTTTCTTTCTTTCTTTCTTTCCTTCTTGTTTTGTTTTTTTAATTTTTTTTCTTCTTTTTTTTTTTTTTTTGCTTTCACCTTTCACATATATAGTCCAGTTCTTGAATTCTCCACGGGCTGGGCAGTAAGCTGGCCACTGAATTGGATGATCCCAAAATCTTTTATCCTTCTCAATCCTGGAGAATCCATATATGGTAAGAGCGATGATATCACCCCATATATCTATCTACTATAATAAGCTGGGAAGAAAAAGCCAAGCTTTTTTTAATATTTTAATTTCATAGGTGGAATTTTGTGGGCTTTTTTGGTCGTTTCATTCCCGTCAGACCCTCAAAACAAATTTTGATTTCCTTCTGTACCCCATTTAACTAGGGTTGCAACTCGGGTTGGGCGGGTCGGGTTTTCAGAACCCTACCCAACCTGAGAAACTGTCTCGGTCGGGCGGGTCGGGTTTATTTTGGTAAAACCCATGATTGATAAACCCGGCCCTACCCGAGATAGTTTCTCGGGTTGGGTCGAGCGGGGTCGGGTTTTTTCACGCCCTCGTAGATTTCAATTCATCCAAAATATGTACTTAAAATGTTAAAAAATGGCTATAAAACTATTCCTCCACGAGACAACTGGAAAATTAGGAATGGGCATGTTCTGTCTTCTCCTCCTAGCTGGGGTAATATTTTTCAAGATGTTTTTTCCAACAAGATCCTTGCATCGGACCATCTAATGCCCTTCCTAGCTAAGGTACACACGGTATTTCATCAAGTTGAGACTGACCAACGAAAACAGAATACAGGCCACTTCACATGATCCCTCTCGGAAATTTCATCAAACAGTTGACCCATGAGTGCTGTGCTACTTACTGGAACACCCTGCTTCTGCTTCCATTGGCGCTACTAAACCTCTTCGCAAATGCGATCCAGCTTATAGATAATTGATGAATAGGGTATGAAAATCATACTTATTTACTTAGAAGGAGAAATAGACAATAAATGTAACTAGTTAGGCTATTTAACTAAGAGCATATTAGCATGCCTGTGTACTAAATCCCCAAACATCAACATAAAGCTCAACCTCTCGGTAATAATGTCCCCTCTATTAAGAAATAAAGACATAAAACTGGTCCATGAACTGCAGTCCAAACATAGAAAATACATTAGGTATTCAGACAGCACCAAATGGAAAGACATGGAACAAGAGAGCCATATACTGGGTGAAATAGATGATAATACAAATGTCTGTCCAATGTCCATGTCCAACATAGTAACAACTACCTATGTTTCAAAACAAATATGTTGAAATCTAAACTTCATAACTCCATTTTGAGGCTTAATAAAGAAATCTGAGCTTTACTGCACATGTCCAAGTATAAAGTATTTGTTGGGGATATGGGATAGGCCACTGCTTCAGCTTCCATTATCGCCGGTTTCATCAAACCTTTGATGCAGGGATTTGATCTGCTTCTCCATTTCGATTCCCTATTTCCATTCTCCACTAGCCCAAACAAGAAAGGCATGTAGCGGGAGACCCAAAAGGAGACTAGGAATGTTGGTATTTTCATAATTTCAGAAGATCCTAATCTACTACAATAAGCTGGGATGAAAAGAGGAGAGTTCTTCCAATTTTTTTTAAAATCACGTGAGATTTACACGTCACATTTTTTGACTTTTTTGAACAAACGCACCCGTTCAACTCATATAATTTCGATCTTACCCCTCATTACATAAATACCTCTTATGCCCTTGAAATTAGAGAATATTTTGATTTTATGCAAAATTCTATCAATTTAACACGTCCCTGTACGTGTCTTTTAACAAAGGCACCCATTGAATCATATAATTTCAATCCTACCCCTCCTTTATGCTTTTAACAAAGGCACCCATTAAAGCCGTATAATTTCGATCTTTTAATTAAAAAACCATAAAGAAGGGGGGTAAGATCGAAATTATACGGCTTTAATGGGTGCCTTTGTTAAAAGCATAAAGGAGGGGTAGGATTGAAATTATATGATTCAATGGGTGCCTTTGTTAAAAGACACGTACATGAACGTGTTAAATTGATAGAATTTTGCAGAAAATCAAAATATTCTCTAATTTCAAGGGCATAAGAGGTATTTATGTATTGAGGGGTAGGGTGATCTTAACCATCCGATTTAAGATAAGAGGAATTATGGAAACATCTATAGATTGGAGGGCTAGGATCAGCCTATGAAAATGATTTTTGGGGCATAACCTATTTATGTTGTGTTCCATCACATGGACGGTTTGGATCAACCTATGACGTGATCCATACAGTTCTTTGTCGGCCCGTGCATCGCATGGGTTTTTTACCAGTCTACTATATAGCAGGAGAGAAAAGAAGAGAATTTTTTGAAAATTCTATGAGAATTTCACATCACTTTTTTTTTACTTTTTTTAACAAATACACCCATTCAACCCACATATTTTCAATCATACCCCCTTCTTTATGCTTTTTAACAAAAAGAAGAGCGTTTTTTCTATTTTTTTGAACAAATGCACCCATTCAACTCATATAATTTCAATCCTACCCCCCTCTCCTTTATGCTTTTAACAAAGGCACCCATTAAATCATATAATTTCAATCCTACCCCCTCCTTTATGCTTTTAACAAAGGCACCCATTAAAGCCCTATAATTTCAATCTTACCCCCCCCCACCCCTTATGGTTTTTTAATAAAAAATCTATAAGGTGATATTAACCATCCGATTTAAGATAAGAGGAATTATGGAAACATCTATAGATTGGAGGGCTAAGATCAACCTATGGAAATGATTTTTGGGGCACAACCTATTTATGTTGTGTTCCATCACATGGACGGTTTGGATCAACCTATGACGTGATCCGTACAGTTCTTTGTCGGCCCGTGCATGTTTTTTTACTAGTCTACTATATAGCAGAAGAGAAAAGAAGAGAATTTTTTGAATTTTTTGAAAATTCTATGAGAATTACACATCATTTTTTTTGACTTTTTTAACAAATGCACCCATTCAACCCACATATTTTCAATCCTACCCTCTCATTTATGCTTTTTAACAAAGGCACCCATTAAAGCCACATAACTTCAATCTTACCCCCCTCTTTTATGGTTTTTTAATAAAAAATCTATAGGGTGATCTTAACCATCCGATTTAAGATGAATTATGGAAACCTCTATAGATTGGAGGGCTAGAATCAGCCTATGGAAATGATTTTTGGGAGACAACCTATTTATATTGTGTTCCATCACATGGACGGTTTGGATCAACCTATGACGTGGTCCGTACAGTTCTTTGTCGGCCCGTGCATCGCACGGGGTTTTTTACTAGTATTTAATAGCCTAGCCAAGTGTCAACGGTAAAGCTTGTAAAGCAGTTTCCCAAGCTGTGTGTCACTGTGTCATCTACCTTTTATGAAGTATAAAAAGCTATAAAAAGTAAATTTAAGCCGGGTTTTTGGGTTTTTCACATGCAAACCCAAACCGACATGAGATTGCCTCGGGTTTTGGAATTGCAGACCCGGCCCATACTTTTTTAACCCAACCCATGAATTTTTCGGGTCGGGTTGATGCGGTGGAACCTATGGGTTCCACCGCAAACTTAGGTCGGTCCCAACCCAAGTTGCAACCCTACATTTAACATGAGTGAGATATTTCTATTTTTTTTTTTTGCCAGTAAGAGGTATTTCTTTTCCTCTAATAGAGATACGTCTCCTCTGTTCTTCTCTCTCAATTTTCATCATTGCTTTCCATTACTCTCCGTCTTCCCACGTTTCTTCTCTATCTCCCTCACTTTTGCTAGAGACCGCCTTCCCCTCTAATGTGAACCCTAAACGGCAAAAGCCCCTGCTCTGCCCTAAGCCCCTAATTTCTCTTCCCCTCCCAAGCCACTTTCAATGCCTCCAAATCCACGGCCACTTCTCTTCCTTTCCATTGACTACCAAAACCACAACCACACCCTCCAAATCCATCGTCACCTCTCTTCCTTTCTACACAACCCCTTTTCATAGAAGGGTAAAACCTTTTCTTTCTTTATCTATGTTTTTTAATTTGATGTAATCACTTCCTAATCTTTTTTTTCTACGATTTTCTTCTTACTGATTGCTTTAGTTTTCCGTGGAAATTTTTCGGGCTTTCCTTTTTTCTCGACCTCCATGCTTTTTAGGTTTAATCACAATCCACTAATTGTAATTTCTTCTCTTTTTTACAGGTTTTAGCTGCCAATTTTACATGCTCTTTAAAGGTACAAATTTCTTTCATTTCACAATTTCACAATCATCTGATAGTAATATCTTACTTTTTTTTACAGGTTTCAGTTGCTGATTTTACCATCGTCTTTAAAAGGTAATGTTTCCTTCTTTTCCACCAACATGCTCTTTTGGTTTAATTAAAGCTTCTTTCATTTCACAATACTCTGATTATAATTTCTTCTTATTTTTACAGATTTCAGTTGCTGATTTTACCATCCTAAATGTTTTATTTTTTCTATACCCCCTGGCTCTTTAGGTTTAATTAAAGCTCCTTTCATTTCCAAATTTCTCTCATTTTACAATCCTTTGATTATAATGTTCTCACTTTTTATAGTTTTCAGCTGCTGCTTTTACCATCCTCTTTACAGGTAAATGTTTTCTTCTTCTCTGCCACTACGTTCTTTAAGTTTAATTAAAGCTTCTTTAATTTCAATTTTTCTTTCATTTCACAATTTGAGCAACTTGCTTTGTGAAGTTATGCGTCTAACATAATTTTTTCATGTTTAATATAGATTTTGCATCTGATGTTGTAGACCCAGTTCATCCTACACGCTTATTTTTTGTGATTGCCTGTTGTCATATTTCTTTGCAGATCTAACCGATACAATTAATTCCTAATTCCATATGAGTTCAGTTTCACATACCCTCATAAAAACTTCTCCTCTTCATGTAATATTTGTAGTATATAATTTAAGGGTGATGATTGTGTGCACGGCGAGAGAGAGAGAGAGAGAGAGAGAGAGAGAGAGAGAGAGAGAATGTAGTTAGAAATATATATTTTTATGAGAGGTATGTTGTTTCTATTATGAAATCTTTTTTTATTGATTTGAGTACCTATTTCGATGATATGAAATTAGCCATTCGCCTTTTTTTTTTCCTTCCGTTGTCCATCATGGAATCTTTTCTCATTAATTTGATTACCTATTTCGTTGATATTAAGTTCGCCATTCGCCTTTTCTTTTTCTTTTGTTGCCTATCATGAATTCTTTTGTCATTGATTTGATTACTGATTTCGATGATATAAAATTCGCCATTCACCTTGTTTTCTTTGATTGTCTGCTGTCATTCACCTTTCTTTCGTTCTCCGCTAACTTTCACCGATGAAGCAAAAGTTAAAAAATAATACCTCTCAACCTAACACATTCATCGTTATAAAGTTTGAAGGCCTATTTTCGCTTATTTTCTCACTCCTCTCGGTTTGGACATATCCAACATAGGCCTTTGGATGCTCCGGTGAGAAGAGGTGACTCGTGCCAAATTGAGGGAGTAAAAAGAGGTAGGGGTCGACCGAAAATAACATGGGTAGAAACAGTGATGATAGACTTGATAGCTAGGAACATAACAGAGAACATAACCTTAGATAGGATAGAATGGAAGAAAATGATCCACGTAGAAGAACCCAACTAGAATCAGGATTAGAGTCGGGTAGATCCCTTTTGCCTTCTTCATGAATATTTTTCTAAAGGATTCATTTAGCCGACCCCAACTAGCTTGAGACAAAGGCTTTGTTGAGTTGAGTTCTCATTCCTCTCGGGAATGAACTGAGCTTTAAGTGGTAATTTCGATGATGTGATTTTTTGCTCCTCTGTATTGGGTTTTTCCTTCTTTTTTTCTTCTTTACTTTTAAATGCGTGTTTCTTTATCTGGGATGTTTTGATCTTTTCTCTATTACTTGTCTTATTTGCATTGTCCAATTTGCTTTGTCGCTCAAACAGTCTCTCTTATCTAATATCAGTACCGCTGGTATATGGCAGATATATTTCTTGGGAGCATAAGAAAGATGTTTATGCAATTACATCCGTTTTTATTGGTTTTAACATTATAGACTTTGTCAATAGTGAAGAAAAAGTAATCAAGAAATAGGCTTTCCTAATCTTTATGTTCTTTGATTCATCTCTGAAATTACATTGGTTCTTTTCTTCTTCCTTTTGCATTTTCTTGGGTTTTTAATCGTGTCTTTCGTTCTCCTTCTATTCAAATAGTGATCTACTCTAGGAGGGAGATTCATATACTAAATTGTTTGGCCTTTCATTTATTGAGTCTTAGTGCAGACCTATTTACATGGCATTTTGTTTCTGTTTATGCATAAATTTCTTGCTTTATTGTTTGAGCTTTCTTTTGGCCACTGCACTTATATGTATGGTTTGATTGTGAGACCTTAGTTGGGATGAAATATGCCCAGTTTCTATCAAGATCCTAAACCCTCCCAAGGTGAAGTTAAAGATCATTGTAGTTGTGTTTTCATTGTGTGGCATAAAAATAAAAAAGGGCGGCCGATTACACGAGGCACCCGCCATTAAGTGTGTGACATAATTATCACAAAATTTTGAGGGTGGAGTATGAGATTTCTTAGCGCAGCTTATTTTTTTGTTTTTTTTTTAATGGTAGAAATTGTCCAGCTGTGGGGAAGGAAAATTAGTCTTATAGGAATCTAGAGATTTCATTATGTTGTAGCGGCCTTATTTTCCAATTGCTTGATTAGAAATGAAACACTGAGTTGCTTCAGTGTCCAACGGAAGGTTTATTTTTCACTTTTCTTTGATTGGGAATCACCTTTTGTGTGACAACATGTTCTAGCCGTGTGGTTGCAGACACAGCTAATGTTCACTGTGTTTCTTAAGTACTACTCTTTTCAAAAAAAAATATGTACAAAATAAAAAACCGTGGGACATGGTATCTTCAGGACATTATTTCTCTTCATGAAGGTAATGTTTAAGATCATTCTCAACATTATTTTCTACTGGTTGGAGGGAATCTTGGTGCTCAACTTGGTGTTGTACTCCTCATGTTCCATTTCAGGAATCTACTAATGGCTGATTGGAGGGAACATAGTGCGACTTTATCGGATTCAAGATCTGGTTTAGCCAAGGATGTGTACTTCTATCATTTGTTGCAATCATTCGATCATCCCATAAGTATGATCATTAAAGGATACCTATGGAACTTCTATCCTGCTGTGTTATTTCCACCCATGTCTATTTTTTTTTGGCAATTATATAATACTATGTTTCCAAAAAATAAATCTTTCTTTTCTTAATCTTCTATTTTCTAATGCTATCAACATCTTCCATGATAACATTGACTCCGGGGGCAGGTTATCTTTAAGCTATTCACCAATCCTCAGGGAATGAACTGAAGACATGTTTAGTATAGATTTTGCATCTAATGTTGTAGACCCAGTTCATCCTACACGTGTATTTTTGTGATTTCCTGTTGTCATATTTCTTTCCGGATCTAACTGATACAACTAATTCCTAAATCCATATGAGTTCAGTTTCACAGACCCTCATAAAAACTTCTCCTCTTCATGTAATATTTGTAGTCTATAATTTAAGGGCGATGATTGTGTGCACAGAGAGAGAGAGAGAGAGAGAGAGAGAGAGAGAGAGAGAGAGAGAGAGAGAGAGAGAGAGAGAGAGAGAGAGAGAGAGAGAGAGAGAGAGGTTTTAAATTTCAGTTTTGGGGTTAACTTCAGTCCTCACCGAAGGTAAAGGGGCTCGAAATGTCGGTATTTTGGGCCGTAATTTGGTAAGTTTCGGTAATTTTGGACTTTGGTTGTTTCGGTTTCGGTGTTGACCGATATCCAAAATTTAAACCTTGGTCTCTACATAGCTAGAGAGAATGTAGTTAGAAAGTAATATTTCTAAAATCGATAATAACACTGCGACACTTTCTTTGATTTCGATTTGATGTCGATTTTACAAGAATCGGGCTTTTTTATTTCAATCTCAATCATTTTGGTGGTGTTTCTTTTTAGACACAACTCTTAAGAACAATCATCAATGGAATAGAGAATTGATGATTTTTATCCTGAAACTTCTGACGCTTTCTGAAAATTTCCTTTCCAACAAATAAAAAGAAAAACTGCTCATTCATTGTTTTGTACAAATTTTATATACACTTGATTTAGAGTTTGATTTTATTCTCATTTTTTCAAACTCTTCCACCCCCTTGAAGTTTTAACTATTAAATTCTCCGTTTCCTCCAAATTCACTTATGCTATGTTTGGATGCTGGTAGATGTTGGGGGGATTTAGAGAAGAAGAAGTCAAAATGAAATCAGTCAACGGGGAGATTGTGAGCAAATCTCCCCGACGTTGTTTGCTTGGGGGTAGGAGATGTGTTGGAGTTTTTTTACCGTAGTTTTTAAGATTTTTTTGGGGAATGTTATCAGCACTACTGTTTTTTTATGAGGGCACTCCTCACTTTATAAAAAGTACGGTATGGCCCGCACCATAGGATTATCCAAACCGTCCATTAGATGGGCCATAGCCTAAATAGGTTATGCCCCAAAATTATTTACATTGGTTGATTCTAACCCTCCGATCTATAGAGGGTTAGGATCAACCCTCTAACATTCAGATTGGAGGGTTAGGATCATGCTATGGAAATGATTTTTGGAGCATAACATATTTAGGCTATGGCCCACTAATGGACGGTTTGGATCATCCTATGGTGTGGGTCATACCGTACTTTTAATAAAGTGAGAGTGCCCTCATAAGAAAACAGTAGTGTTGATAACATTTTCTTTTTTTTATAGGAATTTGCTAGCAAACTTCTCCTATGCCACTTCTCGGCATGTGGCCATCCTTGTGCAAAGATGCGCACATGGGCAAAGGTTGCTAGCAAAAGTAAAAATAAGCAAAAAAAGTAATCATTACAAAAAAAAAAAGTAAAATAGTAGAAGTTTTAAATGAAAAATTACTTAGAAATGGTTATAAAGTTTGAAAATTACGAAAAAAATACCAACAAAATGTAATAAGATATGACAATTACGGAAAAAACTACAAGCAAAAGTAGAAAGTTATGACAATTACGGTGAAAAAGAATTTTCCTTAGAAATTCTCACATTTTTCCTCCGATTTGGAGAAATTCGTCCGGCGAATTTCGAGGGTTCCACGTCACCCGACAAGCGCCCGACATAACCGGCGATCAAAATTCCAATTTATGCTAAATCCCTACCAAACTCCCCTCGGGTAATTAGGAGAATTACATTCCCTGCTATTTTACTCAAAAAAAACGTAACCAAACAGAGCATTAGTCTCTCTCTCTCTCTCTCTCTCTCCATTTTAATAACAATTGGATCTTTATTTTGTGTTAGCTGCAAGCTTTGGTATTTTTTTCATTGTGTTTTCTTTATCTCCATGTTTTTTTATGAATCGGGTTTTTACTAGTATACTGTATAGCAGAAGAGAAAATGAGAGAATTATTTGAATTTCTCCCAAAATTCTATGAGAATTACACATCACTTTTTTTGACTTTTTTTTAACAAAGGCACCCATTCAACCCACATATTTTCAATCCTACCCACTCATTTATGCTTTTTAACAAAGGCACTCATTAAAGCCACATAATTTCAATCCTACCTCCCTCCTTTATTCTTTTTTAATTATGGAAACCTCTATAGATTGGAGGGTTAGGATCAGCCTATGGAAACGATTTTACGGGCACAACATATTGATGTTGTGTTCCATCACATAGACGGTTTGGATCAACCTATGATGTGGTCCGTACAGTTCTTTGTCGGTCCGTGCATCGCATGGGTTTTTTTACTAGTATATATATATATATATATATATATATATATATATATATATATATATATATATATATATATATATATATAAAGAGAGAGAGAGAGAGAGAGAGAGAGAGAGAGAGAGAGAGAGAGAGATGAAAAGGATTGTACCCACTAGTGTACCAACCTTATGATACAATCGAGTGCCCAATCACATGTGGGCCCACATTTTTAGGATGATCCAAAGCATTCATTTGAAAGGCCCTTATATAGATGGGGGTGTGTACCAAAAATCAGCTCCATAGAATCATCCTAATTCATCCATTTGTGGAGGTCAAAATGCACAGACACTGTTTGTCCACAAATCTGCCCATTTTTGCCCTCCACTTTGGAGGGGTTAGGATGATTAGCTGATTTTTGGTACACACTCTATCTATGATAGGACCTTGCAAATGAATGCTTTGGATCACCACAAAAAATGTGGGACCCATGTGATTGGGCACTCGAGCGTACCATAAGGTTGGTATGGTACGCTCGAGCTTACAATCCTCTCTCTCTCTCTCTCTCTCTCTCTCTCTCTCTCTCTCTCTCTCTCTCTCTCTCGTGCCATAAGGTTGGTTTGGATCATATATATATATATATATATATATATATATATATATATATATATATATATATATATATATATATATGACTCCTCCGGAGTTGTCTATACTCAGTTGTAATTGTTCCTTTTCTCTATTTATTCATCGGGAAATGATATTTACGCCCCTTTTGATCACAGGGACACCCAGCGTCAGTGTATAAGTGGCAAAATGGAGGCAATGTACTTTATGTCAGAAAAATCCAGTGGCTTTGATTGAAAAGTACACTGGCAAATGGGTGTCCCCGGTGATAAAAGGGGCGTAAATATCATTTTCCTTATTCGTCTATGGGGGTCTGCCTTACCTAAAATTACCTACAAAAAAAAAAGGGAAATGTTATCAGCACTACTGTATTTTGATGAGGGCGCTCCTCACTTTATTAAAAGTACGGTATGGCCCTCACCATAGGATGATCCAAACCGTCCATTAGATGGCCACAACCTAAATAGGTTGTGCCCAAAAAATCATTTCCATAGGTTGATCCTAACCCCCCGATCTGAATGTTAGAGGGTTGATCCTAACCACCTATAGATCGGGGGGGTTAGGATCAACCTATGGAAATGATTTTTGGGGCACAACCTATATAGGCTGTGGCCGATCTAATGGATGGTTTGGATCATCCTATGGTGAGGGCCATACCGTACTTTTAATAAAGTGAGGAGTGCCGTCATCAAAATACAGTAGTGCTGACAACATTTCCCAAAAAAAAAAGAAAGAAGAAGAGCAAGATTGAGGCTAGTACACAAAAAAAAATCAGGTTATGGCATTGATAACCACCTTAGTCGTTGCTCAAAACTTTTCATTCTGATTTTAAATAAAGGAAAAAATTAATTGGTGAGTTCTTCTCACTATCAAAAAATGGTGGCGCCAATGCCAGTGGTCTATTTTTAATATCCAATATACTCGAAAATTTCAATTTTTGTCATTTGTTAAAAATGTTAAAGGTTAATTTTCTCTTTGTAGAAAATACTCAGCTTTTAGGCGAGAGACCAGACTTGCATGGCAAGATGAAGCTCTCAAAATGCGATTGGCTGCACCATAAAATATCCAAGGTTACTTCTTTGACCCACCAAACACTGAATACTTAATCCTTAATAGGTTCAACGAGAGCTTCTCTGACCTCATTGAATCCTAAGGCATCCTTAATAAATAAGATCAATGGAGGTATGTGATCATATGACTATTATTTTTCCTTCATTTGATTTTGAATTATTTGAAGCCACCTTTTCATTATGTCACAACCCCACATGCATCTCATTCTAAATGTATTTTATTGATAATTCATTTAATTATTACAGTCCTTTGGACTTTAGATCAAGTCTTCTTTAATTTTTATATACACATTGATCTTGATCAACTATCATTTGATATTTTGATTCAACGCTATTTTGGACTTTTTTATTTAAGGCTACCCCAAATCACTTCCCATTTACCCTAGGGCCCATTTGGATGCCGAGAAGATTTTGATTTGGATTTCTCACATTTGCAGCCCTTTTTGCATTGTAATTTGGATCAGATCAAATTACTGGATTTCTAATTCAGCAGCTGACAGTGAAAATAATTAGTTTCTAAATTAGCTGTAGAAATAAGAAATTGGAAATCCACAGATGTGGCAGTTTCCTTCACCCTCTATGCTCCTCAACCTCTCCCCTCCACTAGGAAGTACCCCCTTCCCCTCTCTGTCTCATTCTACATGAGCTGGCAGATCTATTCATTTTGTACTCAAAACTCAATTCCAAATCCAAAGATCTATTCACTTTGTACTCAAAACTCAATTCCAAATCCAAATACAAAATCTGAGGTATCCAAACGGGCACAAAGGGAAATCTTTACTACAAATGAAAAATTGTATCACGCCCATCTGAATCTCCATAGTCATATTTGTGCCATAGTCATATTTGTGTTATTTCAAAGCTATGATTGAGTTTGAGCCTACCAAATGAATGGTCCAGATTGAATGGAAACATGCTACGTGTTGATGGACGTCCCTTAAGGACACGGTACGGTTTTTAATAGATAAAATCCAAGTGGGAGAGTTTCTTATCTAATACTTAACTAGGGTTTTATGGTTTTGTTCCCTACGTGATACCTAGGGAAGATGTATTTTTACTTCCGAGCAATGAGATCTTGGTACGTCGTAGGAAAGCATCTTTTATAAATACTTGGGAAAATAAGATAAATAATAATGCTTGTATATAGAGTTGCCCAGCTAAGCTAGCTTAGCTGCACTCGAGCACAGAAACAGGGTGGGGCCACATTTTGGGTGGGATCCAAAGCATTCATTTGATGGGCCCTTTCATGGGTAGGGTGTCTACCAAAATTCAACTCCATTGGATCACCTTAGGGTGCCCATTTGTGGGGCAAAAAATGGACAGATTTGTGGACAAACAGTATCTGTCCATTTTTTGCCCCACAAATGGACACCCATTGGTGATCCAATGGAGCTGATTTTTGGTAGGCCCTCCATCCATGATGGGGCCTTCCAAATGAATGGTTAGGATCACCCCCCACCCCCAACAAATGGCTCCTCCCCCCTGTTTCTGTGCTCGAGCGTAGCAACCCTTTTCTCATATATATATATATATATATATATATATATATATATATATATATATATAGAGAGAGAGAGAGAGAGAGAGAGAGAGAGAGAGAGAGAGGGGTTTCTAAGCACGTGCTTAAGTGGCTTAAAAAGCCACCGATTGGTCGCTTTTTGTGGACCCCGCAAAGGTGGACCCGCCATACGAACCAATCGGTGGCTTTTTAAGCCACTTGTGCTTAGAAACACTTTTCTCATATATATATATATATATATATATATATATATATATATATATATATATATATATATATTAAACTAAAATAGCGTGATAAAATCATAAGCATGTAATTGAACAAATATAAACGTGTGAGGCAATTGGGAATAAATACCTCTATTTGATCCTTCAATGATTGATAATGCTTGATCTTACCGTGATTCCGAATTCTGCGAAACAAAGAATGTTATGGGGCGGTCTTCTACTCTCTCCACCTCCTCATGTGTATTCCAATGGGAAGAAATAAAAACCTTATGTGTGAGAGCAGGGACCAATATTGATCACTAACCGTATATGAACCGATCTGGATTACTCTTTACCATAATCCAACATTCTCTACAATCCGATTTTGCAAGCTAAAATATGTACTATGCAAGTCCATAAAAATCTTACATATTATAGATGTGCATATCAAATAGAGTAGTATTATCAAAACAAGGGAACATGGATATCAAATTTTTTTATCGAAAAATAACTACCTTTATCGCAAGGAAAAGGAGAAAGATGTAAATAAATAAGAACAGAACTACTATATGGCCAAGATGTCAGAAAAAAAAAGATACAAAATTTAATGAGGGACAGAATTCCCAATTATGGGCACCTTCCTATAATCCTATTTACTCCTCTCTAAGCCAATTCATTTGCCATTACGTTTTGTCGATCTTTGCATACGAGTGTAGAATGGAATCAAACTATGGCAAATCAAGAAGTTGCCCACCCTTTAAAGAAACTAAAAACACACCCCGTTTTGATGGTAAGAAGACTATCTTACTCTTCTTCAAATTCTCAATTTGTAAGTTTTCTATTGAAAAAGAAGAAAAACTGAAAAGACCCATAAAATTCAATCAAGAATAAGAATAGTAAAAATAATTGGGAAAAATAAAAATAAGGAAGAAGAAGAAAAACGAAAACCCCCCCAAAAAAATAATAGATAAATACCCAAAGATCGGAGAATAATAAGAAGACGGAGAAGAAAAAATGAAAAAGAAATAAAAACAATACAAAGAAGAAAAAGGGGAAAAATGAGAAAATATGAAAAAAAATTACCTGAATAAATCGATGAATTTCTTGAGAATCCTACAAGATGAATTCGTTCTTTTTTTTCCTAATAGAATAATAGATGGTCAGAAATTAATCAAGGTTTGAATCCTACTCAGAGGTTCACTACAGATCATAATTTATAGAAGAAACAGCAACACGTTTCTTTGGTCCGATGCAAGCAATCAGAAAATGAAGAAATGGGACGTATTTAAGAAATATCGTCTCAATTCATCCAATTTCATTAGATCTTGGAGATGTGATATGGTTCAGATGAGCGATTTCAATAAACGATGGATCTATTCACGCTAATATTGAATCACCATTCTCTGGCTAGAGTCTCCACCAATGCATACTCTAGGTAGAGTTGCATGTCTTCGTAAGGTCACAATAAGAGAGCCCATTAAACAGAAAAAAACTTGGGTACGCAACGTTATTAGGGGGTGTGGCAAAATCAATTCCATGGTCTGCTATTTCCACAGCCCCTGTTTTCTCTTGATTTTAGTGCGCTGTGCAGTGCACAACGTTGCGGAGCCAAGTATTGTTCCATTAAACATGGGATTCCTTCAAAATTTTAACAACTAAAATAGTTTTATGTGAGAAAATTCTCATTTAATTTTGAGTGTTGCTAGGGTCATTTAATTTTGAGTGTTGCTAGGAAGACCTGTCGGTGTCAGGGATGCCCCGAACAACCCTCCTTATACTACAATTTTCAGTTATACATATTTTTATGACAAAGTACTCTCACAGACTCACAGTCTCACTTCTCTAGCATTACATATGTTATTTTCTTTCTCCTTGTGGAGTGGCTAGCAAGCAGCCTAGCATGCCGAGAATTCAAGGACATGATTTGACAACCGAACGTCGAAAAACCACTAAAATCAAGAGCAAGGAAATGACATACATTTTATCGCAATTTTCCTTTCCATCTTGTACGTAGAGACAAACTGTGAGGGAAAAGAAGTAGAAAGAAAACAAAAGGGGGCTGAGTCTCCTCATGAAGATGAAGACAAACCTACCAAAATAGACACCAAAACGTGTCTCCATCTTTGTTTAACCTTAACCCATTTTAAACTAACCACAAAACACATGCCACTCCTAATTTAACTGGGACTCTAATTCATGTGTGGTTAAGTGGTTGAGCGACTCTTAACACTTCCCTTCAGTGCTGACTCTCTACTGGTTATGACAAGTTCCTTACTGAACTCTGCAAACTTTCACTATTTAAATTTACATATGGTTGGTAGTTTCCACTCTATTGACCCTGTAGGGTCCTAAAGGGTCATTATACCATCCAAAAGACCATTATGCCTCTCTAGGGTCTTATAATTTTTCTATTTTGCCTCTCCAGGGTCATATAATTTTTCTATTTTTTATTCTCCACCTTATTCGTTGCACCACTGATCGACGCTACAAATCGTAAGAAGAGGACGAAGAAGCAGAAGTGAAAAGAAAAATAAAGAGGAAGAAGACGAAAAAAAGGAATAAGAAGAAAGAAAAAGAAGAATCGTCATCGTAGAAAGAAGGAAATTCTTCTTTTTCCTCTTTTTTTCATTTTTTCCAGCACCACTTATTCCTCTTCCATTTTTTCTTATTTGTTGTTCTATTTCTTTTCTTTTTTTTTCCTATTCCTCTTCTGCGTCAATGGATGGCGATGCAATGAATCCAGTGGAGACTAAAAAAATTTAGAAAAGGACCATCAAGGGCAAAATGGTCTTCTGAACAGGACAGCACGCCTCTGACCTCAATAGAGATGAAACTACCGTTCATTTCCAAACTCGGCTCAAAATGTAATTACTTTGTCTTTTGCCGTTATTATAAATAGTGTAAAGTTAATTTAAGCCCAGGAATTGGGTCGAGCAACTATACTTTGTCAGTGTTCCACCGAAATGAGTAGTTTCAAGAAAAATTATATGGCCCTTGGGCCATGACATACAAGTGCAGCCCAAAAATACAGTGGGGCACACACTAATTGGGTGATCCAAACACTCTTTTTTCTAGGGGTGCAACTCGGGTCAATTTTTTGGAATTCAAGTCAAGCTAAATCGGTCGCATACGGGTTCATTCCAATTCATTTTTTAGCAAAAGCTCAACCCAACCCGACCCAAATTGCACCCTTTCTTCGGGCCCTGATATAGATAGAGTGTGCCCAGAAAATCTTCTTGATAGGATGATCTTAACCCTGCCATTTGTAGATGATTAAAACGGACGGCACATCATAGAAACCTCCATGATCGGAGGGTTAAGATCTTCCGGGAGAAGATTTTCCCACCCTCTGTGTACATCAGGGCCCCATTGTATTTCGGACTGCACGTGCATCCAGGAACAAAACTTCGCTCCGCAACATTGCGGAGAAGTTTCCTCCGCAACTTGCCTTTGGCCAATCGGGTTTTGCCACATGGCAGTTTTTTTTGGTAGACAAAATAAAGCTTACTTTTCTCGTCAAGGGCCCAGGCGGGAACCTTCACTTCTACATCTAGCCAGCAAAGGAAGACGCAAGGTCTAGGCAGCTTTATTATAACATTAGAGAAGCAGAACCCCCAAGCGTACCCTATAGATAGGGCATCTCGAACTCTGAAACTACAATTCTATCCCACCCTGATCCTCCGGCACCGGAAGCAGAACTACTTGACCGAAGGAGATAGACACGAAGGGAAGAGGATGACGGTCACACAAAGGCCAAATAAAGCTCTTTTGGAGCAGCATCTGAATGGACAATTGTACCCCTTTCCAATTTTCATCCCAAAACCAAGGTTTAGCACACGTCTATCTGTGAACCCTTAGTGGAGTCATAACCGTTCCCCAAAGAAACATGTCATTGAGATGATCCTAACCTTTGAAGATCCAAATGAACAGTTTGGATCTTTGGATCAGGTGGGCTCAAGTGATTTTTCTTTTAAAATAAATTCTACTTAAATTCTACTATTTATTGTATCCACCTTTGAAGATCCAAACCGTTCATTTGATGAGCTTAATGTAAATAGGCCTCTCCCCAAAAATCATCTCCCTATGACGATCCTAACTCTTTCATCTGTAGATCTAATTGGAGAGTTTGGATCATCCTACGGAGGTGATTTTATAGGGTAGGCCTATTTACGTTAGGGCCAAGCAAATGAACCGTTTGGATCGTCCAGCCAAGTGGACTCAAGTGATTTTTTAAAAATAAATTATACTTTTTGACAACGCCTCATATAAAAGTCTACTGTTTGGAGGGTTGGGATCATCTCATGGAAAGTTGGGCAACGGTTATGGCCCCACTAAGGGTTCACATAGAGAGATGTGTGCCTAAATGTTGGTTTTGGGATGAAAATTAGTAAGGGGTAGAATTGTCCTTAGAAAAATAAGCTTTAATTTGTCTAAAAAACTGCCACATGGGAAAACCCGATTGACCAAAGGCAATCTGGGAGGAAACTTCTCTGCAATGTTGCGGAGCAAAGTTTTGTTCGCCGTAGTTTCCAATTTCAAAGTCGTCGGTACAAATTAGGGCAAGAGGACAATACAGCGTGGGCTTTTCATGGTAGTGTAGACCATGGTTTTAAACAACGGTGGGTCCGAAACCGGTATGGAAACCGAAATTTTAAACCACGGTGCAGACAAACTCAAGAAAGTGGTATGAACTTTGAATTTTTAACGCAAGCAGTGACATAACTTGCTTGCTTGTCCATCAGGTTTTGAGCCTTTTGACTAGTCGTCACCCGAGAAGCTGCTAATAACTTATGAGTTTTTTTCTGTTTTTTTTCCTGATGGGTACGATGGGTTAGGGCGGACCCCTACCAGATATATTAGTAAGAAGCACCGGAAGGATACAACATGAAGCATAAAAGCAAACCCCCAAACATATGATAAGGGGACAGACAAAAGCTCAAGAAGAGGAGGCTGAAAAGCCACCCAATAGGAGCAAAGAAAAAGCAAAAAATAAAAGAATAATTAACCAAAAAGACAACAACTACAAGCAACACCACCAAGCCTGGCAACAAACAACCAACAAAAAAGCAGCAAGGGCCAACAAGAGGACCAAAACTGAAACAAAAGGCCAAGGACCAGCAGCCTTCAAGGATACACCAGAAACAACCCTAAATAACTTATGAGTTTTGACGCAAGCAAAGACATCTTTTCATAAGTCATTTTTTTGAAAAGGGCAGCAGAATATATATATATATATATATATATAAAGAAGCAGAACCGAGATGGTCCTGGAGGAACTAAGATAATACAAACATAGCATTACAATAACTCAAGGAGGGAGATAGTCAAAGCACTCGAACGCGGCCCGAAAGACTCCTTTCTTGGCAAGGGAGTCTGCTTCCGCATTGGCTGATCTCCTGACATGGCCAAACGCGATGGATGAGCCCTTAGAGCTATCCTCTATTTTCTCTAAAAAAGGCAAAAATCGCCGGGGGGAGTAGAGACGCCCGAAAGCCAACGAATAACATTTAAGGAATCCCCTTCGACTATAATTTTGTCGAAAGCCAGGCGAGGCATCGAAACAATCCCGCTATGAATGGCTCTAACCTCTGCTTCGTTCGAGTCTGCCAATCCAATAGGCCCCAAGTAGGCCCAAAGAACTTCCCCTTTGTTGTTTCTACATAACTCCCCTACTCCTGCCGCTCCTGGATTGCCGATGGACGATCCGTCAAAGTTAAGCTTCAGGGACCCCGGAGGAGGAGGAGTCCAGGACGGGAGGATTTTCACTTTGGTAGCCGATTCCATACATATGATTGACCATCCTTCCCAGAGGTCGAAAGCTGAAACAAAGCGAAACAGAGGTAGGCTTCGGGCCCAGGATATGACCGCAGCTATCAACTGGACATAGATCCAATAGGGAGATCTAGCTTTACCTTCGAAGATACGAGCATTCCTCTCTTTCCACAAGAACCACCATGAGGCCAGGAGACACATCTTCCATAAAGTTCTGCCTTTATTTTTCCACGGATTCCATTCCCAACTCTGAATGAATTCAGCCATAGAGTTGGAGGGGACCCAACTGATTCCAAAACGAGAAAATATAAGATCCCAAATATTTCGAGCAAACTTACAATGTATGAAAAGGTGGTCAATGGATTCGCCAGCGGATAAACAGAGAGGGCAGTGATCGACCAGCCACATTCCTTGCTTCCTCAAAAAATCCATAGTTTGAATGCGGCCCCAGCTAACAGACCACCCAAAGAAGGCTACTCTCGGAGGGCAAGATTGTCTCCAAACCGAGGAGGATACATGCTCCTCTAAAGAAGGGATCAGATGGTTATAAAAAGATTTGACTGAAAAAATCCCCAAAGGATTCCAAATCCAAATCCGACGATCTACGCCCGAAGACTTGATGAAGCAAGAATCCAATAAGTCGAGGAGGTCGTGGTAAGAGCTTAACTCCCTAACAAAGAAGTCTCTTCGAAACTTAGGAGACCAAACCACTTTCCCTTGTTCCCTTACAAAACATTCTGATACCCAGGCCTCTTTTTGAGATGAAACGATGAATAAGTCAGGAAAAATCACTTGAAGGGGTGCAGCCGAACACCAAGGATCCTGCCAGAACCGAATCTGATCCCCCTTATATACTCTGAATCGAACGCCAGGAGCAAATAAAGACGTCAACCTCAAGATGTCCCTCCAAACTGTGAGTCCTTTGATTTTATAATTATCAACAGAGTCCCAGTGCCCATGAGCAGAACCATACTTACTTCCAATGACCCGGACCCACAAAGAGGATCGTTCTTCACCAAATCTCCACAGCCACTTGCCCATAAGGGCCTGGTTGAAACTCTGAACCCTCCTGATACCCAAACCTCCATTTTTAATAGGCAAGCAGACCACACTCCATTTAATCAGGGAGACCCCCTTGGAAGAACTTGAGCCGCCCCACAGAAAGCGTCTTTGAATTTGCTAATGCGCTTAGCAACAGAGGCGGGACAGTGAAAAAGAGATAGAAAATATCAATGAAGAAAACACTTTAAAAAGGGCGCTGATATTCTCCCCCCTCTCTGACGGCTGGCTAACGTTTTCCCACCATTTGACCGGTCTCTCTCTCTCTCTCTCTCCACACACACACAACAGGAACATTTGGTGGGCCCAACAGAAACTGTTGGTGGAATGGTGGGCCCATCATTGAACAACGTAGGCCCCGTCCATACCACACCATAGGGTAATCCAAACCGTCCATTTGATGGGCCATAAATGTAAATAGGTTGCGTCCCAAAATATTATTTCCATACGCGGATCCTAGCCCTCCGACCTAAATAGAACTACATCTTATGCAACCTCTATAGATTGTAGGGTTGTGATCATCCTACGGAAATGATTTTTGGGGCACAACCTATTTACATTGTGGCCCATCAAATGGACGGCTCGGATCATCCTATGGTCTGGACGGTACACTTCATTTTCAAAAATATAGGTGGGGCCTAAATTGGTACGAATCACACCATAGGATGATCCAAACCATGGACGGCTTGGATCATCCTATGTTGTGGACGGTACGCTTCAATTTGAAAAATATCGGTGGGGCATACGATTGGGCCTTAATGTTAGTGTACGACCAACTCCATAGGATTATCCAAACCATGGATGGCTTGGATCATCCAATGTTGTGGATGGGCCTTAATGTTACTGTACGACCACAGGATGATCTAAACCATTCATTTGATGGGCCAAGCCTTTTGGGGGCACAACCCATTTACGTTATGGCCCATCAAATGGACAGCTCGGATCATCCTATGGTCTGGACGGTACACTTCATTTTCAAAAATATGGATGGTGCCTAAATTGGGCCTTAATGTTACTGTACGAACCACACCATAGGGGGATCCAAACCATGGACGGCTTGGATCATCCTATGTTGTGGACGGTACGCTTCAATTTGAAAAAATATCAGTGGGGCCTACGATCGGGCCTTAATGTTACTGTACGGCCAACTCCATAGGATTATCCAAACCATGGACGGCTTGGATCGTCCTATGTTGTGGACGGGCCTTAATGTTACTTTACGACCAACTCCATAGAATGATCCAAACCATTCATTTGATGGGCCACAATGTAAATAGGTTGTGCCCCAAAAATCATTTCCATAGGATGATCACAACCCTACAATGTATAGAGGTTGCATAAGATGTAGTTTCTATTTAGATCGGAGGGCTAGGATCAGCCTATGGAAATGATATTTTGGGATGCAGCCTATTTACGTTTATGGCCCATTAAAGGGACGGTTTGGATTATCCTATGGTGTGGTATGGGCGGGGCCTACGTTGTTCAAAGATGGGCCCACCATTCCACCAACGGTTTCTGTTGGTCCCACCAACTGTTCATGTTGTGTGTGTGGGGAGAGAGAGAGAGAGATAGGGATGGCAATTTCACCCGGAAAAGTGGGGATCCGCCCCGCCCCGCTTGGGGAGGGGATTCTCCGATTTGAGTGGGGAAGGGGAAGGGGAAGGGGATTTAAAAAATTCCCCGGTGCGGGGAAGGGGAGGAGAAGGGGATGGAGTTGGCCCCACCCCGCCCCGCATTAATGCCATTTTTTTTAAATATTTTTTTAAGTGTTTTTATTTTGGGGAAAACTACTAGAAACCCCTTGGATCAAAACATATCTACAAGATTCTCCCAAAATTTTCATAATTTCCATTAGTACAGTTTTGTCCCCGACATAACTTTTTATGTTTTCCTTTACCCATAATCCATTAGGCATTGTTCCTCATTATATTAGTATATTACGCTTAGAAATCCCTAAAATCTCTCCCTCGAACCATCACTGTAAGGCAACATTAAATTCTTTGAAAATCTCCCTCCCCCAAATAAAGGCAACATCTCTCTGATGAGTGATGAGATTTTATATGGTGTGCGCTCGTATAGTCCATTATTTTTCAAAAAGTAATGTATGGGCTACACCATAGGATGGTCCAAACTGTCCATTTGATAGGCTACAATTTAAAAGTACTTTACAAGCCACACCATAGATCATCCAAACCGTCCATTTGATGGGCCACAACGTAAATAGATTGCGGCCCATCAAATGGACAATTTGGATCATCCTACATGTGCCCATCAAGTGGAAGGTTTGGATCATCCTATGCCTATGGTAGTATGGTGTGCCCATCAAATGGACGGTTTGGATCTCCCTATGGTGTGGCACGTACAGTACTTTTTGGCAAGTGGGATTGGGAATTAGGGATATGCTAGGGACTAGTGATCAATTAAATGAATCTGAGAGCAACCACCTTTGTCCCCAGGTTAATAAAATGAATAAGACAAAATCTTAGCCTATGTGGGTTGTGTGGCTACTCTCACATGCAACAACCAAGCTGCAACATGCCTGAAGTGATTGTCCTTAGCAAATCGTTAGTTTTAAACCTAACATTTAACAAAGTAAAATAAGAAAGTAAAGTGATTGTCCCCGAAGGATGCGGGGCGGGGAAGGGGAGGGGATGGGGATTATATATTCCCCGTGGGGAGGGGAGGGGGATTCTCCACCATCCCCGCAGTGGAGAGGGGAAGGGGAGGGGGGAAATTCCCCGCAGAGGGGAAGGATTAGGGGACCCCAACATCCGGCCCCGACCCGCCCCGTTGCCAGCCCTAGAGAGAGACCGGTCAAATGGTGGGAAAGTGACATATACGTTAAATCCTAACGTTTAACGCTAGCCGCCGGGGGGGGGGGGGGGGGCGCGCATATCAGCGCCCTTTAAAAAATGGAGATCCCATTTGACCAAAGAGGTCCCTCACAAAAACCTATAAATTCAATCACACCCCTTCCATACCTCTTCATCTCTCAGTCCCACACCCCATCTTTTTTTACTTCCTTTTGATCTTTTCTCTTTGTTTTTTTTCTAATTTCTCCTATTTCCAATGGCCAACGAAGTCATTCTCTTAGATGTGTTTGCTAGCTCTTTTGGGATGAGAGTGAGAATAGCCTTGGCAGAGAAAGGGGTCGAGTACGAATACAAGGAAGAAGATCTCCAAGATAAGAGTCCCCTTCTCCTTAAATCAAATCCCATCCATAAGAAAATTCCTGTCCTCATCCATAACGAAAAGCCCATATGTGAATCTCTCATCATCGTTCAATACATAGACGAGGTTTGGAACGAGGTATCCCCTCTCTTGCCTAAAGATCCTCACCAACGGGCTAATGCCAGATTCTGGGCCGATTTCGTTGACAAAAAGGTGGGTTTTTGTCTCTTTTATTTCAGGAAAGAAAATTCTCTCTTTTATCAGAACACACACCGAAACCCTTTATATGATGTATCTCTAGCGTTTTGGGAACCCGCTTTAATTATATATTCCTTGGTTTTTCTTCCTTCGTGTAATTGTATTAAATAGGTGTATTATTAATGGGCTTGATATATGAAGTATGCTCGCTAGATTATGGAAGAATATAGAAAAGATAGGGAAAGCGTATGTGTTTATTGGACTCAAAATTAGGTTCAATTTTTAGCCCAATAATCAATTTTGGACCCGCTATGTTCTCAAAATCCAAAACAAATAGTACCAAAATGTAATTTTGAGTCCAATAATCAGTTATGGTCTCACAATCGGTTCTCAAAATCCAAAACAAACAGGGGCCTTAATTTTGAGTCGATACAGTTTTGGGCTCACAATCATTTCTCAAAATCCAAAACAAACAAGGTCTCACCCAATCCGGATCTCACCCGAGTCTAACAGTTGGAACACAATTAGGCATGATCCTGGCCTAGATCCCACCCTTAAGCCCAAAAAACACTTACATTTTGGTGGTTTTGATAGATGTATTTCAAAATTTAGTTGTCTTTAGATAGATTTGAAAACACAAACTTTGAACAACAAAAATGGACTTATTCATCTGGGACTTATTACTATGTAAATACAGTCCAAGTGATTCGTAGTTATATGTATGTACGGGATGTATGTATTTGTCATTATCCTTTAGAAAACACTCTAATTTGTTAATCAATTGAAACATTAATTTTCAATTTTCACCTTCTATCAACTTAGTAGAACTGAGAAATTTTGATTGAAGAAACGTGTTGTTACATGAAACTGTGGCATTAACGTTTACTTTTCCACAGATATATGATTATGGGTATAAAATTATTTGGAAGAAAGGAGATGAACAAGAGGAAGGTAAGAAGGGATTTTTAGATTGCTTAAAGCTGTTGGAAGAGGAGCTCGGAGAGAAGCCTTATTTCGGAGGCGAATCCTTTGGATTAGTCGACGTGGCCTTCCTCCCCTTTACCTGCTGGTTTTACTCATACGAGACGTGTGGGAATTTCGGTGTAGAGAAGGAATGCCCTAAGATTATTGCATGGGTGGAGAGGTGTAAGGAAAAGGAGAGTGTCTCAAAGTCCCTTTAAGACCCCCAAAAGATGTATGAGTTTGTGGTCATGTTAAAGAAGAGATTTGGCGTTGAGTAAGAGAGGGAAGTGTACGCATTTACCACGAGGGTCTATGGCGCATGTAGTAGAAAACTAGAAATAAGGATGTGTTGTTCTTTGTCCTTTTTTGAGTTTGAATGGTTTTGGGTAATAAACCTTTTGGAGATTGGATTTTGGCGTTGAGATGTGGTGGCCATTATCTTCTCTGAAAGTACAGATGTTATTTTTGATTTTCTGTTTTGTTTCTTCTTCTCTTTCTTCTCAGTTTGTCTGTACCAAGGAAAGGAAAGGTAGCTCACAATCGGTTGTCACAAACTGACAGTCCAGGTGAAAGCAATTAATCCCACATCGGATAAGTGAGTGGATGGGGTTGGGCTTAAAAGGATTTGGGCACCCTCCCCTTAATGGCTAGCTTTTGAGGGCGAGTTCTACCCGGGTCCCTACACATTGTACCATCCAAAAGACCATTCTGCCTCTCCTGGGACTAATAATTTTTCTATTTTGCCTTGCTAGGGTCATATATTTTATATATTTTTTATTCTCCACTGTATACGTTGCACCACTGACCGGCGCTATAAATCGAAAAAAGAAGAAGAAGATGAAGAGAAAGAAAAATATAGAAGAAGACGATGAAAAAAAAGGCATAAGAAGAAGAAAGAAAAAGAACTTCACCGTAGAAAGAAGGAAATTCTTTTTCAATTTTTCCGGTACCAATTATTCCTCTTCCATTTTTTTTTCCTGCGTTGTTCTTGCTCGATGGATGGCCATTCAATGAATCCAGCGGAGGCAGGGAAAAAAACAAATTAGAAAATGCCCTTGAGGGGCAAAATGGTCTTTTGAACAGGACAGCACACCTCTGACCTCAACAGAGATGAAACTACCGTTCATTTTCCAAACTCGTGCTCTAAATGTAATTACATTGTCTTTTGCTGTTATTATAAGTGAGAATTTTATTTGATGCCCGACCGTGAGAATCACAAGGGCAGCTTGTGATTTTCACCCCTTGTGATTCTCACGGTCGGGCATCATATAAAAACTCATTATTAGTAGTGTGAAGTTTAAGCCCGGGAATTGGGTCGAGCAACTATTGTAAACTGGACTATTGTCCGGGCTGTATAACAATTTCTTATTGTTCCACCGAAATGAGTAGTTTCAAGAAAAATTATATGGCATGCAAGTGCCGCCCAAAATACAGGGGGCCCACACTAATTTGGTGATCCAAACACTCTTTTTTCTAGGAGTGCAACACGGGTCAATTTTTCAGAATTCGGGTCGAGCTTTTACCTTAAAATTGGATCGCGTACGGGTTGATTCCAATTCATTTTTTAGCAAAAGCTCAACCCGACCCGGCCCAAATTGCACCCTTTTTTTGGGGTCCTGACGTACACAGTGTGCCCAGAAAATCTTCTAGATAGGATGATCTTAACCCTCCCATCTGTAGATGATTAAAATAGACGGCACAATATAGAAACCTCCATGGTCCAGGGGTTAAGATCTTCCGGGAGAAGATTTTCCCACCCTCAGTCTACATAAGGGCCCCACTGTATTTTGAACTGCAAGTGCATCCACGGCCATCCTCAATATACAATCTAGAGAAAAGTACAGAATGTGGGTAATAGTTACCAGAAATTATGGATTTTGTGTCTCTTTTAAATTAATCATCAAACACGGGTAATTCTTCAAAAAAGGGTGGAAAAAAGACCCCAATATCCTTCTGACATCAACATGATTTTCCTTGCAAGTTTTCATTACAGAAAGTCCACATTGTATTTAATGGCCATTAAATTGGCGCGCTTCACAAGGCTTCTTTTAGTTCGTCTGAATGTGTATTTGAACCGACAGAACCCTGGATTCGTTTCTATCTTGGTCGTGGAAAATAACTAGACAGAGGGATGCTTGACTCATGTTATATAACTTTTTTGGAACGGTGACACCTCTATACACAGTTGGTTTGGTTTATTTTGGATTTGAAAATCTCCTTTGAACCCAGAGTCCTTGAATGTTTAAATCTTGGCCGTCACCAATATGCATAGACGGTCAGATCCACGACATATGGATATCAATATGGAACAGTGGCGTCTTCTAATGAGAGCGGCATTTCTCTATGTTCACCATCTTCTGCATTCCAACTCTTTCATTTCTACTTTCTGTTCAACCTTTCCTTTCATTTGTTCATCTATATTTAAGACTTGGGATATTGTCCTCTATCTCTTTAGATTTAAGGAGAGAACAACACAAGAAATTGATAGAACGACACCAGCTAGCTAATCATTTTGGTAAGGTGTTCAGTGAGATTCCGCCGGCTTACCAATTATTTACGCCAGTGTACCCATTATTTACACCGATGTACATCCTATTTCCGCCGGCGTACATCCTATTTTCGGCAACTTACTCGAGAATCTAGCAGCGTATTCGATATTCTGATGGGGTACTCGATATGTTTGGAACACATATTTGAACCCAGAAAATCCGGCAGCGTACTTGATATTCCGACGGCGTACTCTAGAATGCGGCGGCGTTTTCAGGCAAAAGAGATGTGAGAAATAATAAAATACCGTTCTAAACCAAAAGAAATGTGAGAAATAAAAATATATTCAATAACATAGCCATTCTAAGCCAAAAGAGACATGAGAAATAATAAAATATTCAATAACGTCGCTGTTCTCTACCGAAAGAGATGCGTAAATAATAAAACATTCAATACCGTAGCCGTTCTCAACTGAAAGGAAAGTGAGAAATAATTAGAGGGATATACTAGGGTCTATCGTAGAAGGCATTTTGCGGTTGAGCTGTTGCAAGTGACGGTAGCTACAGAGGCTCATATTTTGTTTTATTCATTTTATTCACATGAGGTGGCTGCCCTCACATGCAACAGTGCAACTGCGAAATGCCTTCTGCATGATTCCTAGCAAAACCATAATAAAATATTACTTTAAAGATAATGATTTATGTTGGGTTGTGAATTTGTCAGGAAGGGCAACATACGAGAACTTTGATCATGTCGGAATGATATTGGGGTCTTTTTTCCACCCGTTTTTGAAGAATCACCCGTGCTTGATGATTAATTTAAAAAGTACCCGAATTCCATAATTTCTGGTAATTACAACCCACATTGCGTACTTTTCTCTAAAATCTAGTAGTTTCCAATTTCAAACTCGTCGGTACAAATTAGGGCGAGAGGACAATACGGCGTGAGCTTTTCATGATACTGTAGACAAACTTAAGAAAGTGGTATGAGCATTGCATTCTAACGCAAGCAGTGACATAACTTGCTTGCTTGTCCATAGGGGTGCAACTCTGGTCGGGTTCAACCTGAACCCAACAGGTTGAACCCGAATTTGGGTTGGGTTGGGTTGGGTTTGGTTCGGGGTTTTTTTTTTTTTTTAATCGGGTTGGGGTGTCGGGCAACCCGACCCGAAACCCGATTTCCAATTCCGATATGGGCTTAAATGTGCTTAAAACCTGATTTCAACTGAACACATTTCCCATTGAAGCTAGAAATGTGCTTAAATTTCAACATAAATTTATCCTTCAGCTCAGTTACAAAGAGTTTTTATATGGTGGATGCCTGTGTAGGAATGTGAGCAAAAAAAAAAACAGTGGGGCCCATAAAAACATGTGCATGAATTAGAAATCAGGTTGCGTCGAGTTGGATCGGGTTGGGTTGGAAAAATGGTTCCTCGGGTTGGGTCGGGTGACCTGACTTGCACCCCTAGTTGTCCATCAGGTTTTGAGCCTTTTGACTAGTCGTCACCCGAGAAGCTGCTAATGACATCTTTTCATAAGTCATTTGACCAAAGAGGTGCCTCACAAAAACCTGTATATTCAGTCACTCCCCTTCCATACCTCTTCATCTCTCAGTCTCACACCCCATCTTTTTAACTTCCTTTCGATCTTTTCTCTTTGTTTTTTTCTAATTCTAATATCGTCGATTTCCAATGGGCAACGAAGTGATTCTCTTAGATGCGTGGGCTAGCTCTTTTGGGATGAGAGTGAGAATAGCCTTGGCAGAGAAGGGGGTCGAGTACGAATACAAGGAAGAAAATCTCCAAGATAAGAGTCCCCTTCTTCTTAAATCAAATCCCATCCATAAGAAAATTCCTGTTCTCATCCATAACGGAAAGCCCATATGCGAATCTCTCATCATCGTTCAATACATAGACGAGGTTTGGAACGAGAAATCCCCTCTCTTGCCTAAAGATCCTTACCAACGGGCTAATGCTAGATTCTGGGCCGATTTCGTTGACAAAAAGGTGGGTTTTTGTCTCTTTTTTATTTCAGGAAGGAAAATTCTCTCTTTTATCAAAACACACACCGAAACTCGTTATATGATCTATCTCTAGCGTTGTGGGAACCCGCTTTAATTATAGATTCCTTGGTTTTACTTCGTAGGTTTCATTTGAGATGGTTTTTAATTGCATTGAATAGGTGTGTTAATAATGGGCTTAATATATGTTATACGCTCGCTAGATTATGGAAGAATTGAGAACCGATTGGGAAAGCAAAACTGATTATTGGACTCAAAACTAAATTAAATTAAATTTTTAGCCCAATAATCAATTGTGGACCCGCTATTGGTTCTCAAAATCCAAAACGAATAGAACCAAAATGTAATTTTGAGTCCAATAATCAGTTTTGGTTGCACAATCGGCTCTCAAAATCCAAAACAAACAGGGCCTTAATTTTGAGTCGATAATCAGTTTTGGACTCACAATGATTTCTCAAAATCCAGAACAAACAGAGCCTTATCACTAATCAATTTTGGGCTCAATCCGCATCGCACCCGAGTCTAACAGTTGGAACACACTTAGGCATGATCCTATGGCCTAGATCCCACGCTTAAGTCCAAAAATCACTTACATATTGACGGTTTTATTTCAAAATTTAGTTAACTTTAGATAGTTTTGAAAACACAAACTTGGAACAACACAAATGGACTTATTCATCTGGGACTTACCATGTGAATACAGTTCAAGTGATTCATAGTTATATTTTCACCTTCTATCAACTTAGAAGAAGTGAGAAATTTTGATTAAAAAACGTGTTGTTACATGAAACTGTGGCATTAACGTTTACTTTTCCGCAGATATCTGATTATGGGTCGAGAATTTTGTGGAAGAAAGGAGAGGAACAAGAGGAAGGTAAGAAGGGATTTTTAGATTGCTTGAAGCTGTTGGAAGGGGAGCTCGGAGAGAAGCCTTATTTCGGAAGCGAATCCTTGGGATTAGTCGACGTGGCCTTCCTCCCCTTTGCCTGCTGGTTTTACTCATACGAGACGTGTGGGAATTTCAGTGTAGAGAAGGAATGCCCTACGATTATTGCATGGGTGGAGAGGTGTAAGGAGAAGGAGAGTGTCTCAAAGTCCCTTCAAGACCCCCAAAAGATATATGAGCTTGTGGCCATGTTAAAGAAGAGATTTGCGGTTGAGTAAGAGAGGGAAATGTATGCATTTACCACAAGGGTCTATGGCATATGTAGTAGAAATAAGGTTATGTTGTTCTTTCTCCTTTTTGGGGTTTGAATGGTTTTGGGTAATAAGCCTTTTGGAGATCTGAATTTTGGCGGTGAGATGTGGCCATTATCTTCTCTAAAAAGTACAGATGTTATTTTTGACTTTCTGTTTTGTTTCTTCTCCTTTTTTCCTCTCAGTTTGTCTGTCCCTGTAGGAAAGGAAAGGAAGATCACGATAATAAATGATAGAAAGATTGCAATAATATGCGTATCGTTTCATTATTCTTGATATTTTGCTTTCACTTGTCAAACCTAGTCCTTGGATTCTCCCCATTCTAGGCAGCTTGCTAGCCACTTGCATGGTCGATGGTCCCAAATTAAAGGCCTATCGGTTTTGGATTTTGAGAATTGATTTTGAGTCCAAATAGGTTTTGTGCCAAACCTATTATCGGACACTAATTTAAATGTAATTTTGAGTCTGACAATAGGTTTTGTGCTCACAATGGTTGTCACAAACTCACAATATAGGTGAAAGCAATTAATCCCACATCGAATAAGTGAGTGGATGTGGATGCCCTACATCCACTCTCTCCTTAATTGCTAGCTTTTGAGGGCAAGTTTTACCTGGGTCCCTACACATTGTACCATCTAAAAGGCCATTTTGCCTCTCCTGGGACTTATAATTTTTCTATTTTGCCTCTCTAGGGTCATATATTTTTTCTATTTTTCACCATTGATCGACCCTACAAATCAATAGAAGAAGTAGACCTGGCAAACGGGCGGGCCAGGCCGGATTTGACCCGGCCCGTACGGGTCCGGGTCAAACGGGCCGGGTCAAAGTGACCCGGAAAATTCTACGGGTCATTGACATTGGACCCGCACCCGGCCCGTACGGGCCGGGTCGACCCGCGGGTCACCCGGATTTTTGACGTATTTTTTAAGAGTTTTTTTTTTATTTAGGGATTTGCTAGCCACCTTCTCCTGGGCTATTTTTCGGCTTGTAGGCTTGTAGCCCCTCCTTTGCTGCAAAGATTGGGTGAAGTACGGTCTGGGGCAAAGGTTGCTAGCAACAAAAGAATAAAGAGAAGTAATCATTACGGATTTTTGAAATATTCTCAGAATTTCTAAGTTTGAAATGAAAAATTACCGTAAAAAGGTCAAAAGTAAAAAAATTACATATAAAATATGACAATTACCGAGAAAACTACAGGAAAAAGTAAAAAAACCGTCTTTTGCACTTTTTTACGGGCACCCGCGGGCACCCGCGGGTCCACCCGACCCGGCCCACTTTTGACGGGCCGGGTGGACCCGCGGGTCAATTTCTAACGGGTCACCAACAGGTGACCCGGACCCGTAAATTTACGTGCGGGCCGGGTGGACCCGCGGGTCCGTGTCACTTTTTGCCAGGTCTAAGAAGAAGAAGATGAAGAGAAAGAAAAATAAAGAAGAAGAAGACGAAAAAAGAGGAATAAGAAGAAGAGAGAGAAAGAAGAATGGTCTCCGTAGAAAGAAGGAAATTCTTTTTCAATTTTTCCGGCACCAATTATTCCTCTTCCATTTTTTCTTCTTCGTTGTCCTTGCTCAAAAGTGATCCAACAGCAGCTCCTCAAAAAGTGAGCTGTTGTTGGATCAATATAAAGGGCGGCACCCCTATGTTATTCTTGTCAGGCCTTACAACATATAAAATCTAGGGCTGGCAACGGGGCCGGACCGGGCCGGATGTTGCATTCCCCGTCCCCGTCCCCGTCCCCACTGGGAATACCTAATCCCCATCCCCGCCTCACACAAAAATTCTCACTTCAAAAAAGCTTTTAACACCCCAAAAAAGAAAAAGACAAGCCGTGTTTGTACACTTATAAAAATCTGGTAGTGCCAATATCACTAGCATAAAAAAATAATTACTGTTAACTTAAAAAACACTAAAAAAATACTAAAATAAGAGGATATTAATAATGGCTTGCATATTAAAATGGGGCGGGGCGGGTCCATCTCCATCCCTGTCCCCACTTCGGGGAATCCCCGCCCCGTTCGGGCCAGGCCGGGGCGGATCCCCATTTTAACTGGGGGCAATTGCCAGCCCTAATAAAATCTCATTATAAATAGTGTGACGTTTAAGCCCATGAATTGGGTCGAGCAACTATTGCCAACTGGACTAGTGTCCGGTCTGTACAATATTTTCTTACTGTTCCACCGAAATGAGTAGTTTCAAGAAATATTATATGGCCCATGGCCCATGGGCCATGGCATGCAAGTGCAGCCCAAAAATACTGGGGGCCCAAACTAATTGGATGATCCAAACACTCTTTTTCTAGGGGTGCAACATGGGCAATTTTTCGGAATTCAGGTCGAGCTTTTAACTTAAATCGGGTCGGGTATGGGTTGATTCCAATTCATTTTTTAGCAAAAGCTCAACACGACCCGACCCAAATTGCACCCTTTTTTTCAGGCCTTGATGTAGATAGAGTGTGCCCATAAAATATTCTCGATAGGATGATCTTAACCCTCCAATATGTAGATGATTAAAATGGGCAATTTTTTGGAATTCAGGTCGAGCTTTTAAGTTAAAATCGGGTCGGGTATGGGTTGATTCCAATTCATTTTTTAGCAAAAGCTCAACACGACCCGACCCAAATTGCACCCTTTTTTCAGGTCCTGATGTAGATAGAGTGTGCCCATAAAATCTTCTCGATTGGATGATCTTAACCCTCCCATCCGTAGATAATTAAAATGGACGGCACAGCATAGAAACCTCCATGATCCGGGGGTTGAGATCTTCGGGGAGAAGATTTTCCCACCCTCTGTCTACATCAGGGCCCCATTGTATTTCGGACTGCACGTGCATCCACGGCCATCCTCCATATTAAATCTAGGGAAAAGTACAGAATGTGGGTCCTAGTTACCAGAAATTACGGATTTGGGTATCTTTTAAATTAATCATCAAACACGGGTGATTCTTCAGAAAAGAGTGGAAAAAAGACCTCAATATCCTTCTGACAACAACATGATTTTCCTTACAAGTTCCTTTTTTATTACAGAAAATCCCCCTTGTATTTAATGCCCGTTAAATTTATGCACTTCACAAGGCTTCTTTTGGTTCGCCTAAATGTGTATTTGAACCGACAGAACCTTGGATTTGTTTCTATCTTTGGCCGTCGAAAATAACCAGACGGAGGGATGCTTGACACGTGTTAAAAAACTTTTTAGAGCGATGGCGCCTCTATACACAGGTGGTTTGGTTTGTATTTGAAATTTTCCTTTCAACCAGAGTCATTGGGTTCGTTTAAATCTTGGCCGTCGCCAATATGTATAGACGATCAGATCCACGACAAAGTGGACATCAATATGAAATGGTGGCGTCTTCTAATGAGAGCGTCATCTCTCTGTATTTACCATCTTCTTCATTCAAACTCTTTCATTTCTACTTTATGTTCAACCTTCCCTTCCATTTGTTCATATATATTTAAGAGTTGGGATATAGTCCTCTATCTCTCTGGATATAAGGAGAGAACGGCACCGGAAATTGAGAGAACGACACCAGGTAGCTAATCATTTTGGTAAAGTGTTCAGTGAGATTCTACCAGCGTACCAATTATTTACGCCAGCGTACCCATTATTTCCGCCGGCATACATCTTATTTCCGCTGGCGTACTTTAGAATCAGGTGGTGTATTCGATATTTCGACGACATACTCGATACGTTTGGAACACATGTTTGAACCCAAAAAAATTCGACAACATACTTGATATTCTGGCGGCGTTCTCAGCCAAAAGAGATGTGAGAACTAATAAAATATTCAACAGCGTAGCCCTTCTATGTCAAAAGAGACGTGAGATATAATAAAATATTCAATAACTTCACCGTTCTCAACCAATAGATGTGTAAATAATAAAATATTCAAGAACGAATATTCAATAATTTCACCGTTCTCAACCAATAGATGTGTAAATAATAAAATATTCAATAACGTATTCGTTCTCAGCCAAAAGGGAAGTGAGAAATAATAAAAGGGATTTGCTAGGGTCCACCGCAAAAGGCATTTCGCGGTTGAGCCGTTGCATGTGAGGGCAGCTATAGAGGCTCATATTTTGTTTTATTCATTTGATTCACCTGAGGTGGCTGCCCTCACATGCAACAGTACAACTGCGAATGCCTTCTGCGATGGCCTCTAGCAAATCCCATAATAAAATATTAATTTAAAGATAATGATTCAGGGTTGTGAATTTGTAAGGAAGGGCAACATAGGAGGACTCGTTTTTGAAGAATCACACATGCTTAATGGTTAGTAATTACCATAAATTCTGGTGATTATTACCCTCGTTGTGCACTTTTCTCTGAAATCTAGTAGCTTCCAATTTCAAACCCGTGGATACAAATTAGGGGGCGAGAGAGGACAATACGACGTGGGCTTTTCATGGTAGCGTAGTCAAACTCAAGAAAGTGGTATGAACTTTGAATTTTAACGAAGCGACATAACTTGCTTGCTTGTCCATCGGGTTTTTGAGCCTTTTGACTAGTCGTCACCCGAGAAACTGCTAACGAGTTATGAGTTTTGACGCAAGCAGTGACATATTTTTATGAGTCATGAGATTTTCTTTCTTAATCCATATCAATGAAGAAAACACTTTAAAAATGGAGATCCCATTTGACCAAAAAAAGGATCCCTCTTTCATATAGCTCTCCATCTCTCAGTCCCAACAAACTCCCTTAACTATTTTTACTTTCCATCTTTTCTCTTTGTTTTTTTCTAATTCTAATATCTTCGATTTCCAATGGCCAACAAAGTGATTCTCTTAGATGTGTGGGCTAGCTCTTTTGGGATGAGAGTGAGAATAGCCTTGGCAGAAAAGGGGGTCGAGTACGAATACAAGGAAGATGATCTCCAAGATAAGAGTCCCCTTCTTCCTTTCCTGTACCTGTAGGAATGGAAAGGAATATTGCGATAATAAAGGATAGAAAGGATGCAATAATATGCGGATTCCGATCTTTTGCGGGATTGCTCTCTTGTTCTAATGATGGCTAAATCCCTTGTTGACAACGGAGCCCACTTACTATTTCACTTTCTGTAATAATTTTTGAATTCAGGCAAAAAGAAGTCAAAAATTTATTTAAATACTTGTGACAAAAGTCTTATAAAATAATGTTGAAATGGTGGTCTAAGAAATTACGCTACATGACTACAAATTTATGAAAAGAATAAATGCCTCATCTAGAGAGCCCCTAGTTGATATAAAAAAAACATCCCATTCGGAGGATTGATCAAAAGTTTTGGCAATGGAGCGATAGTGCCTGTGTTTCACTTTTCAAGATAGTTTGTCTATTTTTTAGGATGTATAGTGTCTGTCTATTATTAGGGTAAGTATCTATCTATCAGTAGGGCGCAATGTCTATGCAGTCATTGGATGACAGATATCTATTCACTATTCTCATCCAATAAATTTTTGTTGGTGTCTAGCGATTGGACAAATATTAACCTACTACCAGCTAGACAGACACTACCCTAGCTAGGAAGTAAATCACGTGGACTATGGTTTAAATCACATGGACTATATATGGTTCATTGGTTCTGTCACCCGTGGAATGAAGTTGTAAGGCCTTACACCGTATAAAAACTCCAAAAGGAAAACTCTGTGATAAAAACCGGACAGTGATAAATTCACCCCGTTCTATTACAATATTAACCCCCTATATTGTCAAAATTCACTGTAAAGCCCACAACATAGGATGATCCTTGCTGTCTGAACTATCGAGGTTTGATTATATTTAGTTCCTCTATAGATCAGAGGGCTAGGATCATACAATGGAAATGATTTTTGGGGCACAACCTATTTACATTGTGGCCCATCAAATGGACGGTTTGGATCATCCTACGGTGTGGAATGTACAATCCATTTTGAAATATAGGGGGTGAGTTTATCACCGCCCTAAAAACCCATTGAGTTACTTACATCCAAATAATTGTTAATAAAGTTTTCCCCATTACTCAGGCTGAAATCCTTGATTAGATAAATTATCAGCAGCAGAGATTTTTTTTACAGTACCTTAGACCCTCTAAAAGTCCAAGAACTGGATCATTCCATCATAACCACTAGAAAAAATAGGTGATAGACTTAAAAAATGTGACTAAAAACATATCCAGATTCTTGAATACTAAGAATATAATAGAAACCAAAAATATAACAGGTGTTTTGTTGCTTACTGCTCGGGGAAATTAGGAAGGCAAGGTTACGGCAATGGCGAGGGTGAGGGCAATGGTGGGGCGAGTTAATGTGAGAGTGTCATTGGAGTGGCTGGTTAGGGTCACCAAAAGGAAGATGAGATGAGATGTTTGTTCGGCAAACGGGCAAGGGTTACTTACATAGGAAGGAAGAGGAGATTTATTTCGAAAAGCAAAGAGGAGATTTCTACGTTCAATAATGATGGAAAGTTGGAAACCAATAACTATTAGAAAGATTTGGGCTATTTTGACAAGAATTCCCCCACTTATTAAGATTTATGTTATAATGAATTTGACTTTTGAGGGTATTTTTGTAAGATGATTTCGGATCGTGACTGTCCCTAAGGACTTTTGAAGCATGCCCGGATCCGATCCAAAAATTTTCGGATCATATGATTGGGAATCCAAAATATGTCCATGGACCCTCTTGGTATGCTTATATCCCGTTCACTAAAGTTCGGATTCGGATGGTCCATCGGACCGTCTGGATCCATTGACACCCCTACATTCACCCGAAGAGTATATTTTCTGCTAGCGTCCATCACAAAAGGGATCTACAACCGCCCACCTTGTGAATGAAGACAAAATCTGTTGAAAAGTGAGCCTGTGTGGCTGCTCTTTAATAACTTTGGATTCGTATAAGAGTTATTTTCATATAAAAAAGAGAGTTACAGAACATGTATTTATATAAATCAGGCAGTAGTATCCTTGGATGGTTGGGACTCTAATCCTATCATCTTCTAATCTATCTGTTCAGTTACAATAATAAAAAACAAATTTGAATGTGAGAAAAGGTGATAAGCTGTAAACCAAGAGAAATATGGTCCAATTCTCTTGGTAAATATGGTCTTAGGTGACGGCTAATATGTTTATGGTACTTAATTGTTTGTAAATTTAACCTTTGATCGAAGACAATTTTTGTTAATTTTTTTACTTCATTTTCTAATATGTTAAGCATATTGAAGGCTGCTTATTGGAGGCTGCTTAACGGGGTTTTAAACATTCTTAGTAAAAGTCATTGGAGAAGAGTTCTGACACATGCAGTGACATCTCTTTTAAAGTTTGCAAACGTCATTGGAGACTCCATCCCAACCCACCAAAAGCTATAAATTCCATCCCTCCCCTCTCCATCCCTCACAGTCGACCATCGTTTCTTCTTTTTGGGATTGTTCTTCAAGTATTTCTATCTTTTCTAAGTTTTTTTCCCTCTAATGGCAGATGAAGTTATTCTCTTAGGTTTCTGGGCGAGCCCATTTGGGATGAGACCGAAAGTCGCCTTGGCCGAGAAAGGGGTCGCTTACGAATACAGAGAGGAAAATGTCCGTGATAAAAGTCCCCTACTATTGAACTCGAATCCAATCCATAAGACAATCCCTGTCCTCATTCATAAGCAAAAGCCAATCTGTGAATCTCTCAATATAGTTGAGTACATCGACGAAGTCTTGAAGGGAAAATCTCCTTTAATGCCCCAAGCACCTTATGAACGGGCCAGAGCAAGGTTCTGGGCCGATTTCATTGACAAGAAGGTTAGTTTTAGGAAGAAAAAAGGGAAATGATTTCACCAAAAACATTTTTTGATATATGGGCGCACCTAGCTTGTCTTTTAGTATTTAAAGAGCTTTATAATGGTTATTATGCTTTCCAAAAGGCACTTACAAGCCAATTAAATACTAAACGACGAGATAGGAGCGCGCATGTATCAAAATATGGTTGTGCTGAAATCATCTCCCTAAAAAATAATCCTTTTTTTTTTTCAAATTACACATCAGAATTCATGTATAAACTAGTTGTGAACTCCAAAAGTTTTAGGAAATGATAGATGCACCCCTTTTCATCGCTTGGGACACCCAGCTGCATTGTACGTGGCAATCAGGTCGATCACTTCGTTCCTTAAATGTGGAGTACATCAGCCCCTTTGCACTCTTAGTACACTGTAGCCGGGTGTCCCAAGTAATGAAAAGGGGCGCATTTATCATTTCCCAAGCTTAAGATGTTAGGGTTGGTGTTAGTCGATCATTTATACTTAACACTCCCCCTTACGTGTGCCCTCTTTTTTGAGTTGGTAGTACATATGGATTTTTAATATGAAGGAGTTCCTGGGTTTTGAGCCCAAGACCCGCCCTAGCTCTAATACCATGTGAAACAACTAATTACTCCAAAAGATTAAGCTGTTAGAGTTGGTGTTATTTCATCATTTATACTTCAACACTGCAAAATGCGACATTTGCATTTTGTTTTACACAGGTAATTGAGTATGGGATTGGGATATGGACAAACAAAGGAGAGGCTCAAGAGGAAGCTAAGAATGGATTTATAGAGTGCTTGAAGCTGTTGGAAGAAGAGCTCGGAGAGAAGCCGTATTTTGGTGGCGATACCTTTGGCTTCTTAGACGTTGCATTCATCCCCTTATCTTGCTGGTTTTACACGTACGAGACATGCGGGAATTTCAGTATAGAGAAGGAGTGCCGTAAGTTGATGGGTTGGGTGAAGAGGTGCATGGAGAAGGAGAGTGTCTCCATGACACTTCCAGATCCCCACAAGGCTTATGAGTTTTTGGGCACATTAAAGAAGTGGCGAGGAATCGAGTAGAGTTATGGATGTGTAGCAGTAGAGTTTTGGATGTGTTGCTCTTTTTTGTTTTCTTAGTTTTCATGGTTTTTTGTAATAAAGCCTTTGGAGCTTGGGATTTGGAAATGAGATGCTGTTATCATCAATAAAACTAATTATACTTTGGCTTTTTTCTCTCCCATTTTATTTACAGAAATGATATCAGCACAACCATGTTTTAATAATTGCTCAGACCGGGCTTGTCTTTTCTTTTTAATTGCCTTTTGAGAGCTTTTTGGGAACTGTAAAAAGCATTTGACAGCTCCTTAATTACTAGAAGACATGATGCATTGGTGGATATATCAAAACATGGTTGTGCTGATATCATTTCCCTTTATTTAAGGAGCTGGAAAGAGTTTGTTTGATTGTTTGGGTTTTTTTTTGGGGCGGTGATAAATTCACCCCCTTCTATGATGAATTCACCCCATATTTTTCAAAACGGACTGTACAGCCCACACCATAGGGTGATTCAAACCGTGCATTTGATGAGCCACAATGTAAATAGGCTATGCCCCAAAAATCATTTCCATAGGATGATCCCAATAGTCCGATCTATAGAAGTTTCCATAATGTGATTCCCTTTTTAGATCAGATGGTTAGATTCATCCTATGGAAATGGTTTTTTAGGGCACAACCTATTTCCGTTGTGGCCCATCAAATGGGCTATCTAGATCATCCATTTTGAAAAATATGGGGTGAATTCATCATAAAAGGGGTGAATTTTTCATTGCACTTTTTTGGGTAAAATGATCAAAGTAGATCAATTTAAAAAAAAATCTCTCGTCTTGTGGCGTATGAGAAAAAGACCAAAAAGCCCCTTTTATATCCATTTTCAATTCTCTCCCTGTTTCTTTTTTTTTTTTTTTTTTGGGCTGCACATTTGGATGCCCCACCCCCCCCCCCCGTCTCGCGCACCGCAATTGTCATTTTCCCTGTTGATCGCTTTCACATTAACAAAAATCTTATTTTCTGTCGGATCCTGAAATGAGATTGGGGGTTTGGGTGGGGTGGGGGTTTGTGGTGTTAGGTAAGCTAGGATTGATCCTCCCACGTCAAGGTTGAAAAACAGAGGCCTGACCAAATGAGCTAGAGGCTCAATCCCATCTCTCCGTCTTCCTTCCTTATCTCTACTCTTTTAATTCTTTTTGTTCTTCGGTTGTTCTTATCGGAGGTACCCGTTCACCTTTCACATTTTGCAGTCTTTGTTTTCATCATATAGGTTATTGATTGACGTTCTCATCCATATGAGCAGAGGTAGGTCACAAATATTCCAGTAACCTCATAGCCCATGATACTGGTGGGGTTTCCACGTGGAAGCAACCACATCTGATAAGTGAAATAATGTGGACGGGCTAATAAGGATTTGGGCACCCTCCCTTAACGGCTAGCTTTTAAGGGTGAGTTCTGATAATATTTGAAGAGAACATTTTCTATTAATTCTTGGATAGATTACAATCAAGCCTGATGAGTGTTCATATAGAACACTCAAGAAGATAAATATAGAAAGAGATATGCAAGATTTGTCAAGATAATGCTAATCTAATCTAATTACTTAATATAGCCTTCATACCTAATCAAATCAACAACCAGATCTAATCTAATCAAAGATTTGATATACCCTAACATGTCCCCTCAAACTTATGCGGATAGAAAAATCTATATATGTTTGATTACAATAAGATTTCCCAATATGAAATTAAAATTTTCCACTAGAATTCCCATCCTTTGATTCCTTTGATTTGAAAGGCACTACAAAATTTGACGTTGAATACCTCCGATTTTGTTGCCGAATGTCAGCTGATGATGATGACTCATGTTGATTGCCGAAGGTGCCACTTTTTGGATGTGTCACAAAGAGCCTCAGTGGGCTGAATCGGACTCAAGCCTTGATGGCACGAGTTATTATAGTCTGGTTTTGGAATACCTTACCTCATAACAGTGGGTCACTATCGACCAAAGCCTCGATGGGCAAAAGGAAGCCTCAACGAGCAAGACATCATGGGACGATTTTTGTGACGATCCTCATGGAATCAGAAACTACTTAGGCACGAAACTTAAGAAATCGTGGCCCCTCAACTGAGTAGAACTACTATTTCAAGCACGCACCTTGAAGAGATACATCAACTGGAATAAACCAAAGATAAGAAATGATTGAAGATAGAAAAAGGAGAAATTGAGAGAAAAAGAAAAAATTGGAGAGAGCGCGACATTAGCAGCCGTTAACGATAATACAAAACTTTGAAACATGGGACATAGCATGAAAGGGTGCATATATCAAATTTGTGGGACAATGTAAAGGGGTGCAAAGGAGATTCTAAAAGGATGAGTGCAAATATCAAAATTTGGGAATAGAAATCTGGGTAAAGACAAAGAAGGGGTGTAAGAGCTAATTACCAATGTCTTGAAGATGGAAAAGAGGGGTGTAGAGATCAAGATATGATTCCTATTTGGTTAAAAACGAAGAGGGGTGTGTGGAGAATGAAAAGAGGGAGTGCTACCCATAACAAACTCACACAAATCTAAACTAATTTATTCAACCCAGGTTGGCCATCTAGGTACGTAACACACTATCAAAATGAAGAGCAGAACACTGAAGGGCACTAAGGTAATCTTGAAACAGAGATTGTTACACTATGAGATTTTGTTTATGTAGTCCACCTATTAAAATTCCCACCAAATCACAACACCATATTGAACTCAATTCAAATATACACCTTCACCTTCATAATCCACAACTTTACCCAATGGGCCATCACCAGCCACAAAAACCATAAAAAAAAACATCAACAGTGATAAATATATAGATCATGTTGCAAAAGAAAGACTTAAAATATCATCAGCAAAATAAAGACTTAAAAACAAAAACTCGTATTTTCTCCGATAAAAATAAAGAGACATGGTGATACAATTTGAGAAAATCCACTCGTATGCACATACGTTTTGGAGTCATGCCCACGAGCCAAGGCATCCCTTGGCTTGTTATTTTCTCCATTGATGTGCCATTCATCCATTTAATGCTTCCTGACTATTCAATGCTCTTGAGAAAATAATGGAAATCAAGGGCAAGACAACTTGATAAAAAAGAACCACAATCCCATGCACGGGCTAAATTACATAGAAGGAAACAAAAAGAAGAACAACTATCCCATGCCCAAGTTAAATAAGGTTTATAAATTTCTGCCAAAAGCCATTGACAAACGGTGAACAGTGGAACTTGCGGAAACTGTCTGCAATAAACGAGACCGTTAGTCATACCTCCCCTAATTTAAGAGTTAGAAAACAGAAAACCTAAGAAAACCCTTTCAAGCAACTCATCAAACATCGAGAGTAAACAAATATCCTCTTGTAAAACAAATGAGGCAAAAAGGAATCTTAAACCCGACACATCTCTTAAGGCAATGAATAGTTAAACCTAACACATATCTTTCAAACAATTCATCAAACACCCAAGCTACAACTAAAAAAAGGGATTTTATTGAAAAAATATAAAATTTTAGTATGAAGAATACATAGCCATAATTAGCATTTCGGTAGTTATCAAAAATAATTTTAGTTAGAGGGCTGGTAGAAAAAAGGGGAACCCATTTTACTTAAAAAAACTGGTTCATAAGGGTGTTGTCACATGCAAAAGGACAAGCCAATTAAGTCAAATATGGTGTCTAATAGAATTACTAAAATATTCCTTTCCCCAAGAGTATATTTTCTGCATAATATCTAGCAACATTTACTTATTTAGCAACATTTACTTGCAGACCGTCGACAAATCCCAACTTGAGTCTCTCCGCCTCTCCAATGCCATAAGCTGACTAAAAAAAAGACAAATGTGATCTTAGGTGACGTCTAATATGCTTATGGTACTTATTTGTTAACCCTTGATGTAGACAATTTTTTTACTTCATTTTCTAATATGTTAAGCATATTGGAGGCTATTTCAGCTCGGGGTGACCAAGGACCTCACCCGAAATCAGCCCATTCAAATGGGTTTTCTATCTGCAACATGTTTTATAGATTGATGGGTAATTAAGAACCAGGAAACCAAATTCCACTTGTCTTTCTAAAGAGTTTTTATATGGTGTGTGGCTGTAAGGTCCACTATTTTTTGAAAAAAAGTACGGTGGGGCCCACTTCATACGATGATCCAAGCCACTCATTTGTTTGTTGGGCCACAATGTGAATAGGTTGTGCCTAGAAAATCATTTCTACTTAAAAATCCTTTCATAGCTCTCCATCTCTCTCTTTTCGTTGCGTGGACTGCGCCTCTTGTGATCGGGTTTTAAATATTCTAAGTAAACGTCATTGGAGAGTTGTGAGACATGCAGTGACATCTCTTTTATAGTTAAAAAAAAGGAAGGAACTCGATGTAATCTCCCCAAAACCTAAAAATTTTATCCCTCCCCTTTGTAACTCTCAATCGCTCACATTCCACCATCTTTTCTTCCTCTCGCGATTGTTCTTCTTCGAGTATTTGTATCCTTTCTAAGTTTTTTTTTTTTTCCTTCTAATGGCGGACGAAGTCATTCTCTTAGGTTTCTGGCCTAGCCCATTTGGGATGAGAACGAGAGTCGCCTTGGCCGAGAAAGGGGTTGTCTACGAATACAAGGAAGAAGATCTCCAAGATAAGAGTCCCCTTCTCCTTAAATCAAATCCCATCCATAAGGAAATTCCTGTTCTCAACCATAACGGAAAGCCCATATGCGAATCTCTCATCATCGTTCAATACATCGATGAGGTTTGGAACGACAAATCCCCTCTGTTGCCTAAATATTCTTACGAACGTGCTCATGCTAGATTCTGGGCCGATTTCGCTGACAAAAAGGTGGGTTTTTGTCTCTTTTTTATTTCAGAAAGGATAATTCTCTCTTTTATCAAAACATACACAGAAACTTGTTATATGATCTATCTCTAGCATAGTGGTAACCGCTTCAATAATATATTCCTAGGTATTTCTTTGTAGGTTTCATTTGAGATGGTTTTTAATTGCATTGAATAGGTGTGTTAATAATGGGCTTAATATATGTTATACGCTCGCTAGATTATGGAAGAATTGAGAACCGATTCGGAAAGCACAACTGATTATTGGACTCAAAATTAAATTAAATTAAATTTTTAGCCCAATAATCAATTGTGGACCCGCTATTGGTTCTCAAAATCCAAAACGAATAGAACCAAAATGTAATTTTGAATCAGTTTTGGTTGCACAATCGGTTCTCAAAATCCCAAACAAAGAGGGCCTTAATTTTGAGTCGATAATCAGTTTTGGACTCACAATGATTTCTCAAAATCCAGAACAAACAGAGCCTTATCACTAATCAATTTTGGGCACAATCCGCATCGCACCCGAGCCTAACAGTTGGAACACACTTAGGCATGATCCTATGGCCTAGATCCCACGCTTAAGTCCAAAAATCACTTACATGTTGACGGTTTTAAAAGATGTATTCCAAGTGATTCATAGTTATATTTTCACCTCCTATCAACTTAGAAGAAGTGAGAAATTTTGATTAAAAAAACGTGTTGTTACATGAAACTGTGGCATTAACGTTTACTTTTCCACAGATATCTGATTATGGGTCGAGAATTTTGTGGAAGAAAGGAGAGGAACAAGAGGAAGGTAAGAAGGGATTTTTAGATTGCTTAAAGCTGTTGGAAGGGGAGCTCGGAGAGAAGCCTTATTTCGGAGGCGAATCCTTGGGATTAGTCGACGTGGCCTTCCTCCCCTTTTCCTGCTGGTTTTACTCATTCGAGACGTGTGGGAATTTCAGTGTAGAGAAGGAATGCCCTAAGATTATTGCATGGGTGGAGAGGTGTAAGGAGAAGGAGAGTGTCTCAAAGTCCCTTCAAGACCCCCAAAAGATCTATGAGTATGTGGCCGTGTTAAAGAAGAGATTTGGAGTTGAGTAAGAGAGGGAAATGTATGCATTTACCACAACGGTCTATGGCGTATGTAGTAGAAATAAGGATATGTTGTTCTTTGTCCTTTTTGGGGTTTGAATGGTTTTGGGTAATAAACCTTTTGAAGATCTGAATTTTGGCGTTGAGATGTGGCCATTATCTTCTCTAAAAAGTACTGATGTTATTTATGACTTTCTGTTTTGTTTCTTCTTCTTCTTTTTTCCTCTCAGTTTGTCTGTCCCTGTAGGAAAGGAAAGGAAGATCACGATAATAAATGATAGAAAGATTGCAATAATATGTGTATCGTTTCATTATTCTTGATATTTTGCTTTCACTTGTCAAACCTAGACCTGGCAAAATGGGACCCGTACCAGCGGGTACACCCGGCCCGCAGGGATACGGGTACCAATTTCATTACCCGCGAAAAAATAAAATACCCGTACCCGTGACCAGCGGATGGGTCTGGGTCGGGCGTTGGTGCCCGCGGGTTACCCGTCATTCAGTTTTCAACTTTTTATACTTAAGGCCTAAACACTAAACAGTAAAAAATAGACTCTGGGTGGCCAACAAAACAAGTCAAGGCAATCAGACTATGTGGGGGGGCCAACAATCTTAATTGCACATACATGTCCCTGTGTGTGGGACCCAAATTTCAATGGTTGGGATCAAACCACTCAAGTCTCAAGTTTTACTACCAAGCTCTGTATTAGGTGCTGAATCTTGTATTTGGAGTTTATGAGTTCAAATCAATGTGCCTTTATTTAATTTCCCTAAAACTGAACTTCCATGGCTGCATATACACTAATTTTCATATATGAGCCAAACAAGCTCAAGAATCACATGCACTTGTAGAAATTCAAAATTACACTGTGCAACTATAACACTTGTTTCAGTTGCCGGGTTACCCGCGGGTGTAGTGCCCGCCCGGGTAAGAAATGGGTACATAAACGGATACCCATAGAATCACGGATAAAAGCTACACGTACCCGTACCGGCCCGGGTCGTACCCGTACCCGCCTGGGTTACCCGTTTGCCAGGTCTAGTCAAACCTAGTCCTTGAATTCTCCCCATTCTAGGCAGCTTGCTAGCCACTTGATGGTCCCAAATTAAGGGCCTATTTGTTTTGGATTTTGAGAATTGATTTTGAGTCCAAAACTGATTATTCGAACTATAAGGCCCTCTTCGTTTGAGATTATGGCAACCTATTGTTAGCGCCAAACCTATAATCGGACACTAATTTAAATGTAATTTAGAGTCTGGCAATAGGTTTTGTGATCACAATCGGTTATCACAAACTCACAATACAGGTGAAAGCAATTAATCCCACATCGGATAAGTGAGTGGATGTGGATGGGCTTAAAAGGATTCGGCCCCCCTCCCCTTAATGGCTAGCTTTTGAGGGCAAGTTCTACCCAGGTCCCTACACATTGTACCATCCAAAAGGCCATTTTGCCTCTCCTGGGACTTATAATTTTGCTATTTTGCCTCTTTAGGGTCATATTTTATACGTTGCACCACTGGTCGACGCTACAAATCAAAAGAAGAAGAAGAAGATGATGAAGAAAAAGAAAATTAAAGAAGAAGACGAAAAAAGAGGAATAAGAAGAAGAAAGAAAAAGAAGAATCGTCATCGTAGAAAGAAGGAAAGTCTTTTTCAACTTTTCCGGTACCAATTATTCCTCTTCCATTTTTTCTTCTACGTTGTCCTTGCTCAAAAAGTGATCCAACAGCAGCTCCTCAAAATCCTCAAAAAGTGAGCTGCAGTTGGATCAAATATCATGGGCGGCACCCCTACGGTATTCTTGTAAGGCCTTACGACATATAAAATCTCATTATAAATAGAGTGACGTTTAAGCCCCGAAGTTGGGTCGAGCAACTATTGCCAACTGGACTATTGTCCGGTCTGTACAATATCTTCTTATTGTTCCACCGAAATGAGTAGTTTCAAGAAAAATTATATGGCATGCAAGTGCAGCCCAAAAATACAGGGGGCCCAAACTAATTGGGTGATCCAAACACTCTTTTTCTAGGGGTGCAACACGGGTCAATTTTTTGGAATTCAGGTCGAGCTTTTAACTTAAAATCGGGTTGGGTATGGATTGCACCCTTTTTTTCAGGCCCTGATGTAGATAGAGTGTGCCCAGAAAATCTTCTCGATAGGATGATCTTAACCCTCCAATCTGTAGATGATTAAAATGGACGGCACAACATAGAAACCTCCATGATCCAGGGGGTTAAGATCTTCAGGGAGAAGCATTTCCCACCCTCTGTCTACATCAGGGCCCCACTGTATTTCGGACTGCACGTGCATCCACGGCCATCCTCCATATAAAATCTAGAGAAAAGTACAAAATGTGGGTAATAGTTACCAGAAATTACGGATTTCGGGTATTTTTTAAATTAATCATCAAACACGGGTGATTCTTCAAAAAAAGGTGGAAAAAAGACCCAAATATCCTTCTGACATCAACATGATTTTCCTTAGAATTTCCTTTTTCATTACAATAAATCCCCCTTGTATTTAATGCCCATTAAATTGGAGCGCTTCACAAGGCTTCTTTTGGTTCGTTTGAATGTATATTTGAACCGACAAAACCTTGGATTTGTTTCTATCTTTGGCCGTCGAAAATAACCAGAAGGAGGGATGCTTGACACGTGTTAAAAAACTTTTTGGAACGGTGGCGCCTCTATAAACTGTTGGTTTGGTTTGTATTTGAAATTTTCCTTTCAACCAGAGTCCTTGGGTTCGTTTAAATCTTGGCCGTCACCAATATACATAAACGGTCGGATCCACAACAAGTGGACATCAATATGAAACAGTGACGTCTTCTAATGAGAGTGTCATCTCTCATCATCGTTCAATATATAGACGAGGTTTGGAACGAGAAATCCCCTCTCTTGCCTAAAGATCCTCGTCAACGGGCTAATGCCAGATTTTGGGCCGATTTCGTTGACAAAAAGGTGGGTTTTTTTTTATATTTCAGGCAGGAAAATTATCTATTTTATCAAAACATACACCGAAACTCGTTATATGATCTAACTCTAGCATTGTGCGAACCGCTTCAATTATATATTCCTACATTTTTCTTCCTTCGTTTTGTGTTTGGTTTCATTTGAGATGGTATTTAATTGTTTTAAATCGGTGTGTTAATAATGGTCTTGATTTAGGTTGTACGCTCGTTAGATTATGGTAGAATTGAGAACCGATTGGGAAAGCAAAACTGATTACTGGACTCATAATTAGATTTAATTTTTAGTCCAATAATCAATTTTGGACCCGTTATTGGTTCTCAAATCCAAAACGAATAGAACCAAAATGTAATTTTGAGTCCAATAATCTGTTTTGGCCTCACAATCGGTTCTCAAAATCCAAAACAGACAGGGCCTTGATTTTTGAGTCAAAAATCAGTTTTGGACTTGAAATCATTTCTCAAAATCGAAAACAAACATAGCGCCTCATCAGTAATCAATTTTGGGCACAATCCGTATCGCACCGTGTCTAACAGCTGGAACACACTTAGGCATGATCATACGGCTTAGATCCCACGCTGAAGTCCAAAAAACAGCTACAGAGGCTCATATTTTGTTTTATTCATTTGATTCACATGAGGTGGCTGCCCTCACATGCAACAGTGCAACTGTGAAATGCCTTCTGCGTGACTCCTAGCAAAACCATAATAAAATATTACTTTAAAGATAATGATTTATGTTGGGTTGTGAATTTGTCAGGCAGGCAACATACGAGAACTCTGATCATGTCGGAATGGTATTGGGGTCTTTTTTTCACCCGTTTTTGAAGAATCACCCGTGCTTGATACCCGAATTCCATAATTTCTGGTAATTACAACCCACATTGCGTACTTTTCTCTAAAATCTAGTAGTTTCCAATTTCAAACTCGTCGGTACAAATTAGGGCGAGAGGGCAATACGGCCTGGGCTTTTCATGATACTGTAGACAAACTCAAGAAAGTGGCATGAACATTTTTCATTCTAACGCAAGCAGTGACATAACTTGCTTGCTTGTCCATAGGGGTGCAACTCTGGTCGGGTTCAATCTGAACCCAACGTGTTGAGCCCGAATTTGGGTTGGGTTGGGTTTGGTTGGGGTTTTTTATTTTTTAAATCGGGTTGGGTCGGGTTGGGTTGGGGTGTCAGACAACCCGTCCCGAAACCCGATTTCCAATTCCGATATGGGCTTAAATGTGCTTAAAACCCGATTTCAGCTGAGCACATTTCCCATTGAAGTTATAAATGTGCTTAAATTTCAGCATAAATTTGTCCTTCAGCTCAGTTACAAAGAGTTTTTATATGGTGGATGTCTGTGTAAGAATGTGAGCAAAAAAAACAGTGGGGCCCACAAAAACATGTGCATGAATTAGAAATCGCGTTGCGTCGAGTTGGGTCGGGTTGGGTTGGAAAAATGGGGTTCCTCGGGTTGGGTCGGGTTGGCCTCGACCCGACCCGACCTGAGTTGCACCCCTACTTGTCCATCAGGTTTTGAGCCTTTTGACTAGTCGTCACCCGAGAAGCTGCTATTGACATCTTTTCATAAGCCATTTGACCAAAGAGGTGCCTCACAAAAACCTATATATTCAGTCACTCCCCTTCCATACCTCTTCATCTCTCAGTCCACACCCCATCTTTTTAACTTCCTTTCGATCTTTTCTCTTTGTTTTTTTCTAATTCTAATATCGTCGATTTCCAATGGGCAACGAAGTGATTCTCTTAGATGCGTGGGCTAGCTCTTTTGGGATGAGAGTGAGAATAGCCTTGGCAGAGAAGGGGGTCGAGTACGAATACAAGGAAGAAAATCTCCAAGATAAGGGTCCCCTTCTTCTTAAATCAAATCCCATCCATAAGAAAATTCCTGTTCTCATCCATAACGGAAAGCCCATATGCGAATCTCTCATCATCGTTCAATACATAGACGAGGTTTGGAACGAGAAATCCCCTCTCTTGCCTAAAGATCCTTACCAACGGGCTAATGCTAGATTCTGGGCCGATTTAGATTGCTTGAAGCTGTTGGAAGGGGAGCTCGGAGAGAAGCCTTATTTCGGAGGCGAATCCTTTGGATTAGTCGACGTGGCCTTCCTCCCCTTTTCCTGCTGGTTTTACTCATACGAGACGTGTGGGAATTTCAGTGTAGAGAAGGAATGCCCTAAGATTATTGCATGGGTGGAGAGGTGTAAGGAGAAGGAGAGTGTCTCAAAGTCCCTTCAAGACCCCCAAAAGATATATGAGCTTGTGGCCATGTTAAAGAAGAGATTTGGGGTTGAGTAAGAGAGGGAAATGTATGCATTTACCACAAGGGTCTATGGCATATGTAGTAGAAATAAGGATATGTTGTTCTTTCTCCTTTTTGGGGTTTGAATGGTTTTGGGTAATAAGCCTTTTGGAGATCTGAATTTTGGCGGTGAGATGTGCCCATTATCTTCTCTAAAAAGTACAGATGTTATTTTTGACTTTCTGTTTTGTTTCTCCTTCTTCTTTTTTCCTCTCAGTTTGTCTGTCCCTGTAGGAAAGGAAAGGAAGATCACGATAATAAATGATAGAAAGATTGCAATAATATGCGTATCGTTTCATTATTCTTGATATTTTGCTTTCACTTGTCAAACCTAGTCCTTGGATTCTCCCCATTCTAGGCAGCTTGCTAGCCACTTGCATGGTCAATGGTCCCAAATTAAGGGCCTATCTGTTTTGGATTTTGAGAATTGATTTTGAGTCCAAATAGGTTTTGTGCCAAACCTATTATCGTACACTAATTTAAATGTAATTTTGAGTCTGACAATAGGTTTTGTGCTCACAATGGTTGTCACAAACTCACAATATAGGTGAAAGCAATTAATCCCACATCGAATAAGTGAGTGGATGTGGATGGGCTTAAAAGGATTGCTAGCTTTTGAGGGCAAGTTTGACCTGGGTCCCTACACATTGTACCATCTAAAAGGCCATTTTGCCTCTCCTGGGACTTATAATTTTTCTATTTTGCCTCTCTAGGGTCATATATTTTTTCTATTTTTTATTGTCTACCGTATATGTTGCACCATTGATCGACGCTACAAATCAATAGAAGAAGAAGAAGATGAAGAGAAAGAAAAATAAAGAAGAAGAAGACGAAAAAAGAGGAATAAGAAGAAGAGAGAGAAAGAAGAATGGTCTGCGTAGAAAGAAGGAAATTCTTTTTCAATTTTTTCAATTTTTCCGGTACCAATTATTCCTCTTCCATTTTTGCTTCTTCGTTGCCCTTGCTCAAAAGTGATCCAACAGCAGCTCCTCAAAAAGTGAGCTGTTGTTGGATCAATATCAAGGGCGGCACCCCTACGTTATTCTTGTCAGGCCTTACAACATATAAAATCTAGGGCTGGCAACGGGGCGGGGCGGGGCCGGATGTTGCATTCCCCGCCCCACGGGGAATACCTAATCCCCATCCCCGCCTCACACAAAAAATCTCACTTCAAAAAAGCTTTTAACACCCAAAAAGAGAAAAAGACAAGCCGTGTTTGTACACTTATAAAAATCTGGTAGTGCCAATATCACTAGCATAAAAAAATAATTACTGTTAACTTAAAAAACACTAAAAAAATACTAAAATAAGAGGATATTAATAATGGCTTGCATATTAAAATGGGGCAGGGCGGGTCCATCTCCATCCCTGTCCCCACTTCGGGGAAATTTTTAAGTCCCCGTCCCCGCCCCGTCCCTGCTCAAGCCGGGGAATCCCCCGCCCCGTTCAGGCCAGGCCGGGGCGGATCCCCATTTTAACGGGGGGCAATTGCCAGCCCTAATAAAATCTCATTATAAATAGTGTGACGTTTAAGCCCATGAATTGGGTCGAGCAACTATTGCCAACTGGACTAGTGTCCGGTCTGTACAATATTTTCTTACTGTTCCTCCGAAATGAGTAGTTTCAAGAAATATTATATGGCCCATGGGCCATGGCATGCAAATGCAGCCCAAAAATACTGGGGGCCCAAACTAATTGGATGATCCAAACACTCTTTTTCTAGGGGTGCAACATGGGCAATTTTTCGGAATTCAGGTCGAGCTTTTAACTTAAATCGGGTCGGGTATGGGTTGATTCCAATTCATTTTTTAGCAAAAGCTCAACACGACCCGACCCAAATTGCACCCTTTTTTTCAGGCCTTGATGTAGATAGAGTGTGCCCATAAAATCTTCTCGATAGGATGATCTTAACCCTCCAATATGTAGATGATTAAAATGGGCAATTTTTTGGAATTCAGGTCGAGCTTTTAAGTTAAAATCGGGTCGGGTATGGGTTGATTCCAATTCATTTTTTAGCAAAAGCTCAACACGACCCGACCCAATTTGCACCCTTTTTTTCAGGTCCTGATGTAGATAGAGTGTGCCCATAAAATCTTCTCGATTGGATGATCTTAACCCTCCCATCCGTAGATAATTAAAATGGACGGCACAGCATAGAAACCTCCATGATCCGGGGGTTGAGATATTCGGGGAGAAGATTTTCCCACCCTCTGTCTACATCAGGGCCCCATTGTATTTCGGACTGCACGTGCATCCACGGCCATCCTCCATATTAAATCTAGGGAAAAGTACAGAATGTGGGTCCTAGTTACCAGAAATTACGGATTTGGGTATCTTTTAAATTAATCATCAAACACGGGTGATTCTTCAGAAAAGGGTGGAAAAAAGACCTCAATATCCTTCTGACAACAACATGATTTTCCTTACAAGTTCCTTTTTTATTACAGAAAATCCCCCTTGTATTTAATGCCCGTTAAATTTGCGCACTTCACAAGGCTTCTTTTGGTTCGCCTAAATGTGTATTTGAACTCACAGAACCTTGGATTTGTTTCTATCTTTGGCCGTCGAAAATAACCAGACGGAGGGATGCTTGACACGTGTTAAAAAACTTTTTAGAGCGATGGCTCCTCTATACACAGTTGGTTTGGTTTGTATTTGAAATTTTCCTTTCAACCAGAGTCCTTGGGTTCGTTTAAATCTTGGCCGTCGCCAATATGTATAGACGATCAGATCCACGACAAAGTGGACATCAATATGAAATGGTGGCGTCTTCTAATCTTCTTCATTCAAACTCTTTCATTTCTACTTTATGTTCAACCTTCCCTTCCATTTGTTCATATATATTTAAGAGTTGGGATATCGTCCTCTATCTCTCTGGATATAAGGAGAGAACGGCACCGGAAATTGAGAGAACGGCACCAGCTAGCTAATCATTTTGGTAAAGTGTTCAGTGAGATTCTACCAGCGTACCAATTATTTACGCCAGCGTACCCATTATTTCCGCCGGCATACATCCTATTTCCGCCGGCGTACTTTAGAATCAGGTGGCGTATTCCATATTTCGACGGCATACCCGATACGTTTGGAACACATGTTTGAACCTAAAAAAATTCGACAACATACTTGATATTCTGGCGACGTTCTCAGCCAAAAGAGATGTGAGAACTAATAAAATATTCAATAGTGTAGCCCTTCTATGCCAAAAGAGACGTGAGATATAATAAAATATTCAATAACTTCACCGTTCTCAACCAATAGATGTGTAAATAATAAAATATTCAATAACGTAGTTGTTCTCAGCCAAAAGGGAAGTGAGAAATAATAAAAGGGATTTGCTAGGGTCCACCGCAAAAGGCATTTCGCGGTTGAGCCGTTGCATGTGAGGGCAGCTATAGAGGCTCATATTTTGTTTTATTCATTTGATTCACCTGAGGTGGCTGCCCTCACATGCAACAGTACAACTGCGAATGCCTTCTGCGATGGCCTCTAGCAAATCCCATGATAAAATATTAATTTAAAGATAATGATTCAAGGTTGTGAATTTGTAAGGAAGGGCAACATAAGAGGACTCGTTTTTGAAGAATCACCCATGCTTAATGATTAGTAATTACCATAAATTATGGTGATTATTACCCTCGTTGTGCACTTTTCTCTGAAATCTAGTAGCTTCCAATTTCAAACCCGTGGATACAAATTAGGGGGCGAGAGAGGACAATACGACGTGGGCTTTTCATGGTAGCGTAGTCAAACTCAAGAAAGTGGTATGAACTTTGAATTTTAACGAAGCGACATAACTTGCTTGCTTATCCATCGGGTTTTTGAGCCTTTTGACTAGTCGTCACCCGAGAAACTGCTAACGAGTTATGAGTTTTGACGCAAGCAGTGACATATTTTTATGAGTCATGAGATTTTCTTTCTTAATCCATATCAATGAAGCAAACACTTTAAAAATGGAGATCCCATTTGACCAAAAAAAGGATCCCTCTTTCATATAGCTCTCCATCTCTCAGTCCCAACAAACTCCCTTAACTATTTTTACTTTCCATCTTTTCTCTTTGTTTTTTTCTAATTCTAATATCTTCGATTTCCAATGGCCAACAAAGTGATCCTCTTAGATGTGTGGGCTAGCTCTTTTGGGATGAGAGTGAGAATAGCCTTGGCAGAAAAGGGGGTCGAGTACGAATACAAGGAAGATGATCTCCAAGATAAGAGTCCCCTTCTTCCTTTCCTGTACCTGTAGGAATGGAAAGGAATATTGCGATAATAAAGGATAGAAAGGTTGCAATAATATGCGGATTCCGATCTTTTGCGGGATTGCTCTCTTGTTCTAATGATGGCTAAATCCCTTGTTGACAACGGAGCCCACTTACTATTTCACTTTCTGTAATAATTTTTGAATTCAGGCAAAAAGAAGTCAAAAAATTATTTAAAAACTTGTGACAAAAGTCTTATAAAATAATGTTGAAATGATGGTCTAAGAAATTACGCTACATGACTACAAATTTATGAAAAGAATAAATGCCTCATCTAGAGAGCCCCTAGTTGATATAAAAAAAACATCCCATTGGGAGGATTGATCAAAAGTTTTGGCAATGGAGCGATAGTGCCTGTGTTTCACTTTTCAAGATAGTTTGTCTATTTTTAGGATATATAGTGTCCGTCTATTATTAGGGTAAGTATCTATCTATCAGTAGGGCAATGTCTATGCAGGCATTGGATGACAGATATCTATTGACTATTCTCATCCAATAAATTTTTGTTGGTGTCTAGCGATTGGACAAATATTAACCTACTACTAGCTAGACAGACACTACTCTAGCTAGGAAGTAAATCACGTGGACTATGGTTTAAATCACATGGACTATATATGGTTCATTGGTTCTGTCACCCGTGGAATGAAGTTGTAAGGCCTTACACCGTATAAAAACTCCAAAAGGAAAACTCTGTGATAAAAACCGGGCAGTGATAAATTCACCCCGTTCTATTACAATATTAACCCCCTATATTGTCAAAATTCACTGTAAAGCCCACAACATAGGATGATCCTTGCTGTCTGAACTATCGAGGTTTGATTATATTTAGTTCCTCTATAGATCAGAGGGCTAGGATCATACAATGGAAATGATTTTTGGGGCACAACCTATTTACATTGTGGCCCATCAAATGGACGGTTTGGATCATCCTACGGTGTGGAATGTACAATCCATTTTGAAATATAGGGGGTGAGTTTATCACCGCCCTAAAAACCCATTGAGTTACTTACATCCAAATAATTGTTAATAAAGTTTTCCCCATTACTCAGGCTGAAATCCTTGATTAGATAAATTATCAGCAGCAGAGATTTTTTTTACAGTACCTTAGACCCTCTAAAAGTCCAAGAACTGGATCATTCCATCATAACCACTAGAAAAAATAGGTGATAGACTTAAAAAATGTGACTAAAAACATATCCAGATTCTTGAATACTAAGAATATAATAGAAACCAAAAATATAACAGGTGTTTTGTTGCTTACTGCTCGGGGAAATTAGGAAGGCAAGGTTACGGCAATGGCGAGGGTGAGGGCAATGGTGGGGCGAGTTAATGTGAGAGTGTCATTGGAGTGGCTGGTTAGGGTCACCAAAAGGAAGATGAGATGAGATGTTTGTTCGGCAAACGGGCAAGGGTTACTTACATAGGAAGGAAGAGGAGATTTATTTCGAAAAGCAAAGAGGAGATTTCTACGTTCAATAATGATGGAAAGTTGGAAACCAATAACTATTAGAAAGATTTGGGCTATTTTGACAAGAATTCCCCCACTTATTAAGATTTATGTTATAATGAATTTGACTTTTGAGGGTATTTTTGTAAGATGATTTCGGATCGTGACTGTCCCTAAGGACTTTTGAAGCATGCCCGGATCCGATCCAAAAATTTTCGGATCATATGATTGGGAATCCAAAATATGTCCATGGACCCTCTTGGTATGCTTATATCCCGTTCACTAAAGTTCGGATTCGGATGGTCCATCGGACCGTCTGGATCCATTGACACCCCTACATTCACCCGAAGAGTATATTTTCTGCTAGCGTCCATCACAAAAGGGATCTACAACCGCCCACCTTGTGAATGAAGACAAAATCTGTTGAAAAGTGAGCCTGTGTGGCTGCTCTTTAATAACTTTGGATTCGTATAAGAGTTATTTTCATATAAAAAAGAGAGTTACAGAACATGTATTTATATAAATCAGGCAGTAGTATCCTTGGATGGTTGGGACTCTAATCCTATCATCTTCTAATCTATCTGTTCAGTTACAATAATAAAAAACAAATTTGAATGTGAGAAAAGGTGATAAGCTGTAAACCAAGAGAAATATGGTCCAATTCTCTTGGTAAATATGGTCTTAGGTGACGGCTAATATGTTTATGGTACTTAATTGTTTGTAAATTTAACCTTTGATCGAAGACAATTTTTGTTAATTTTTTTACTTCATTTTCTAATATGTTAAGCATATTGAAGGCTGCTTATTGGAGGCTGCTTAACGGGGTTTTAAACATTCTTAGTAAAAGTCATTGGAGAAGAGTTCTGACACATGCAGTGACATCTCTTTTAAAGTTTGCAAACGTCATTGGAGACTCCATCCCAACCCACCAAAAGCTATAAATTCCATCCCTCCCCTCTCCATCCCTCACAGTCGACCATCGTTTCTTCTTTTTGGGATTGTTCTTCAAGTATTTCTATCTTTTCTAAGTTTTTTTCCCTCTAATGGCAGATGAAGTTATTCTCTTAGGTTTCTGGGCGAGCCCATTTGGGATGAGACCGAAAGTCGCCTTGGCCGAGAAAGGGGTCGCTTACGAATACAGAGAGGAAAATGTCCGTGATAAAAGTCCCCTACTATTGAACTCGAATCCAATCCATAAGACAATCCCTGTCCTCATTCATAAGCAAAAGCCAATCTGTGAATCTCTCAATATAGTTGAGTACATCGACGAAGTCTGGAAGGGAAAATCTCCTTTAATGCCCCAAGCACCTTATGAACGGGCCAGAGCAAGGTTCTGGGCCGATTTCATTGACAAGAAGGTTAGTTTTAGGAAGAAAAAAGGGAAATGATTTCACCAAAAACATTTTTTGATATATGGGCGCACCTAGCTTGTCTTTTAGTATTTAAAGAGCTTTATAATGGTTATTATGCTTTCCAAAAGGCACTTACAAGCCAATTAAATACTAAACGACGAGATAGGAGCGCGCATGTATCAAAATATGGTTGTGCTGAAATCATCTCCCTAAAAAATAATCCTTTTTTTTTTTCAAATTACATATCAGAATTCATGTATAAACTAGTTGTGAACTCCAAAAGTTTTAGGAAATGATAGATGCACCCCTTTTCATCGCTTGGGACACCCAGCTGCATTGTACGTGGCAATCAGGTCGATCACTTCGTTCCTTAAATGTGGAGTACATCAGCCCCTTTGCACTCTTAGTACACTGTAGCCGGGTGTCCCAAGTAATGAAAAGGGGCGCATTTATCATTTCCCAAGCTTAAGATGTTAGGGTTGGTGTTAGTCGATCATTTATACTTAACACTCCCCCTTACGTGTGCCCTCTTTTTTGAGTTGGTAGTACATATGGATTTTTAATATGAAGGAGTTCCTGGGTTTTGAGCCCAAGACCCGCCCTAGCTCTAATACCATGTGAAACAACTAATTACTCCAAAAGATTAAGCTGTTAGAGTTGGTGTTATTTCATCATTTATACTTCAACACTGCAAAATGCGACATTTGCATTTTGTTTTACACAGGTAATTGAGTATGGGATTGGGATATGGACAAACAAAGGAGAGGCTCAAGAGGAAGCTAAGAATGGATTTATAGAGTGCTTGAAGCTGTTGGAAGAAGAGCTCGGAGAGAAGCCGTATTTTGGTGGCGATACCTTTGGCTTCTTAGACGTTGCATTCATCCCCTTATCTTGCTGGTTTTACACGTACGAGACATGCGGGAATTTCAGTATAGAGAAGGAGTGCCGTAAGTTGATGGGTTGGGTGAAGAGGTGCATGGAGAAGGAGAGTGTCTCCATGACACTTCCAGATCCCCACAAGGCTTATGAGTTTTTGGGCACATTAAAGAAGTGGCGAGGAATCGAGTAGAGTTATGGATGTGTAGCAGTAGAGTTTTGGATGTGTTGCTCTTTTTTGTTTTCTTAGTTTTCATGGTTTTTTGTAATAAAGCCTTTGGAGCTTGGGATTTGGAAATGAGATGCTGTTATCATCAATAAAACTAATTATACTTTGGCTTTTTTCTCTCCCATTTTATTTACAGAAATGATATCAGCACAACCATGTTTTAATAATTGCTCAGACCGGGCTTGTCTTTTCTTTTTAATTGCCTTTTGAGAGCTTTTTGGGAACTGTAAAAAGCATTTGACAGCTCCTTAATTACTAGAAGACATGATGCATTGGTGGATATATCAAAACATGGTTGTGCTGATATCATTTCCCTTTATTTAAGGAGCTGGAAAGAGTTTGTTTGATTGTTTGGGTTTTTTTTTGGGGCGGTGATAAATTCACCCCCTTCTATGATGAAATCACCCCATATTTTTCAAAACGGACTGTACAGCCCACACCATAGGGTGATTCAAACCGTGCATTTGATGAGCCACAATGTAAATAGGCTATGCCCCAAAAATCATTTCCATAGGATGATCCCAATAGTCCGATCTATAGAAGTTTCCATAATGTGATTCCCTTTTTAGATCAGATGGTTAGATTCATCCTATGGAAATGGTTTTTTAGGGCACAACCTATTTCCGTTGTGGCCCATCAAATGGGCTATCTAGATCATCCATTTTGAAAAATATGGGGTGAATTCATCATAAAAGGGGTGAATTTTTCATTGCACTTTTTTGGGTAAAATGATCAAAGTAGATCAATTTAAAAAAAAATCTCTCGTCTTGTGGCGTATGAGAAAAAGACCAAAAAGCCCCTTTTATATCCATTTTCAATTCTCTCCCTGTTTCTTTTTTTTTTTTTTTTTTGGGCTGCACATTTGGATGCCCCACCCCCCCCCCCCCCCACCCCCCCCCCCCCCCCCCCGTCTCGCGCACCGCAATTGTCATTTTCCCTGTTGATCGCTTTCACATTAACAAAAATCTTATTTTCTGTCGGATCCTGAAATGAGATTGGGGGTTTGGGTGGGGTGGGGGTTTGTGGTGTTAGGTAAGCTAGGATTGATCCTCCCACGTCAAGGTTGAAAAACAGAGGCCTGACCAAATGAGCTAGAGGCTCAATCCCATCTCTCCGTCTTCCTTCCTTATCTCTACTCTTTTAATTCTTTTTGTTCTTCGGTTGTTCTTATCGGAGGTACCCGTTCACCTTTCACATTTTGCAGTCTTTGTTTTCATCATATAGGTTATTGATTGACGTTCTCATCCATATGAGCAGAGGTAGGTCACAAATATTCCAGTAACCTCATAGCCCATGATACTGGTGGGGTTTCCACGTGGAAGCAACCACATCTGATAAGTGAAATAATGTGGACGGGCTAATAAGGATTTGGGCACCCTCCCTTAACGGCTAGCTTTTAAGGGTGAGTTCTGATAATATTTGAAGAGAACATTTTCTATTAATTCTTGGATAGATTACAATCAAGCCTGATGAGTGTTCATATAGAACACTCAAGAAGATAAATATAGAAAGAGATATGCAAGATTTGTCAAGATAATGCTAATCTAATCTAATTACTTAATATAGCCTTCATACCTAATCAAATCAACAACCAGATCTAATCTAATCAAAGATTTGATATACCCTAACATGTCCCCTCAAACTTATGCGGATAGAAAAATCTATATATGTTTGATTACAATAAGATTTCCCAATATGAAATTAAAATTTTCCACTAGAATTCCCATCCTTTGATTCCTTTGATTTGAAAGGCACTACAAAATTTGACGTTGAATACCTCCGATTTTGTTGCCGAATGTCAGCTGATGATGATGACTCATGTTGATTGCCGAAGGTGCCACTTTTTGGATGTGTCACAAAGAGCCTCAGTGGGCTGAATCGGACTCAAGCCTTGATGGCACGAGTTATTATAGTCTGGTTTTGGAATACCTTACCTCATAACAGTGGGTCACTATCGACCAAAGCCTCGATGGGCAAAAGGAAGCCTCAACGAGCAAGACATCATGGGACGATTTTTGTGACGATCCTCATGGAATCAGAAACTACTTAGGCACGAAACTTAAGAAATCGTGGCCCCTCAACTGAGTAGAACTACTATTTCAAGCACGCACCTTGAAGAGATACATCAACTGGAATAAACCAAAGATAAGAAATGATTGAAGATAGAAAAAGGAGAAATTGAGAGAAAAAGAAAAAATTGGAGAGAGCGCGACATTAGCAGCCGTTAACGATAATACAAAACTTTGAAACATGGGACATAGCATGAAAGGGTGCATATATCAAATTTGTGGGACAATGTAAAGGGGTGCAAAGGAGATTCTAAAAGGATGAGTGCAAATATCAAAATTTGGGAATAGAAATCTGGGTAAAGACAAAGAAGGGGTGTAAGAGCTAATTACCAATGTCTTGAAGATGGAAAAGAGGGGTGTAGAGATCAAGATATGATTCCTATTTGGTTAAAAACGAAGAGGGGTGTGTGGAGAATGAAAAGAGGGAGTGCTACCCATAACAAACTCACACAAATCTAAACTAATTTATTCAACCCAGGTTGGCCATCTAGGTACGTAACACACTATCAAAATGAAGAGCAGAACACTGAAGGGCACTAAGGTAATCTTGAAACAGAGATTGTTACACTATGAGATTTTGTTTATGTAGTCCACCTATTAAAATTCCCACCAAATCACAACACCATATTGAACTCAATTCAAATATACACCTTCACCTTCATAATCCACAACTTTACCCAATGGGCCATCACCAGCCACAAAAACCATAAAAAAAAACATCAACAGTGATAAATATATAGATCATGTTGCAAAAGAAAGACTTAAAATATCATCAGCAAAATAAAGACTTAAAAACAAAAACTCGTATTTTCTCCGATAAAAATAAAGAGACATGGTGATACAATTTGAGAAAATCCACTCGTATGCACATACGTTTTGGAGTCATGCCCACGAGCCAAGGCATCCCTTGGCTTGTTATTTTCTCCATTGATGTGCCATTCATCCATTTAATGCTTCCTGACTATTCAATGCTCTTGAGAAAATAATGGAAATCAAGGGCAAGACAACTTGATAAAAAAGAACCACAATCCCATGCACGGGCTAAATTACATAGAAGGAAACAAAAAGAAGAACAACTATCCCATGCCCAAGTTAAATAAGGTTTATAAATTTCTGCCAAAAACCATTGACAAACGGTGAACAGTGGAACTTGCGGAAACTGTCTGCAATAAACGAGACCGTTAGTCATACCTCCCCTAATTTAAGAGTTAGAAAACAGAAAACCTAAGAAAACCCTTTCAAGCAACTCATCAAACATCGAGAGTAAACAAATATCCTCTTGTAAAACAAATGAGGCAAAAAGGAATCTTAAACCCGACACATCTCTTAAGGCAATGAATAGTTAAACCTAACACATATCTTTCAAACAATTCATCAAACACCCAAGCTACAACTAAAAAAAGGGATTTTATTGAAAAAATATAAAATTTTAGTATGAAAAATACATAGCCATAATTAGCATTTCGGTAGTTATCAAAAATAATTTTAGTTAGAGGGCTGGTAGAAAAAAGGGGAACCCATTTTACTTAAAAAAACTGGTTCATAAGGGTGTTGTCACATGCAAAAGGACAAGCCAATTAAGTCAAATATGGTGTCTAATAGAATTACTAAAATATTCCTTTCCCCAAGAGTATATTTTCTGCATAATATCTAGCAACATTTACTTATTTAGCAACATTTACTTGCAGACCGTCGACAAATCCCAACTTGAGTCTCTCCGCCTCATAACAGTGGGTCACTATCGACCAAAGCCTCGATAGGCAAAAGGAAGCCTCAACGAACAAGACATCATTGGACGATTTTTGTGACGATCCTCATGGAATCAGAAACTACTTAGGCACGAACCTTAAGAAATCGTAGCCCCTCAACTGAGTAGAGCTACTATTTCAGGCACGCACCTTGAAGAGATACATCAACCGGAATAAACCAAAGATAAGAAATGATTGAAGATAGAAAAGGAGAAAAGGAGAAATTGAGAGAAAAAGGAAAAAGTGGAGAGAGCGCAACATTAGCAGCCGTTAACGATAATACAAAACTTTGAAACATGGGACATAGCATGAAAGGGTGCATATATCAAATTTGCGGGACAATGTAAAGGGGTGCAAAGGAGATTCTAAAAGGATGAGTGCAAATATCAAAATTTGGGAATGGAAATCTGGGTAAAGACAAAGAAGGGGTGTAAGAGCTAATTACCAATGTCTTGAAGATGGAAAAGAGGGGTGTAGAGATCAAGATATGATTCCTATTTGGTTAAAAACGAAGAGGGGTGTGTGGAGAATGAAAAGAGGGAGTGCTACCCATAACAAACTCACACAAATCTAAACTAATTTATTCAACCCAGGTTGGCCATCTAGGTACGTAACACACTATCAAAATGAAGAGCAGAACACTGAAGGGCACTAAGGTTATCTTGAAACAGAGATTGTTACACTATGAGATTTTGTTTATGTAGTCCACCTATTAAAATTCCCACCAAATCACAACACCATATTGAACTCAATTCAAATATACACCTTCACCTTCATAATCCACAACTTCACCCAAAGGGGCCATCACCAGCCACAAAAACCATAAAAAAAAAGAACCACAATCCCATTCCCAAGTTAAATAAAGTTTATAAAATTCTGCCAAAAGCCATTGACAAACGGTGAACAGTGGAACTTGCGGAAACTGTCTGCAACACACGAGACCGTTAGTCAACTATCCCCTAATTTAAGAGTTAGAAAACAGAAAACCTAAGAAAACCCTTTCAAGCAATTCATCAAACACCGGGAGTAAACAAATATCCTCTTGTAAAACAAATGAGGCAAAAAGGAATCTTAACACCCAAATGAAAAGTTAAACCTAACACATATCTTTCAAACAATTCATCAAACACCCAAGCTACAACTAAAAAAGGGGATTTTATTGAAAAAATATAAAAATTTAGTATAAAAAATACATAGCCATAATTAGCATTTCGGTAGTTATCAAAAATAATTTTAGTTAGAGGGCTGGTAGAAAAAAGGGGAACCCATTTTACTTAAAAAACTGGTGTTGTCACATGCAAGAGGACAAGCCAATTAAGTCAAATATGGTGTCTAATAGAATTACTAAAATATTCCTTTCCCCAAGAGTATATTTTCTGCATAATATCTAGCAACATTTACTTATTTAGCAACATTTACTTGCAGACCGTCGACAAATCCCAACTTGAGTCTCTCCGCCTCTCCAATGCCATAAGCTGACTAAAAAAAAGACAAATGTGATCTTAGGTGACGTCTAATATGCTTATGGTACTTATTTGTTAACCCTTGATGTAGACAATTTTTTTACTTCATTTTCTAATATGTTAAGCATATAGGAGGCTATTTCAGCTCGGGGTGACCAAGGACCTCACCCGAAATCAGCCCATTCAAATGGGTTTTCTATCTGCAACATGTTTTATAGATTGATGGGTAATTAAGAACCAGGAAACCAAATTCCACTTGTCTTTCTAAAGAGTTTTTATATGGTGTGTGGCTGTAAGGTCCACTATTTTTTGAAAAAAAGTACGGTGGGGCCCACTTCATACGATGATCCAAGCCACTCATTTGTTTGTTGGGCCACAATGTGAATAGGTTGTGCCTAGAAAATCATTTCTACTTAAAAATCCTTTCATAGCTCTCCATCTCTCTCTTTTCGTTGCGTGGACTGCGCCTCTTGTGATCGGGTTTTAAATATTCTAAGTAAACGTCATTGGAGAGTTGTGAGACATGCAGTGACATCTCTTTTATAGTTAAAAAAAAGGAAGGAACTCGATGTAATCTCCCCAAAACCTAAAAATTTTATCCCTCCCCTTTGTAACTCTCAATCGCTCACATTCCACCATCTTTTCTTCCTCTCGCGATTGTTCTTCTTCGAGTATTTGTATCCTTTCTAAGTTTTTTTTTTTTTCCTTCTAATGGCGGACGAAGTCATTCTCTTAGGTTTCTGGCCTAGCCCATTTGGGATGAGAACGAGAGTCGCCTTGGCCGAGAAAGGGGTTGTCTACGAATACAAGGAAGAAGATCTCCAAGATAAGAGTCCCCTTCTCCTTAAATCAAATCCCATCCATAAGGAAATTCCTGTTCTCAACCATAACGGAAAGCCCATATGCGAATCTCTCATCATCGTTCAATACATCGATGAGGTTTGGAACGACAAATCCCCTCTGTTGCCTAAATATTCTTACGAACGTGCTCATGCTAGATTCTGGGCCGATTTCGCTGACAAAAAGGTGGGTTTTTGTCTCTTTTTTATTTCAGAAAGGATAATTCTCTCTTTTATCAAAACATACACAGAAACTTGTTATATGATCTATCTCTAGCATAGTGGTAACCGCTTCAATAATATATTCCTAGGTATTTCTTTGTAGGTTTCATTTGAGATGGTTTTTAATTGCATTGAATAGGTGTGTTAATAATGGGCTTAATATATGTTATACGCTCGCTAGATTATGGAAGAATTGAGAACCGATTCGGAAAGCACAACTGATTATTGGACTCAAAATTAAATTAAATTAAATTTTTAGCCCAATAATCAATTGTGGACCCGCTATTGGTTCTCAAAATCCAAAACGAATAGAACCAAAATGTAATTTTGAATCAGTTTTGGTTGCACAATCGGTTCTCAAAATCCCAAACAAAGAGGGCCTTAATTTTGAGTCGATAATCAGTTTTGGACTCACAATGATTTCTCAAAATCCAGAACAAACAGAGCCTTATCACTAATCAATTTTGGGCACAATCCGCATCGCACCCGAGCCTAACAGTTGGAACACACTTAGGCATGATCCTATGGCCTAGATCCCACGCTTAAGTCCAAAAATCACTTACATGTTGACGGTTTTAAAAGATGTATTCCAAGTGATTCATAGTTATATTTTCACCTCCTATCAACTTAGAAGAAGTGAGAAATTTTGATTAAAAAAACGTGTTGTTACATGAAACTGTGGCATTAACGTTTACTTTTCCACAGATATCTGATTATGGGTCGAGAATTTTGTGGAAGAAAGGAGAGGAACAAGAGGAAGGTAAGAAGGGATTTTTAGATTGCTTAAAGCTGTTGGAAGGGGAGCTCGGAGAGAAGCCTTATTTCGGAGGCGAATCCTTGGGATTAGTCGACGTGGCCTTCCTCCCCTTTTCCTGCTGGTTTTACTCATTCGAGACGTGTGGGAATTTCAGTGTAGAGAAGGAATGCCCTAAGATTATTGCATGGGTGGAGAGGTGTAAGGAGAAGGAGAGTGTCTCAAAGTCCCTTCAAGACCCCCAAAAGATCTATGAGTATGTGGCCGTGTTAAAGAAGAGATTTGGAGTTGAGTAAGAGAGGGAAATGTATGCATTTACCACAACGGTCTATGGCGTATGTAGTAGAAATAAGGATATGTTGTTCTTTGTCCTTTTTGGGGTTTGAATGGTTTTGGGTAATAAACCTTTTGAAGATCTGAATTTTGGCGTTGAGATGTGGCCATTATCTTCTCTAAAAAGTACTGATGTTATTTATGACTTTCTGTTTTGTTTCTTCTTCTTCTTTTTTCCTCTCAGTTTGTCTGTCCCTGTAGGAAAGGAAAGGAAGATCACGATAATAAATGATAGAAAGATTGCAATAATATGTGTATCGTTTCATTATTCTTGATATTTTGCTTTCACTTGTCAAACCTAGACCTGGCAAAATGGGACCCGTACCAGCGGGTACACCCGGCCCGCAGGGATACGGGTACCAATTTCATTACCCGCGAAAAAATAAAATACCCGTACCCGTGACCAGCGGATGGGTCTGGGTCGGGCGTTGGTGCCCGCGGGTTACCCGTCATTCAGTTTTCAACTTTTTATACTTAAGGCCTAAACACTAAACAGTAAAAAATAGACTCTGGGTGGCCAACAAAACAAGTCAAGGCAATCAGACTATGTGGGGGGGGCAACAATCTTAATTGCACATACATGTCCCTGTGTGTGGGACCCAAATTTCAATGGTTGGGATCAAACCACTCAAGTCTCAAGTTTTACTACCAAGCTCTGTATTAGGTGCTGAATCTTGTATTTGGAGTTTATGAGTTCAAATCAATGTGCCTTTATTTAATTTCCCTAAAACTGAACTTCCATGGCTGCATATACACTAATTTTCATATATGAGCCAAACAAGCTCAAGAATCACATGCACTTGTAGAAATTCAAAATTACACTGTGCAACTATAACACTTGTTTCAGTTGCCGGGTTACCCGCGGGTGTAGTGCCCGCCCGGGTAAGAAATGGGTACATAAACGGATACCCATAGAATCACGGATAAAAGCTACACGTACCCGTACCGGCCCGGGTCGTACCCGTACCCGCCTGGGTTACCCGTTTGCCAGGTCTAGTCAAACCTAGTCCTTGAATTCTCCCCATTCTAGGCAGCTTGCTAGCCACTTGATGGTCCCAAATTAAGGGCCTATTTGTTTTGGATTTTGAGAATTGATTTTGAGTCCAAAACTGATTATTCGAACTATAAGGCCCTCTTCGTTTGAGATTATGGCAACCTATTGTTAGCGCCAAACCTATAATCGGACACTAATTTAAATGTAATTTAGAGTCTGGCAATAGGTTTTGTGATCACAATCGGTTATCACAAACTCACAATACAGGTGAAAGCAATTAATCCCACATCGGATAAGTGAGTGGATGTGGATGGGCTTAAAAGGATTCGGCCCCCCTCCCCTTAATGGCTAGCTTTTGAGGGCAAGTTCTACCCAGGTCCCTACACATTGTACCATCCAAAAGGCCATTTTGCCTCTCCTGGGACTTATAATTTTGCTATTTTGCCTCTTTAGGGTCATATTTTATACGTTGCACCACTGATCGACGCTACAAATCAAAAGAAGAAGAAGAAGATGATGAAGAAAAAGAAAATTAAAGAAGAAGACGAAAAAAGAGGAATAAGAAGAAGAAAGAAAAAGAAGAATCGTCATCGTAGAAAGAAGGAAAGTCTTTTTCAACTTTTCCGGTACCAATTATTCCTCTTCCATTTTTTCTTCTTCGTTGTCCTTGCTCAAAAAGTGATCCAACAGCAGCTCCTCAAAATCCTCAAAAAGTGAGCTGCAGTTGGATCAAATATCATGGGCGGCACCCCTACGGTATTCTTGTAAGGCCTTACGACATATAAAATCTCATTATAAATAGAGTGACGTTTAAGCCCCGAAGTTGGGTCGAGCAACTATTGCCAACTGGACTATTGTCCGGTCTGTACAATATCTTCTTATTGTTCCACCGAAATGAGTAGTTTCAAGAAAAATTATATGGCATGCAAGTGCAGCCCAAAAATACAGGGGGCCCAAACTAATTGGGTGATCCAAACACTCTTTTTCTAGGGGTGCAACACGGGTCAATTTTTTGGAATTCAGGTCGAGCTTTTAACTTAAAATCGGGTTGGGTATGGATTGATTCCAATTCATTTTTTAGCAAAGGCTCAACACGACCTGACCCAAATTGCATTGCACCCTTTTTTTCAGGCCCTGATGTAGATAGAGTGTGCCCAGAAAATCTTCTCGATAGGATGATCTTAACCCTCCAATCTGTAGATGATTAAAATGGACGGCACAACATAGAAACCTCCATGATCCAGGGGGTTAAGATCTTCAGGGAGAAGCATTTCCCACCCTCTGTCTACATCAGGGCCCCACTGTATTTCGGACTGCACGTGCATCCACGGCCATCCTCCATATAAAATCTAGAGAAAAGTACAAAATGTGGGTAATAGTTACCAGAAATTACGGATTTCGGGTATTTTTTAAATTAATCATCAAACACGGGTGATTCTTCAAAAAAAGGTGGAAAAAAGACCCAAATATCCTTCTGACATCAACATGATTTTCCTTAGAATTTCCTTTTTCATTACAATAAATCCCCCTTGTATTTAATGCCCATTAAATTGGAGCGCTTCACAAGGCTTCTTTTGGTTCGTTTGAATGTATATTTGAACCGACAAAACCTTGGATTTGTTTCTATCTTTGGCCGTCGAAAATAACCTGAAGGAGGGATGCTTGACACGTGTTAAAAAACTTTTTGGAACGGTGGCGCCTCTATAAACTGTTGGTTTGGTTTGTATTTGAAATTTTCCTTTCAACCAGAGTCCTTGGGTTCGTTTAAATCTTGGCCGTCACCAATATACATAGACGGTCGGATCCACAACAAGTGGACATCAATATGAAACAGTGACGTCTTCTAATGAGAGTGTCATCTCTCATCATCGTTCAATATATAGACGAGGTTTGGAACGAGAAATCCCCTCTCTTGCCTAAAGATCCTCATCAACGGGCTAATGCCAGATTTTGGGTTGACAAAAAGGTGGGCTTTTTTAATTTCAGGCAGGAAAATTATCTATTTTATCAAAACATACACCGAAACTCGTTATATGATCTAACTCTAGCATTGTGCGAACCGCTTCAATTATATATTCCTACATTTTTCTTCCTTCGTTTTGTGTTTGGTTTCATTTGAGATGGTATTTAATTGTTTTAAATAGGTGTGTTAATAATGGTCTTGATTTAGGTTGTACACTCGTTAGATTATGGTAGAATTGAGAACCGATTAGGAAAGCAAAACTGATTATTGGACTCATAATTAGGTTTAATTTTTAGTCCAATAATCAATTTTTGACCCGTTATTGGTTCTCAAAATCCAAAACGAATAGACCCAAAATGTAATTTTGAGTCCAATAATCTGTTTTGGCCTCACAATCGGTTCTCAAAATCCAAAACAGACAGGGCCTTGATTTTTGACTCAAAAATCAGTTTTGGACTCGAAATCATTTCTCAAAATCGAAAACAAACATAGCGCCTCATCAGTAATCAATTTTGGGCACAATCCGTATCGCACCCATGTCTAATAGCAGGAACACACTTAGGCATGATCATACGGCTTAGATCCCACGCTGAAGTCCAAAAAACAGCTACAGAGGCTCATATTTTGTTTTATTCATTTGATTCACATGAGGTGGCTGCCCTCACATGCAACAGTGCAACTGCGAAATGCCTTCTGCATGACTCCTAGCAAAACCATAATAAAATATTACTTTAAAGATAATGATTTATGTTGGGTTGTGAATTTGTCAGGCAGGCAACATACGAGAACTCTGATCATGTCGGAATGGTATTGGGGTCTTTTTTCCACCCGTTTTTGAATAATCACCCGTGCTTGATGATTAATTTAAAAAGTACCCGAATTCCATAATTTCTGGTAATTAGAACCCACATTGCGTACTTTTCTCTAAAATCTAGTAGTTTCCAATTTCAAACTCGTCGGTACAAATTAGGGCGAGAAGACAATACGGCCTGGGCTTTTCATGATACTGTAGACAAACTCAGGAAAGTGGCATGAACATTTTCATTCTAACGCAAGCAGTGACATAACTTGCTTGCTTGTCCATAGGGGTGCAACTCTGGTCGGGTTCAATCTGAACCCAACGGGTTGAGCCCGGATTTGGGTTGGGTTGGGTTTGGTTGGGGTTTTTTTTTTAAATCAGGTTGGGTCGGGTTGGGGTGTCGGACAACCCGACCCGAAACCCGATTTCCAATTCCGATATGGGCTTAAATGTGCTTAAAACCCAATTTCAGCTGAACACATTTCCCATTGAAGCTATAAATGTGCTTAAATTTCAACATAAATTTGTCCTTCAGCTCAGTTACAAAGAGTTTTTATATGGTGGATGCCTGCGTAAGAATGTGAGCAAAAAAACAGTGGGGCCCACAAAAACATGTGCATGAATTAGAAATTGGGTTGCGTCGAGTTGGGTCGGGTTGGGTTGGAAAAATGGGTTACCCGACCTGAGTTGCACCCCTACTTGTCCATCAGGTTTTGAGCCTTTTGACTAGTCGTCACCAGAGAAGCTGCTAATGACATCTTTTCATAAGTCATTTGACCAAAGAGGTGCCTCACAAAAACCTGTATATTCAGTCACTCCCCTTCCATACCTATTCATCTCTCAGTCCCACACCCCATCTTTTTAACTTCCTTTCGATCTTTTCTCTTTGTTTTTTTCTAATTCTAATATCGTCGATTTCCAATGGGCAACGAAGTGATTCTCTTAGATGCGTGGGCTAGCTCTTTTGGGATGAGAGTGAGAATAGCCTTGGCAGAGAAGGGGGTCGAGTACGAATACAAGGAAGAAAATCTCCAAGATAAGAGTCCCCTTCTTCTTAAATCAAATCCCATCCATAAGAAAATTCCTGTTCTCATCCATAACGGAAAGCCCATATGCGAATCTCTCATCATCGTTCAATACATAGACGAGGTTTGGAACGAGAAATCCCCTCTCTTGCCTAAAGATCCTTACCAACGGGCTAATGCTAGATTCTGGGCCGATTTCGTTGACAAAAAGGTGGGTTTTTGTCTCTTTTTTATTTCAGGAAGGAAAATTCTCTCTTTTATCAAAACACACACCGAAACTCGTTATATGATCTATCTCTAGCGTTGTGGGAACCCGCTTTAATTATAGATTCCTTGGTTTTACTTCGTAGGTTTCATTTGAGATGGTTTTTAATTGCATTGAATAGGTGTGTTAATAATGGGCTTAATATATGTTATACGCTCGCTAGATTATGGAAGAATTGAGAACCGATTGGGAAAGCAAAACTGATTATTGGACTCAAAACTAAATTAAATTAAATTTTTAGCCCAATAATCAATTGTGGACCCGCTATTGGTTCTCAAAATCCAAAACGAATAGAACCAAAATGTAATTTTGAGTCCAATAATCAGTTTTGGTTGCACAATCGGTTCTCAAAATCCAAAACAAACAGGGCCTTAATTTTGAGTCGATAATCAGTTTTGGACTCACAATGATTTCTCAAAATCCAGAACAAACAGAGCCTTATCACTAATCAATTTTGGGCTCAATCCGCATCGCACCCGAGTCTAACAGTTGAAACACACTTAGGCATGATCCTATGGCCTAGATCCCACGCTTAAGTCCAAAAATCACTTACATATTGACGGTTTTAAAAGATGTATTTCAAAATTTAGTTAACTTTAGATAGTTTTGAAAACAGACTCGGAACAACCCAAATGGACTTATTCATCTGGGACTTACCATGTGAATACAGTCCAAGTGATTCATAGTTATATTTTCACCTTCTATCAACTTAGAAGAAGTGAGAAATTTTGATTAAAAAAACGTGTTGTTACATGAAACTGTGGCATTAACGTTTACTTTTCCGCAGATATCTGATTATGGGTCGAGAATTTTGTGGAAGAAAGGAGAGGAACAAGAGGAAGGTAAGAAGGGATTTTTAGATTGCTTGAAGCTGTTGGAAGGGGAGCTAGGAGAGAAGCCTTATTTCGGAGGCAAATCGTTGGGATTAGTCGACGTGGCCTTCCTCCCCTTTGCCTGCTGCTTTTACTCATACGAGACGTGTGGGAATTTCAGTGTAGAGAAGGAATGCCCTACGATTATTGCATGGGTGGAGAGGTGTAAGGAGAAGGAGAGTGTCTCAAAGTCCCTTCAAGACCCCCAAAAGATATATGAGCTTGTGGCCATGTTAAAGAAGTGATTTGGGGTGTGGCCATGTTAAAGAAGAGATTTGGGGTTGAGTAAGAGAGGGAAATGTATGCATTTACCACAAGGGTCTATGGCATATGTAGTAGAAATCAGGATATGTTGTTCTTTCTCCTTTTGGGGGTTTGAATGGTTTTGGGTAATAAGCCTTTTGGAGATCTGAATTTTGGCGTTGAGATGTGCCCATTATCTTCTCTAAAAAGTACAGATGTTATTTTTGACTTTCTGTTTTGTTTCTTCTCCTTTTTTACCTCTCAGTTTGTCTGTCCCTGTAGGAAAGGAAAGGAAGATTGCGATAATAAAGGATAGAAAGGATGCAATAATATGCGGATTCCGATCTTATGCGGGATTGCTCTCTTGTTCTAATGATGGCTAAATCCCTTGTTGACAACGGAGCCCACTTACTATTTCACTTTCTGTAATAATTTTTGAATTCAGGCAAAAAGAAGTCAAAAATTTATTTAAAAACTTGTGACAAAAGTCTTATAAAATAATGTTGAAATGGTGGTCTAAGTAATTACGCTACATGACTACAAATTTATGAAAAGAATAAATGCCTCATCTAGAGAGCCCCTAGTTGATATAAAAAAAACATCCCATTCGGTGGATTGATCAAAAGTTTTGGCAATGGAGCGATAGTGCCTGTGTTTCACTTCTCAAGATAGTTTGTCTATTTTTTAGTATATATAGTGTCTGTCTATTATTAGGGTAAATATCTATCTATCAGTAGGGCAATGTCTATGCAGTCATTGGGTGACAGATATCTATTGACTATTCTCATCCAATAAAATTTTTTTTTTTTTTTGATTAGTAATCGGGGTTAGGCAGACCCCAAAACCAGATAACAGGAAGGCGACGAAATTACAGTCTAAAGTAGAGAGTTCCTTCATCATCCTCTTTAACATAGTCAATGAGAGGATGAGGAAGGGACAACCCCAGCAAACAGGAACCCTTTAAAGGGCAGTCAGCTTTTGAAAGGAAATCTGCTGGACAGTTTGCTTCTCTCCAAATGTGGGACACCCTCCATGATTCAAATCTAGAGAGGGTATTTTGAAGATGAGCTAGAGCTTGCCTCCTTCTCCACGGACAAGGGAATATGCCTTTGATAACATTTACCGCCAAGAGTGAGTCGGATTCAATCCAAAGATGCTTGATGTCGAAGGAGGGGGAGGCCAATGAGACACCATGAAAGATGGCCTCAAGCTCCAATTCCTGGATTGCCATTAAATCCATATCCTTTGAGAATAAGGCTAGAACAGAGCTTTCTGAGTTACGAAGAAGTCCACCAATGGAGGCTAAGGAATTCGCCAAAGAAGCATCACAGTTGAGTTTGATACACCATGGCGGTGGACGCTCCCACCTACAGCTCCTGGCGGGCTTTTTAGTGTTGAACATGGGAAGATCAAAAGCCTTCAAGAAGGCCAAATCTCTGCAACTATTATGGCTATCGAGCCCAAGGAAAATGCACCTGCTTCTGATGATATGCTGGATATTATTGAGAATCACTTGCTTATGCATACTGGCACCTCCATATATCCTGTTATTTCTCTCTAGCCAAATATGATAAATTGAGGAAGTAAAAGCTACTCGGATAGCAGTTGAGAGTTGATTTGAACCAGGGTGAGTGGTTCTCATCCATTCCTCTTCAACCAGGAGCTTTCTTTTTGGGTTTCTTCTGTGATTGAATTGCCTCAGCACATTTCTCCATATCCAGGCCGAGAAAGAACAGTTGAAGAACAAATGATCAATACTTTCAGGTTCAGCAGAACACAATGGGCATCTGGTTGCTCTAGCTGGGCCAAGGAAGGATAGCCTATCACGAGTGCTGAGTTTTTGATGGAGGGCTAACCAAGATATAAAACTCATTTTGGGGATGTGCCCCTTGAACCAGATGGAAGAGGTCCAAACTAATTTAGTTCGGTGCTCTCTAATGCCATTCCAGGCACTTTTCAAAGAGAAAGAACCATCAGAGGTATCTTTCCAAATGGGTTCATCTTCAATATTTGGAATAATCAGGGCTTTCTCGAGGATCCGGTTGATGGAGGGGAGCCTATGCAACATGATAGGATCCCAGGTTCCTTTGTGGAGAACTTGATGAACTGAAGTCCGAGGATGAATAGCGTTTAGCTCTATTCCTTCAGGGTACTGATCTAAGATAGGTCCATCTGGGTGCCAGGGCTGAGTCCAGAAATCGATACCCTGTCCTTCGCCAATGATATAACAGATGGACTTCTTTGCTGCCTCTCTGCAATTAAAAACTATCCGAGCTCCCCAAGACATTTTGCTGGGATAGTTAATTGTCCAGAAATTCCTCTTCTTTACATACTTATGATGGAACCAAGAAACCCAGAGGGAATTCTTCTTCTTGATTAAGCTCCATATCTGCTTCATATTGGCAGCTTGATTTAAGTCCTTTAACTTGCGTAACCCCAATCCTCCTTCAGCCTTTGGGGAGCAGATTGTGTCCCAAGCAATTGGGTGATATGATTTCTGAAGGGAAGGACCAGCCCATATGAAATTTCTGAAAAAAATTTCAATCTTCTCCAGAATACCAGCAGGAAGGTGAAAAGATGCTGCCCAAAAAAGGTGAAAAGAGTTTAGAATGGATTTAGTGAGCTCGACTCTTCCAGCTCTAGATAGGAGTTTGTTGGACCAAGCAGCAATTCTCTTATGGATCTTGCTAATGAGGGGAGCACAATCAGCTGCAGTGAGCCTTGAAGTGATGAGAGGAAGGCCTAAATATTTGATGGGGAGATGGCCTTGAGGTATGTTGAGAGAGTCTTTGATGGCCCCCCTACTGCTGATATCTCCTTCAGAGAAAAAAACCTCACTTTTGTTTAAATTTACTTCCAAACCAGAGCACTGCTTGAAACGATTGAAACAATCCTTGATTCCCTTCGCCGAACTAGCAGAAGCATCTACAAACAAGAGAACTTCATCTGCAAATAACCTACTACTACCTAGACAGACAAATTTTTGTTGGTGTCTAGCGATTGGACAAATATTAACCTACTACTACCTAGACAGACACTACGCTAGCTAGGAAGTAAATCACGTGGACTATGGTTTAAATCACATGGACTATATATGGTTCATTGGTTCTGTCACCCGTGGAATGAAGTTTTGCATTTTTGCGAACCCGTCACTCTGACCCTATTGATGAAGATGGCATAGACGATGAAGCTGAGATGTTAGCAGACAGTAGTGTTGATGCTTCTGATTGTGAGGAGGTTTTCGAACTGCAAATTTTAGTCATGCACCAAAAACTCCTACGCCACTAACGAGGCAAAACGGTCTCTAGACTGTGCGCCCCAACTCCAAAGATAATAAAGTTGAAACTACAATCCACATGTAATTTCAGATAATGACAACCGATTGTAACCCCAAAACCTAATATTAGACTCAAAATTACATTTAAATTTGAGTCCAATAATAGGTTTATGACTGGCAACCGGTTATCAAAATCTGAAATGGAGAGGGCGTAATTAGAGTTAAAGGGCATTTTTGAGAAATAAAAAATAAAAAATTAGTATCGAAATTACATAACCATAATTAGCATTTGGGTAGTTATTAAAAATAATTGTAGTTAGAGAGCTGCTAGGAAAAAGGGTAACCCATTTTACTTTTAAAAAAACTGGTTCATAAGGATGTCACAAGCGAAAGGACAAGCCAATTAGTCAAATATGGCATCTAATAAGATTACTAAAATATTCATTCACCTCAAGTGTATATTTTCTCTAACACTACCAAATCCCTTTTGCAGAATATCTAGCAATATATATTTATTTAAGTACCGTTCAGGACGTCCTACAAATCCCAACTTGAGTCTCTCCACCTCTCCAATTCTATGTGATATCTTAGTTTAGTTATTTTGTCCATAAGCGGACTAAAAAAGACAAATGTGGTCTTAGGTGACGGCTAATATGTTTATGGTACTTAGTTGGTTGTAAATTTAACCCTTGATCGAAGACATTTTTTGTTATTTTTTTTACTTCATTTTCTAACATGTTAAGCATATTGGAGGCTGCTTGAGCTCGATGCGACTAATAACCTCAGCCGAAATCAGACCATTCAAATTGGTTTTCTATGTGACTTATAGGTAACAAGTAACAACTATCTGCTCCGTTTGGTTGCTGGGTTTTTTTTTTCCTAGGATTTATGTGGGAGAATACAAATAGATTTTACCTTGAAAATCATTAATGATCCTTTCATATCTCTCCATCTCCCTCTTTTTCTTGCATAGACTGCTGCCTCTTTACCAGGTTTTAAATAATTTCACGAATAAACCAAAGGGAAATGTTATCAGCACTACTGTATTTTGACGAGGGCCCTCCTCACTTTTTTAAAAGTATGGTATGGCCGGCACAATAGGATGATCCAAACTGTCCATTAGATGGGCCACAGCCTAAATAGGTTGTGTCCAAACAATTATTCCCATAGGTTGATCCTAACCCTCCGATCAATAGGGGGTTAGGATCAACACTCTAACATTCAGATCGGATAGATCGGAGGGTTAGGATTAAATATGGAAATAATTTTTGAGGCACAACCTATTTGAGCTATGGCCCATCTAATGGACGGTTTGGATCATCCTATGGTGCGGGCCATACCGTACTTTTAATAAAGTGAGGAGTGCCCTCATCAAAATATAGTAGTGCTGATAACATTTTCCTAAACCAAATTGCACTTGTCTTTCTAAAGAGTTTTTATATGGTGTGGGGGGCCTAAAGTCCAGTTTGCTTATTTTTAAAAGTGCATTATGTGATCCAAACCGGTCATTTGATGCGCCACAAAGTATATAGGTTGTACCTGGAAAGTCATTAATGATGTGCTTATTTTTAAAAGTGCATTATGTGATCCAAACCGGTCATTTGATGCGCCACAAAGTAAATTGGTTGTACCTGGAAAATCATTAATGATCCTTTAATGCCTCTCATCATCTCTCTTTGTCTTGAATATACTGCTGCCCTCTTGACGGAGTTTTAAACATTCTTAGTAAAAGTCATTGGAGAAGAGTTCTGACACATGCAGTGACATCTCTTTTAAAGTTTGCAAACGTCATTGGAGACTCCCTCCCAACCCACCCAAAGCTATAAATTCCATCCCTCCCCTCTCCATCCCTCACAGTCGACCATCGTTTCTTCTTTTTGGGATTGTTCTTCAAGTATTTCTATCTTTTCTAAGTTTTTTTCCCTCTAATGGCAGATGAAGTCATTCTCTTAGGTTTCTGGGCGAGCCCATTTGGGATGAGACCGAAAGTCGCCTTGGCCGAGAAAGGGGTCACTTACGAATACAGAGAGGAAAATGTCCGTGATAAAAGTCCCCTACTATTGAACTCGAATCCAATCCATAAGACAATCCCTGTCCTCATTCATAAGCAAAAGCCAATCTGTGAATCTCTCAATATAGTTGAGTACATCGACGAAGTTTGGAAGGGAAAATCTCCTTTAATGCCCCAAGCACCTTATGAACGGGCCAGAGCAAGGTTCTGGGCCGATTTCATTGACAAGAAGGTTAGTTTAAGGAAGAAAAAAGGGAAACGATTTCACCAAAAACATTTTTTGATATATGGGCGCACCTAGCTTGTCTTTTAGTATTTTAAGAGCTTTATAATTGTTATTATGCTTTCCAAAAGGCACTTACAAGCCAATTAAATACTAAACGACAAGATAGGAGCGCACATGTATCAAAATATGGTTGTGCTGAAATCATCTCCCTAAAAAATAATCCGTTTTTTTTTTTTTTTTTCAAATTACACATCAGAATTCATGTATAAACTAGCTGTGAAACAACCGATTACTCCAAAAGTTTTAAGGGAAATGATAGATGCACTCCTTTTCATCGCTTGGGACACCCAGCTGCATTTTACGTGGCAATCAGGTCGATCACTTTGTTCCTTAAATGTGGAGTACATCAGCCCCTTTGCACTCTTAGTACACTGTAGCCGGGTGTCCAAAGTAATGAAAAAGGGGCGCATTTATCATTTCCCAAGCTTAAGATGTTAGGGTTGGTGTTAGTCGATCATTTATACTTAACACTCCCCCTCACGTGTGCCCTCTTTTTTGAGTTGGTAGTACATATGGATTTTTAATATGAAGGAGTTCCTGGGTTTTGAGCCCAAGACCCTCCCTAGCTCTAATACAATGTGAAACAACTAATTACTCCAAAAGATTAAGCTGTTAGAGTTGGTGTTATTTCATCATTTATACTTCAACACTGCAAAATGCCACATTTACATTTTGTTTTACACAGGTAATTGAGTATGGGATTGGGATATGGACAGACAAAGGAGAGGCTCAAGAGGAAGCTAAGAATGGATTTATAGAGTGCTTGAAGCTGTTGGAAGAAGAGCTCGGAGAGAAGCCGTATTTTGGTGGCGATACCTTTGGCTTCTTAGACGTTGCATTCATCCCCTTATCTTGCTGGTTTTACACGTACGAGACATGCGGGAATTTCAGCATAGAGAAGGAGTGCCCTAAGTTGATGGGTTGGGTGAAGAGGTGCATGGAGAAGGAGAGTGTCTCCATGACACTTCCAGATCCCCACAAGGCTTACGAGTTTCTGGGCACATTAAAGAAGTGGCGAGGAATCGAGTAGAGTTATGGATGTGTTGCTCTTTTTTGTTTTCTTAGTTTTCATGGTTTTTTGTAATAAAGCCTTTGGAGCTTGGGATTTGGTAATGAGATGCTGTTATCATCAATAAAACTAATTATACTTTGGCTTTTTTCTCTCCCATTTTATTTACAGAAATGATATCAGCGCAACCATGTTTTAATAATTGCTCAGACCAGGCTTGTCTTGTCTTTTCTTTTTAATTGCCTTTTGAGAGCTTTTTGGGAACTGTAAAAAGCATTTGACAGCTCCTTAATTACTAGAAGACATGACGCATTGGTGGATATATCAAAACATGGTTGTGCTGATATCATTACCCTTTATTTAAGGAGCTGGAAAGAGTTTGTTTGTTTGTTTGGGGTTTTTTTTGGGGGGCGGTGATAAATTCACCCCCTTCTATGATGACTTCACCCCATATTTTTCAAAACGGACTGTACAGCCCACACCATAGGATAATTCAAACCGTCCATTTGATGGGCCACAATGTAAATAGGCTATGCCCCAAAAATCATTTCCATAGGATGATCCCAATAGTCCGATCTATAGAAGTTTCCATAATGTGATTCCCTTTTTAGATCAGATGGTTAGATTCATCCTATGGAAATGGTTTTTTGGGGCACAACCTATTTATGTTGTGGCCCATCAAATGGGCTGTCTGGATCATCCATTTTGAAAAATATGGGGTGAATTTTTCATTGCACTGTTTTTGGTAAAATGATCAGAGTAGATCAATTTAAAAAAAAATCTCTCATCTTGTTGTCGCCTATGAGAAAAAGACCAAAAGACCCCTTTAATATCCATTTTCAATTCTCTCCCAATTTCTTTCATTTTTTTTTTCAATGGGCTGCACATTTAGATGAAAATGTGCAGCCCATTTTACCATTTTTTTCAATGGTAAAATGATCAAAGAAGATCAATTTTAAAAAATATCTCTCGTCTTGTTATGGCGTATGAGAAAAAGACCAAAAAGCCCCTTTAATATCCATTTCCAATTCTCTCTCTATCTCTTTCATTTATTTTTTCAATGGGCTGCACATTTAGATGCCCCCCCCCCCGCGCACCACAATTGTCATTTTCCCTGTTGATTTGCTTTCACATTAACAAAAATCTCATTTTTATGTCGGATCCATGAAATGAGATAAATGAGATTGGGGGTTTGGGTGGGGGTTTGTGGTGTTAGGTAAGCTAGGATTGATCCTCCCACGTCAAGGTTGAAGAACAGAGGCCTGACCCAATGAGCTAGAGGCTCAATCCCATCTCTCCGTCTTCCTTCCTTATCTCTACTCTTTTAATTCTTTTTGTTCTTCGGTTGTTCTTATCGGAGGTACGCGTTCACCTTTCACATTTTGCAGTCTTTGTTTTCATCATATAGGTTATTGATTGACGTTCTCATCCATGATACTGGTGGGGTTTCCACGTGGAAGTAACCACATCTGATAAGTGAAATAATGTGGATAGGCTAATAAGGATTTGGGCACCCTCCCTTAACGGCTAACTTTTAAGGGTGAGTTCTTATCATTTTTTAAGAGAACATTTTCTATTAATTCTTGGATAGATTACAATCAAGCCTAACGAGTATTCATATAGAACACTCAAGAAGATAAATATAGAAAGAGATATGCAATATTTGTCAAGATAATGCTAATCTAATCTAGTTACTCAAGATAATCATAATCTAATCTAGTTACTTAATATAGCCTTCATACCTAATCAAATCAACAACCAGATCTAATCTAATCAAAGATTTGATATACCCGAACATGTCCCCTCAAACTTATGCGGATAGAAAAATCTATATATGTTTGATTACAATAAAATTTCCCGATATGAAATTAAAATTTTCCACTAGAATTCCCATCCTTTGCTTCCTTTGATTTGAAAGGCACTACAAAATTTGACGATGAATACCCCCAATTTTGCTGCCGAATGTCAGCCGATGATGATGACTCATGTTGATTGCCGAAGGTGCCACTTTATTGATGTGTCGCAAAGAGCCTCAGTAGGCTGAATCGAACTCAAGCCTTGATGGCACGAGTTATTATAGGCTGCTTTTGGAATACCTAACCTCATAACAGTGGGTCACTATCGACCAAAACCTCGATGGGCAAAAGGAAGCCTCAACGAGCAAGACATTATTGGATGATTTTTGTGACGATCCTCGTGGAATCAGAAACTACTTAGGCACGAACCTTAAGAAATCGTGGCCCCTCAACTGAGTAGAGCTACTATTTCAGGCACGCACCTTGAAGAGATACATCAACTGGAATAAACCAAAGATAAGAAATGATTGCAGATAGAAAAGGAGAAATTGAGAGACAAAAGAAAAAAGTGGAGAGAGCGCAACATTAGCAGCCGTTAACGATAATACAAAACTTTGAAACATGGGACATAGCATGAAAGGGTGCATATATGAAATTTGCGGGACAATGTAAAGGGGTGCAAAGGAGATTCTAAAAGGATGAGTGCAAATATCAAAATTTGGTAATGGAAATCTGGGTAAAGACAAAGAAGGGGTGTAAGAGCTAATTACCAATGTCTTGAAGATGGAAAAGAGGGGTGTAGAGATCAAGATATGATTCCTATTTGGTTAAAAACGAAGAGGGTGTGTGGAGAATGAAAAGAGGGAGTGCTACCCATAACAAACTCACACAAATCTAAACTAATTTATTCAACCCAGGTTGGCCATCTAGGTACGTAACACACTATCAAAATGAAGAGCTGTTCTGAAGGGCACTAAGGTTATCTTGAAACAGAGATTGTTACACTATGAGATTTTGTTTATGTAGTCCACATATTAAAATTCCCACCAAATCACAACACCATATTGAACTCAATTCAAATATACACCTTCACCTTCATAATCCACAACTTCACCCAAAGGGGCCATCACCAGCCACAAAAACCATAAAAAAAAAAGAACCACAATCCCATTCCCAAGTTAAATAAAGTTTATAAAATTCTGCCAAAAGCCATTGACAAACGGTGAACAGTGGAACTTGCGGAAACTGTGTGCAATAAACGAGACCGTTAGTCATACCTCCCCTAATTTAAGAGTTAGAAAACAGAAAACCTAAGAAAACCCTTTCAAGCAATTCATCAAACACCGGGAGTAAACAAATGAGGCAAAAAGGAATCTTAACACCCAAATGAAAAGTTAAACCTAACACATATCTTTCAAACAATTCATCAAACACCCAAGCTACAACTAAAAAAGGGGATTTTATTGAAAAAATATAAAAATTTAGTATAAAAAATACATAGCCATAATTAGCATTTCGGTAGTTATCAAAAATAATTTTAGTTAGAGGGCTGGTAGAAGAAAGGGGAACCCATTTTACTTAAAAAAACTGGTGTTGTCACATGCAAAAGGACAAGCCAATTAAGTCAAATATGGTGTCTAATAGAATTACTAAAATATTCCTTTCCCCAAGAGTATATTTTCTGCATAATATCTAGCAACATTTACTTATTTAGCAACATTTACTTGCAGACCGTCGACAAATCCCAACTTGAGTCTCTCCGCCTCTCCAATGCCATAAGCTGACTAAAAAAAAGACAAATGTGATCTTAGGTGACGTCTAATATGCTTATGGTACTTATTTGTTAACCCTTGATGTAGACAATTTTTTTACTTCATTTTCTAATATGTTAAGCATATTGGAGGCTATTTCAGCTCGGGGTGACCAAGGACCTCACCCGAAATCAGCCCATTCAAATGGGTTTTCTATCTGCAACATGTTTTATAGATTGATGGGTAATTAAGAACCAGGAAACCAAATTCCACTTGTCTTTCTAAAGAGTTTTTATATGGTGTGTGGCTGTAAGGTCCACTATTTTTTGAAAAAAAGTACGGTGGGGCCGACCTCATACGATGATCCAAGCTACTCATTTGTTTGTTGGGCCACAATGTGAATAGGTTGTGCCTAGAAAATCATTTCTACTTAAAAATCCTTTCATAGCACTCCATCTCTCTCTTTTCGATGCGTGGACTACGTCTCTTGTGATCGGGTTTTAAATATTCTAAGTAAACGTCATTGGAGAGTTGTGAGACATGCAGTGACATCTCTTTTATAGTTAAAAAAAAAAAAGGAACTCGATGTAATCTCCCTAAAACCTATAAATTTTATCCCTCTCTTTGTAACTCTCAATCGCTCACATTCCACCATCTTTTCTTCCTCCCGCGATTGTTCTTCTTCGAGTATTTGTATCCTTTCTAAGTTTTTTTTTTTTTCTTCTAATGGCGGACGAAGTCATTCTCTTAGGTTTCTGGCCTAGCCCATTTGGGATGAGAACGAGAGTCGCCTTGGCCGAGAAAGGGGTTGTCTACGAATACAAGGAAGAAGATCTCCAACATAAGAGTCCCCTTCTCCTTAAATCAAATCCCATCCATAAGAAAATTCCTGTTCTCATCCATAATGGAAAGCCCATATGCGAATCTCTCATCATCGTTCAATACATCGATGAGGTTTGGAACGACAAATCCCCTCTGTTGCCTAAAGATTCTTACGAACGTGTTCATGCTAGATTCTGGGCCGATTTCGCTGACAAAAAGGTGGGTTTTTGTCTCTTTTTTATTTCAGAAAGGATAATTCTCTCTTTTATCAAAACATACACAGAAACTTGTTATATGATCTATCTCTAGCATAGTGGTAACCGCTTCAATAATATATTCCTAGGTATTTCTTCGTAGGTTTCATTTGAGATGGTTTTTAATTGCATTGAATAGGTGTGTTAATAATGGGCTTAATTTATGTTATACGCTCGCTAGATTATGGAAGAATTGAGAACCGATTCGGAAAGCAGAACTGATTATTGGACTCAAAATTAAATTAAATTAAATTTTTAGCCGAACAATTAATTGTGGACCCGCTATTGGTTCTCAAAATCCAAAACGAATAGAACCAAAATGTAATTTTGAATCAGTTTTGGTTGCACAATCGGTTCTCAAAATCCAAACAAAGAAGGCCTTAATTTTGAGTCGATAATCAGTTTTGGACTCACAATGATTTCTCAAAATCCAGAACAAACAGAGCCTTATCACTAATCAATTTTGGGCTCAATCCGCATCGCACGCGAGTCTAACAGTTGGAACACACTTAGGCATGATCATATGGCCTAGATCCCACGCTTAAGTCCAAAAATCACTTACATGTTGACGGTTTTAAAAGATGTATTCCAAGTGATTCATAGTTATATTTTCACCTCCTATCAACTTAGAAGAAGTGAGAAATTTTGATTAAAAAAACGTGTTGTTACATGAAACTGTGGCATTAACGTTTACTTTTCCACAGATATCTGATTATGGGTCGAGAATTTTGTGGAAGAAAGGAGAGGAACAAGAGGAAGGTAAGAAGGGATTTTTAGATTGCTTAAAGCTGTTGGAAGGGGAGCTCGGAGAGAAGCCTTATTTCGGAGGCGAATCCTTGGGATTAGTCGACGTGGCCTTCCTCCCCTTTTCCTGCTGGTTTTACTCATTCGAGACGTGTGGGAATTTCAGTGTAGAGAAGGAATGCCCTAAGATTATTGCCTGGGTGGAGAGGTGTAAGGAGAAGGAGAGTGTCTCAAAGTTCCTTCAAGACCCCCAAAAGATCTATGAGTATGTGGCCGTGTTAAAGAAGAGATTTGGAGTTGAGTAAGAGAGGGAAATGTATGCATTTACCACAACGGTCTATGGCGTATGTAGTAGAAATAAGCATATGTTGTTCTTTGTCCTTTTTGGGGTTTGAATGGTTTTGGGTAATAAACCTTTTGGAGATCTGAATTTTGGAGTTGAGATGTGGCCATTATCTTCTCTAAAAAGTACTGATGTTATTTTTGACTTTCTGTTTTGTTTCTTCTTCTTCTTTTTTCCTCTCAGTTTGTCTGTCCCTGTAGGAAAGGAAAGGAAGATCACGATGATAAATGATAGAAAGATTGCAATAATATGCGTATCGTTTCATTATTCTTGATATTTTGCTTTCACTTGTCAAACCTAGACCTGGCAAAATGGGACCCGTACCAGCGGGTACACCCAGCCCGCAGGGGTACGGTTACCAATTTCATTACCCGCAAAAAAAAAAATACCCATACCCGTGACCAGCGGGTGGGTCTGGGTCGGGCGTTGGTGCCCGTGGGTTACCCGTTATTCGGTTTTCAACTTTTTATACTTAAGGCCTAAACACTAAACAGTAAAAAATAGACTCTGGGTGGCCAACAAAACAAGTCAAGGCAATCAGACTATGTGGGGGGGCCAACAATCTTAATTGCACATACATGTCCCTGTGTGTGGGACCCAAATTTCAATGGTTGGGATCAAACCACTCAAGTCTCAAGTTTTACTATCAAGCTCTGTATTAGGTGCTGAATCTTGTATTTGGAGTTTATGAGTTCAAATCAATGTGGCTTTATTTAATTTCCCTGAAACTGAACTTCCATGGCTGCATATACACTAATTTTCATATATGAGCCAAACAAGCTCAAGAATCACATGCACTTGTAGAAGTACAAAATTACACTGTGCAACTATAACACTTGTTTCAGTTGCCGGGTTACCCGCGGGTATAGTGCCCGCCCGGGTAAGAAATGGGTACATAAAATGGCTACCCATAGAATCACGGGTAAAAGCTACACGTACCCGTACCCGCCCGGGTCGTACCCGTACCCGCCTGGGTTACCCGTTTGCCGGGTCTAGTCAGACCTAGTCCTTGAATTCTCCCCATTCTAGGCAGCTTGCTAGCCACTTGATGGTCCCAAATTAAGGGCCTATTTGTTTTGGATTTTGAGAATTGATTTTGAGTCCAAAACTGATTATTCGAACTATAAGGCCCTTTTCGTTTGAGATTATGGCAACCTATTGTTAGCGCCAAACCTATAATCGGACACTAATTTAAATGTAATTTAGAGTCTGGCAATAGGTTTTGTGATCACAATCGGTAATCACAAACTCATAATACAGGTGAAAGCAATTACTCCCACATCGGATAAGTGAGTGGATGTGGATGGGCTTAAAAGGATTCGGCCCCCTCCCCTTAATGGCTAACTTTTGAGGGCAAGTTCTACCAAGTCCCTACACATTGTACCATCCAAAAGGCCATTTTGCCTCTCCTGGGACTTATAATTTTGCTATTTTGCCTCTTTAGGGTCATATTTTATACGTTGCACCACTGATCGACGCTACAAATCAAAAGAAGAAGAAGCAGATGATGAAGAAAAAGAAAATTAAAGAAGAAGAAGACGAAAAAAGAGGAATAAGAAGAAGAAAGAAAAAGAAGAATCGTAGAAAGAAGGAAAGTCTTTTTCAACTTTTCCGGTACCAATTATTCCTCTTCCATTTTTTCTTCTTCGTTGTCCTTGCTCAAAAAGTGATCCAACAGCAGCTCCTCAAAATCCTCAAAAAGCGAGCTGCTGTTGGATCAAATATCATGGGCGGCACCCCTACGGTATTCTTGTAAGGCCTTACAACATATAAAATCTCATTATAAATAGAGTGACGTTTAAGCCCCGAAGTTGGGTCGAGCAACTATTGCCAACTGGACTATTATCTTCTTATTGTTTCACCGAAATGAGTAGTTTCAAGAAAAATTATATGGCATGCAAGTGCAGCCCAAAAATACAGGGTGCCCAAACTAATTGGGTGATCCAAACACTCTTTCTCTAGGGGTGCAACATGGGTCAATTTTTTGGAATTCAGGTCGAGCTTTTAACTTAAAATCGGGTCGGGTATGGATTGATTCCAATTCATTTTTTAGCAAAGGCTCAACACGACCTGACCCAAATTGCACCCTTTTTTTCAGGCCCTGATGTAGATAGAGTGTGCCTAGAAAATCTTCTCGATAGGATGATCTTAACCCTCCAATCTGTAGATGATTAAAATGGACGGCACAACATAGAAACCTCCATGATCCGGGGGGTTAAGATCTTCAGGGAGAAGCTTTTCCCACCCTCTGTCTACATCAGGGCCCCACTGTATTTCGGATTGCACGTGCATCCACGGCCATCCTCCATATAAAATCTAGAGAAAAGTACAAAATGTGGGTAATAGTTACCAGAAATTACGGATTTCGGGTATCTTTTAAATTAATCATCAAACACGGGTGATTCTTCAAAAAAAGGTGGGAAAAAGACCCCAATATCCTTCTGACATCAACATGATTTTCCTTAGAAGTTCCTTTTTCATTACAGAAAACCCCCCTTGTATTTAATGCCCGTTAAATTGGAGCGCTTCACAAGGCTTCTTTTGGTTCGTTTGAATGTATATTTGAACCGACAAAACCTTGGATTTGTTTATATCTTTGGCCGTCGAAAATAACCAGAAGGAGGGATGCTTGACACGTGTTAAAAAACTTTTTGGAACGGTGGCACCTCTATAGAGTTGGTTTGGTTTGTATTTGAAATTTTCCTTTCAACCAGAGTCCTTGGGTTCGTTTAAATCTTGGCCGTCACAAATATACATAGACGGTAGGATCCACGACAAGTGGACATCAATATGAAACGGTGACGTCTTCTAATGAGAGCGTCATCTATCATCATCATTTAATATATAAACGAGGTTTGGAACGAGAAATCCCCTCTCTTGCCTAAAGATCCTCATCAACGGCCTAATGCCAGATTTTGGGCCGATTTCGTTGACAAAAAGGTGAGTTTTTTTTATTTCAGGAAGGAAAATTCTCTATTTTATCAAAACATACACCGAAACTCGTTATATGATCTAACTCTAGCATTGTGCGAACCGCTTCAATTATATATTCCTACATTTTTCTTCCTTCGTTTTGTGTTTGGTTTCATTTGAGATGGTATTTAATTGTTTTAAATAGGTGTGTTAATAATGGTCTTGATTTAGGTTGTACGCTCGTTAGATTATGGTAGAATTGAGAACCGATTGGGAAAGCAAAGCTGATTATTGCACTCATAATTAGGTTTAATTTTTAGTCCAATAATCAATTTTGGACCCGTTATTGGTTCTCAAAATCCAAAACGAATAGAACCGAGTCCAATAATCTGTTTTGGCCTCACAATCGGTTCTCAAAATCCAAAACAGACAGGGCCTTGATTTTTGAGTCAAAAATCAGTTTTGGACTTGAAATCATTTCTCAAAATCGAAAACAAACATAGCGCCTCATCAGTAATCAATTTTGGGCACAATCCGTATCGCACCCGTGTCTAACAGCTGGAACACACTTAGGCATGATCATACGGCTTAGATCCCACGCTGAAGTCCAAAAAACAGCTACAGACGCTCATATTTTGTTTGATTCATTTGGTTCACATGAGGTGGCTGCCCTCACATGCAACAGTGCAACTGCGAAATACCTTCTGCATGACTCCTAGCAAAACCATAAAAAAATATTACTTTAAAGATAATGATTTATGTTGGGTTGTGAATTTGTCAGGCAGGCAACATACGAGAACTCTGATCATGTCGGAATGGTATTGGGGTCTTTTTTCCACCCGTTTTTGAAGAATCATCGTGCTTGATGATTAATTTAAAAAGTACGCGAATTCCATACTTTCTGGTAATTACAACCCACATTGCATACTTTTCCCTAAAATCTAGTAGTTTCCAATTTCAAACTCGTCGGTACAAATTACGGCGAGAGGACAATACGGCCTTGGCTTTTCATGATACTGTAGACAAACTCATGAAAGTGGCATGAACATTTTCATTCTAACGCAAGCAGTGACATAACTTGCTTGCTTGTCCATAGGGGTGCAACTCTGGTCGGGTTCAATCTGAACCCAACGGGTTGAGCCCGAATTTGGGTTGGGTTGGGTTTGGTTGGGGTTTTTTTTTTTAAATCGGGTTGGGTCGGGTTGGGGTGTCGAACAACCCGACCCAAAACCCGATTTCCAATTCCGATATGGGATTAAATGTGCTTAAAACCCGATTTCAGCTGAATACATTTCCCATTGAAGCTATAAATGTGCTTAAATTTCAACATAAATTTGTCCTTCAGCTCAGTTACAAAGAGTTTTTATATGGTGGATGCCTGTGTAAGAATGTGAGCAAAAAAAACAGTGGGGCCCACAAAAAATGTGCATGAATTAGAAATCGGGTTGCGTCGAGTTGGGTCGCTTGGGTTGGAAAAATGGGTTCCTCGGGTTGGGTCGGCCAAACCCGACCTGAGTTGCACCCCTACTTTTTTTTTTTGGTGAGTTGCACCCCTACTTGTCCATCAGGTTTTGAGCCTTTTGACTAGTCGTCACCCGAGAAGCTGCTAATGACTTCTTTTCATAAGTCATTTGACCAAAGAGGGCCTCACAAAAACCTATATATTCAGTCTCTCCCCTTCCATACCTCTTCATCTCTCAGTCCCACACCCCATCTTTTTAACTTCCTCTCGATCTTTTTCTCTTTGTTTTTTTCTAATTCTAATATCGTCGATTTCCAATGGGCAACGAAGTGATTCTCTTAGATGCGTGGGCTAGCTCTTTTGGGATGAGAGTGAGAATAGCCTTGGCAGAGAAGGGGGTCGAGTACGAATACAAGGAAGAAAATCTCCAAGATAAGAGTCTCCTTCTTCTTAAATCAAATCCCATCCATAAGAAAATTCCTGTTCTCATCCATAACGGAAAGCCCATATGCGAATCTCTCATCATCGTTCAATACATAGACGAGGTTTGGAACGAGAAATCCCCTCTCTTGCCTAAAGATCCTTACCAACGGGCTAATGCTAGATTCTGGGCCGATTTCGTTGACAAAAAGGTGGGTTTTTGTCTCTTTTTTATTTCAGGAAGGAAAATTCTCTCTTTTATCAAAACACACACCGAAACTCGTTATATGATCTATCTCTAGCGTTGTGGGAACCCGCTTTAATAGGTGTGTTAATAATGGGCTTAATATATGTTATACGCTCGCTAGATTATGGAAGAATTGAGAACCGATTGGGAAAGCAAAACTGATTATTGGACTCAAAACTAAATTAAATTAAATTTTTAGCCCAATAATCAATTGTGGACCCGCTATTGGTTCTCAAAATCCAAAACAAATAGAACCAAAATGTAATTTTGAGTCCAATAATCAGTTTTGGTTGCACAATCGGTTCTCAAAATCCAAAACAAACAGGGCCTTAATTTTGAGTCGATAATCAGTTTTGGACTCACAATGATTTCTCAAAATCCAGAACAAACAGAGCCTTATCACTAATCAATTTTGGGCTCAATCCGCATCGCACCCGAGTCTAACAGTTGAAACACACTTAGGCATGATCCTATGGCCTAGATCCCACGCTTAAGTCCAAAAATCACTTACATATTGACGGTTTTAAAAGATGTATTTCAAAATTTAGTTAACTTTAGATAGTTTTGAAAACACAAACTTGGAACAACACATGGACTTATTCATCTGGGACTTACCATGTGAATACAGTCCAAGTGATTCATAGTTATATTTTCACCTTCTATCAACTTAGAAGAAGTGAGAAATTTTGATTAAAAAACGTGTTGTTACATGAAACTGTGGCATTAACGTTTACTTTTCCGCAGATATCTGATTATGGGTCGAGAATTATGTGGAAGAAAGGAGAGGAACAAGAGGAAGGTGAGAAGGGATTTTTAGATTGCTTGAAGCTGTTGGAAGGGGAGCTCGGAGAGAAGCCTTATTTCGGAGGCGAATCCTTTGGATTAGTCGACGTGGCCTTCCTCCCCTTTTCCTGCTGGTTTTACTCATACGAGACGTGTGGGAATTTCAGTGTAGAGAAGGAATGCCCTAAGATTATTGCATGGGTGGAGAGGTGTAAGGAGAAGGAGAGTGTCTCAAAGTCCCTTCAAGACCCCCAAAAGATATATGAGCTTGTGGCCATGTTAAAGAAGAGATTTGGGGTTGAGTAAGAGAGGGAAATGTATGCATTTACCACAAGGGTCTATGGCATATGTAGTAGAAATAAGGATATGTTGTTCTTTGTCCTTTTTGGGGTTTGAATGGTTTTGGGTAATAAGCCTTTTGGAGATCTGAATTTTGGCGTTGAGATGTGCCCATTATCTTCTCTAAAAAGTACCAATGTTATTTTTGACTTTCTGTTTTGTTTCTTCTCCTTTTTTTCCTCTCAGTTTGTCTGTCCCTGTAGGGAAGGAAAGGAAGATCAGGATAATAAATGATAGAAAGATTGCAATAATATGCGTATCGTTTCATTATTCTTGATATTTTGCTTTCACTTATCAAACCTAGTCCTTGGATTCTCCCCATTCTAGGCAGCTTGCTAGCCACTTGCATGGTCGATGGTCCCGAATTAAGGCCTATCTGTTTTGGATTTTGAGAATTGATTTTGAGTCCAAATGCCAAACCTATTGTTAGCGCCAAACCTATTATCGGACACTAATTTAAATGTAATTTTGAGTCAGACAATAGGTTTTGTACTCACAATGGTTGTCACAAACTCGCAATATAGGTGAAAGCAATTAATCCCACATCGGATAAGTGAGTGGATGTGGATGGGCTTAAAAGGATTCGGGCACCCTCCCCTTAATTGCTAGCTTTTGAGGGTGAGTTCTACCTGGGTCCCTACACATTGTACCATCTAAAAGGCCATTTTGCCTCTCTTGGGACTTATAATTTTTCTATTTTGCCTCTCTAGGGTCATATATTTTTTCTATTTTTTATTGTCTACCGTATACGTTGCACCACTATTGACGCTACAAATCAATAGAAGAAGAAGAAGATGATGAGGAGAAAGAAAAATAAAGAAGAAGAAGACGAAAAAAGAGGAATAAGAAGAAGAGAGAGAAAGAAGAATGGTCTCCGTAGAAAGAAGGAAATTCTTTTTCAATTTTTCCGGTACCAATTATTCCTCTTCCATTTTTTCTTCTTCTTTGTCCTTGCTCAAAAAGTGATCCAACAGCAGCTCCTCAAAATCCTCAAAAAGTGAGCTGCTGTTGGATCAATATCAAGGGCGGCACCCCTACGGTATTCTTGTCAAGCCTTACAACATATAAAATCTAGGGCTGGCAACGGGGCCGGGCCGGGCCGGATGTTGCATTCCCCGTCCCCGTCCGGAAGGACCATTCCCCTCCCGTCCCCGCCCCGCGGGGAATACCTAATCCCCATCCCCACATCACACAAAAATTCTCACTTTAAAAAGCTTTTTAACACCTAAAAAAAGAAAAAGACAAGCCGTGTTTGTGCACTTATAAAAATCTGGTAGTGCCAATATCACTAGTATAAAAAAATAATTACTGTTAACTTAAAAAATACTAAAATAAGAGGATATTAATAATAGCTTGCCTATTAAAATGGGTCGTGGCGGGGCGGGGCGGGTCCATCCCCGTCCCCCCCCCCCCCCCACAAGTCGGGGGAATCCCCGCCCCGTTCGGGCCGGGCTGGGGCGGATCCCCGTTTTAACGGGGGAAATTGCCAGCCCTAATAAAATCTCATTATAAATAGTGTGACGTTTAAGCCCGGAATTGGGTCGAGCAACTATTGCCAACTGGACTAGTGTCCGGTCTGTACAATATTTTCCTATTGTTCCCCCGAAATGAGTAGTTTCAAGAAATACTATATGGCCCATGGGCCATGGCATGCAAGTGCAGCTCAAAATACTGGGGGGCCAAACTAATTGGGTGATCTAAACACTCTTTTTCTAGGGGTGCAACATGGGCAATTTTTCGGAATTCAGGTCGAGCTTCTAACTTAAAATCGGGTCAGGTATGGGTTGATTCCAATTCATTTTTTAGCAAAAGCTCAACACGACCCGACCCAAATTGCACCCTTGTTTTTCAGGCCTTGATGTAGATAGAGTGTGCCCATAAAATCTTCTCGATAGGATGATCTTAACCCTCCAATCTGTAGATAATTAAAATGGGCAATTTTTTGGAATTCAGGTTGAGCTTTTAAGTTAAAATCGGGTCGGATATGGGTTGATTCCAATTCATTTTTTAGCAAAAGCTCAACACGACCCGACCCAAATTGCACCCTTTTTTTCAGGCCTTGATGTAGATAGAGTGTGCCCATAAAATCTTCTCGATAGGATGATCTTAACCCTCCAATCCGTAGATGATGAAAATGGACGGCACAACATAGAAACCTCCATGATCCGGGGGTTAAGATCTTCGGGGAGAAGATTTTCCCACCCTCTGTCTACATCAGGACCCCACTGTATTTCGGACTGCACGGCCATCCTCCATATAAAATCTTGAGAAAAGTACAGAATGTGGGTACTAGTTACCAGAAATTGCGGATTTAGGGTATCTTTTAAATTAATCATCAAACACGGGTGATTCTTCAAAAAAGGGTGGAAAAAAGACCCCAATATCCTTCTGACAACAACATGATTTTCCTTAGAAGTTCTTTTTTCATTACAGAAAATCCCCCTTGTATTTAATACCCGTTAAATTGGAGCGCTTCACAAGGCTTCTTTTGGTTCGTTTGAATGTATATTTGAACCGACAAAACCTTGGATTTGTTTCTATCTTTGGCCGTCGAAAATAACCAGAAGGAGGGATGCTTGACACGTGTTAAAAAACTTTTTGGAATGGTGGCGCCTCTATACACAGTTGGTTTGGCTTATATTTGAAATTTTCCTTTCAACCAGAGTCCTTGGGTTCGTTTAAATCTTGGCCGTCGCCAATATGCATAGACGGTCGGATCCACAACAAGTGGACATCAATATGAAACGGTGGCGTCTTCTAATGAGAGCGTCATCTCTCTGTATTCACCATCTTCTTCATTCAAACTCTTTCATTTCTACTTTATGTTCAACCTTCCCTTCCATTTGTTCATATATATTTAAGAGTTGGGATATTGTCCTCTATCTCTTTGGATATAAGGAGAGAACGGCACCGGAAATTGAGAGAATGACACCAGCTAGCTAATCATTTTGGTAAAGTGTTCAATGAGATTCTACCGGCGTACCAATTATTTACGCCAGCGTACCAATTATTTTCGTCGGCATACATCCTATTTTCGCCAGCGTACCAATTATTTCCGTCGGCATACATCCTATTTTCGCTAGCGTACTTTAGAATCAGGCGGCGTATTCGATATTCCGACGGCATACCCGATACGTTTGGAACACATGTTTGAATCCAGAAAAATTCGGCAACGTACTTAATATTCCGGCGGCGTTCTCGGCTAAAAGAGATGTGAGAAATAATAAAATATTCAATATCGTAGATCTTCTAAGCCAAAAGAGACGTGAGAAATAATAAAATATTCAATAACGTCACCGTTCTCAACCAATAGATATGCAAATAATAAAATATTCAATAACGTAGGCGTTCTCAGCCAAAAGGGAAGTGAGAAATAATAAAAGGGATTTGCTAGGGTCCACCGCAGAAGGCATTTCGCGGTTGAGCCGTTGCATGTGAGGGCAGCTACAGAGGCTCATATTTTGTTTTATTCATCTGATTCACCTGAGGTGGCTGCCCTCACATGCAACAGTGCAACTGCGAATGTTTTCTACAATGGCATCTAGCAAATCCCATAATAAAATATTAATTTAAAGATAATGATTCAAGGATGTGAATTTGCAAGGAAGGGCAGCATACGAGGACTCGTTTTAAGAATCACCCATGCTTAATGATTAGTAATTGCCATAAATTCTGGTAATTATTACCCTCCTTGTGAACTTTTCTCTAAAATCTAGTAGCTTCCAATTTCAAACCCGTGGATACAAATTAGGGGGCGAGAGGACAATACGACGTGGGCTTTTCATGATAGTGTAGTCAAACTCAAGAAAGTGGTATGAACTTTGAATTTTAACGCAAGCAGTGACATAACTTGCTTGCTTGTCCATCAGGTTTTTGAGCCTTTTGACTAGTCGTCACCCGAGAAACTGCTAATGATTTATGAGTTTGACGCAAGCAGTGACATCTTTTATAAGTCATAAGAATTTCTTTCTTAATCCTATCAATGAAGAAAACACTTTAAAAATGGAGATCCCATTTGACCAAAAAGGATACCTCTTTCTAGACCTGGCAAACGGGTGGGTCGGGCCGGGTCAACCCGCGGGTGATGCCGGTGCGGGTCACACGAGTCGGGTCAGGTGATGACCCGCATTTTTGCGGGTCAGAATTTTGGTGGCCTGCGCGGCCCGCGGGTGGGCCGGGTCAACCCACGGGTCACCCGCAAATTCAAACAGTAGTTTATTTTGGAAAATATTATCACGGGATTTTGATGAGGGGGGTATGGCCGGCACCGTGGGATGATCCAAACCGTCCATTAGATGGCCCACAGCCTAAATAGGTTGTGCCCCAAAAATCATTTCAATAGGTTGATCCTAACCCTCCGATCTATAGAGGGTTAGGATCAAGTGATCAACCCTCTAACATTCAAATCCTTAAAAAATAGATTAGCATGGTGCTAGCCACAACCTATTTATATTCTATAGTGCCAGTCATAACCTATTTAGGCATCAAACCCTTAAAAAATAGATTAGCATGACAAAATCACCATCATTTGCATTAGAAAAAAAAGCCATCTAACTAGATTAGCATAACAAAATCACCACCCTTTAAAAAGCTAAGTGACTTGCGGGTGCCCGCGGGTTGACCCGACCCGACCGTGTTTTTGCGGGTTGGGTCACCCGCGGGATATTTTTGACGGGTCACTGAAACTCAGACCCGTGCCCGCAAATTTGCGGGTGGGTTGGGTAGACCCGCGGGCATGGGTCGCTTTTGCCAGGTCTACCTCTTTCATATAGCTCTCCATCTCTCGTTCCCAACAACTACAAACTCCCTTAACTATTTTTACTTTCCATCTTTTCTCTTTGTTTTTTTCTAATTCTAATATCTTCGATTTCCAATGGCCAACGAAGTGATTCTCTTAGATGTGTGGGCTAGCTCTTTTGGGATGAGAGTGAGAATAGCCTTGGCAGAAAAGGGGGTCGAGTACGAATACAAGGAAGATGATCTCCAAGATAAGAGTCCCCTTCTTCCTTTCCTGTACCTGTAGGAAAGGAAAGGAAGATTGCGATAATAAAGGATAGAAAGGTTGCAATAATATGCGGATTCCGATCTTTTGCGGGATTGCTCTCTTGTTCTAATGATGGCTAAATCCCTTGTTGACAACGGAGCCCACTTACTATTTCACTTTCTGTAATAATTTTTGGGAACCCGTCACTCTGACCCTATCGATGAAGATGGCATAGACGATGAAGGTGAGATGTTAGCAGACAGTAGTGTTGATGCTTCTGACCGTTCAGGACGTCCTACAAATCCCAACTTGAGTCTCTCCACCTCTCCAATTCTATGTGATATCTTAGTTTAGTTATTTTGTCCATAAGCGGACTAAAAAAGACAAATATGGTCTTAGGTGACGGCTAATATGTTTATGGTACTTAATTGGTTGTAAATTTAACCCTTGATCGAAGACATTTTTTGTTATTTTTTTTACTTCATTTTCTAATATGTTAAGCATATTGGAGGCTGCTTGAGCTCGATGCGACTAATAACCTCAGCCGAAATCAGGCCATTCAAATTGGTTTTCTATGTGATTTATAGGTAACAAGTAACAACTATCTGCTCCGTTTGGTTGCTGGGGTTTATATTTCCTAGGATTTATGTGGGAGAATACTTAGTGGTCACATCAGCTTTTTCTTGGTTACATTAGCAAAATCTCGTCTTGAAAATGGTGGTCTCTCTTTATCTCTCTACCCTCTCTCTCCACTCATCAGAATATCTTTCTCTAATTAATACTTGTCCCCTCCTTTGTCTCCTACCTTTACCCACATAAATTCAAGGGTGGTACTGACGTAGGACCCTCAAGGGAGTTTACGGTCGGCCACTACACAATTTTCTCCAACAAATAAACCAAATTGTACTTGTCCTTCTAAAGAGTTTTTATATGATGTGGGGCCCTAAAGTCCAGTATTTTTTTTTTTAAATGTGCGGTGGGGGGCCCACTTCATAGGATGATCCAAACCACTCATTTGATGGGCCACAATACAAATAGGTTTTACCTTGAATATCATTAATGATCCTTTCATATCTCTCCATCTCTCTCTTTTTCTTGCAGAGACTGCTGCCTCTTTACCGGGTTTCAAATAATTTCACGAGTAAACCAAAGGGAAAGGTTATCAGCACTGCTGTATTTTGATGAGGGCACTCCTCAATTTTTAAAAGTATGGTATGGCCCGCACAATAGGATGATCCAAACCGTCCATTAGATGGGCCACAGCCTAAATAGGTTGTGTCCAAAAATTATTTCCATAGGTTGATCCTAACCCTCCGATCAATAGGGGGTTAGGATCAACACTCTAACATTCAGATCGGATATATCGGAGGGTTAGGATCAAATATGGAAATAATTTTGATCCTAGCAACTGCGAAATGCCTTCTGCATGACTCCTAGCAAAATCATAATAAAATATTACTTTAAAGATAATAATTTATGTTGGGTTGTGAATTTGTCAGGCAGGGCAACATACGAGAACTCTGATAATGTCGGAATGGTACTGGGTTTTTTTTTCCACCCGTTTTTGAAGAATCACCCTTGCTGGATGATTAATTTAAAAAGTACCCGAATTCCATAATTTCTGGTAATTACAACCCACATTGCGTACTTTTCTCTAAAATCTAGTAGTTTCCAATTTCAAACTCGTCGGTACAAATTAGGGCAAGAGGACAATACGGCGTGGGCTTTTCATGATACTGTAGACAAACTCAAGAAAGTGGTATGAACATTGCATTCTAACGCAAGCAGTGACATAACTTGCTTGCTTGTCCATAGGGGTGCAACTCTGGTCGGGTTCAATCGGAACCCGAATTTGGGTTGGGTTGGGTTTGGTTGGGGTTTTTTTTTTCAAAATCGGGTTGGGTCGGGTTGGGGTGTCGGGCAACCCGACCCGAAACCCGATTTCCAATTCCGATATGGGCTTAAATGTGCTTAAAACCCGATTTCAGCTGAACACATTTCCCATTGAAGCTATAAATGTGAGCAAAAAAAAACAGTGGGGCCCACAAAAACATGTGCATGAATTAGAAATCGGGTTGCGTCGAGTTGGGTCGGTGGGTTGGAAAAATGGGTTCGTTGCACCCCTGCTTGTCCATCAGGTTTTGAGCCTTTTGACTAGTCGTCACCCGAGAAGCTGCTAATGACTTGCGAGTTATGACGCAAGCAATGACATCTTTTCATAAGTCATAACTCATAAGTATTTCTTAATCAGAGAAATATCAATGAAGAAAACACTCTAAAAAATGGAGATCCCATTTGACCAAAGAGGTCCCTCACAAAAACCTATAAATTCAGTCACTCCGCTTCCATACCTCTTCATCTCTCAGTCCCACACCCCATCTTTTTAACTTCCTTTCGATATTTTCTCTTTGTTTTTTTCTAATTCTAATATAGTCGATTTCCAATGGCCAACGAAGTGATTCTCTTAGATGTGTGGGCTAGCTCTTTTGGGATGAGAGTGAGAATAGCCTTGGCAGAAAAGGGGGTCGAGTACGAATACAAGGAACAAGATCTCCAAGATAAGAGTCCCCTTCTTATTAAATCAAATCCCATCCATAAGAAAATTCCTGTCCTCATCCATAACGGAAAGCCCATATGTGAATCTCTCATCATCGTTCAATATATAGACGAGGTTTGGAACGAGAAATCCCCTCTCTTGCCTAAAGATCCTCATCAACGGGCTAATGCCAGATTTTGGGCCGATTTCGTTGACAAAAAGGTGGGTTTTTTTTTTATTTCAGGAAGGAAAATTCTCTATTTTATCAAAACATACACCGAAACTCGTGCGAACCGCTTCAATTATATATTCCTACATTTTTCTTCCTTCGTTTTGTGTTTGGTTTCATTTGAGATGGTATTTAATTGTTTTAAATAGGTGTGTTAATAATGGGCTTGATTTAGGTTGTACGCTCGTTAGATTATGGTAGAATTGAGAACCGATTGGGAAAGCAAAACTGATTATTGGACTCATAATTAGGTTTAATTTTTAGTCCAAAAATCAATTTTGGACCCGTTATTGGTTCTCAAAATCCAAAACGAATAGAACCAAAATGTAATTTTGAGTCCAATAATCTGTTTTGGTCTCACAATCGGTTCTCAAAATCCAAAACAGACAGAGGGCCTTGATTTTTGAGTCAAAAATCAGTGTTAGACTTGAAATCATTTCTCAAAATCGAAAACAAATATAGCGCCTCATCAGTAATCAATTTTGGGCCCAAAAAAGTCAATAATCACCTTGATGCTTGGATCACATACTAAGGGCGGCATATAAAATCCCATTTAATGATTCATACTTCAACACTCATGTGTAGCCCCCCTTTTTCTGGGTTGGTCGTACACGTGCGTGGATTTTTAATATCAAGTACTTAATGGGTTTTAAACCCAAGACCTGACATGTGGCAATAGCTTTGATACCATGTGAAACAACCAATTATTCCAAAAGCTTAAGTTGATAGAGTTAGTTAGTGTTATTTAGGCCCTGTTTGTTTTAGATTATGACAACCGATTGTGGAGTCCCAAACCGATTATTGAACCGAGAATTGCACTAAATTTGAGTCCAATAATCGGTTGGGGACTCCACAATCGGTTGTTATAATCTAAAACAAACAAGACCTTAATCACTGATACTTCAACAAAGAATACATTGGAGGTCGTTTATGAACTATCTAAATACCAAATGTACAGGTATTAGATTATTCGGCGAAGATATGGAAAAACAAAGGAGAGGCTCAAGAGGAAGCTAAAAATGGATTTATAGAGAGCTTGAAGGTGTTGGAAGAAGAGCTCGGAGAGAAGCTGTATTTCGGAGGCGATACCTTCGGGTTCTTGGATGTTGTCTTGATCTCGTCTTCTTGCTGGTTTTACTCGTATGAGACATGCGGGAATTTTAGTATAGAAACAGAGTGCCCTAAGCTGATGGGTTGGGTGAAGAGGTGCATGGAGAAGGAGAGTGTCTCCAAGACACTTCCAGACCCCCACAAGGTCTATGAGTTTTTGGGCGTCGTAAAGAAAAGGCTTGGAATAGAGTAAGCCACAATAGAGATTAAACGAACACAAGTGAAATAGTACTCGGTGGAATATGTAGCAGTAGTTATGGATGGGCTGTTCTTTTTATTTTCTTAGTTTTCAAGGTTTTGTGTAATAATGCCTTCGAGCTTGTGTTTTGGTAATGAGATGTTGTTGCCATCGTCAATAAAACAAACCTCGATGGGTTGTTCTTTTTATTTTCTTAGTTTTCAAGGTTTTGTGTAATAATTCCTTCGAGCTTGTGTTTTGGTAATGTGGTAATGAGATGTTGCCATCGTCAATAAAACAAATCTCTCTCTCTCTCTCTCTCTCTCTCTCTCTCTCTCTCTCTCATTTTATTTAAACAAGTAGAAAGCGTTTATTTTTTGAGAAATGTTATCAGCGCTACGGTATTTTGATGATCACACTCTTCACTTTATTAAAAGTAAGGTATGGCCCGAACCATAGGATGATCTAAACTGTCCATTAGATGGGCCACAGCCTAAATAGGTTGTGCCCCAAAAATCATTTCCATAGGTTGTTCCTAACCGTCCAATCTGTAGAGGGACTGAATGTAGAGGGTTTATCCTTAACCCTCTATAGATCGAAGGGTTAGTATCAACCTATGGAAATAATTTTTGGGGCACGACCTATTTAGGCTGTGGCCCATCTAATGGACGGTTTGGATCACCCTATGGTGCGGGCCATACTGTACTTTTAACAAAGAGAGGAGTGGGATCATCAAAATACAGTAGTGCTGATAACATTTTGCCTTTTTTTTTGGGCTTTATTTTGTTTGGATTTTTACTTACTTATAGTAAGTTGGTAAAAGGACAAAAGAATGTCAATTTTAAAAGGGAAATGTTCTCAGCACTACTTTATTTTGATGAGGGCACTCCACTCTTTATTAACAGTATGGTATGGCCCTCACCATAGGATGATCCAAACCGTCCATTAGATGGGCCACAGCGCTGTGACCCAAAAATCATTTCCATAGGTTGATCCTAACCCTCCGATCTAAATGCACCTATAGATCGGAGGGTTAGGATCAACCTATGGAAATATTTTTTTGGGCACAACCTATTTAAGTTGTGGCCCATCGAATGGACGGTTTGGATCACCGTACTTTTAATAAAGTGAGGAGTGCCCTCATCAAAATACAGTAGTGCTGATAACATTTCCCTTTTAAAAATATCTATCATGTAAGGACGTCATACGAGAAAAGTACCAAAATGCCCTTTAACACTCACAATTGATACGGCCCACCCACAACTTGTGCAGGCTTCGGATTGGGTTGGGTTTCCTAAGGCCACAACCTGAAATTAAGTAAATCGGGTAAAACCTGTTTGTGGATGGGCCCGACCCAAGTTGCACTCCTACCTAAAAGGGACCCGTTGTTTGGTTCGCCTGTCTAATCGCCTAGGGGTTACTTATCATTTTCACCAGGGTTGTGTCAGTTCCATCAATGGAAACAGGCGGATTAGGCAAATTTTAACGATATCAAGCTGACTAGGTTTTAATTATTCGGCTATTACTATCTAGATCGGCCTAGCCTTCTCAAATAAATAAATAGGCTACAGTGTGGGGGGGGGGGGGGGGGGGGTGTCAATGGACCTAGACAATTTTCGATGGATCCAAAGATTCCAATTGTTAATGCGCAGGATTTTGGCACAACCGATGGAACCGAATGTGTCCATTGTATCCATATCCTATAGTCTAAAATTGATTCGGATCGTGCATAGGCACAAGATCCAATGGAGTGTCCCAGATCCAAATGAAGGGCGCCATTCTACCAAAATATCACATATTTTAATTCATGAAACAATTACCAATGGGAGACAAAAATTAGGCAGAATTATCAACAGGACCCATGCTTTTCAGAAATTATCAACGAGGGACAAAAGAGGTCTTGACAGTAAAAGTTTGAAGAAAATGCCCTTTGGCATGTACAACATTTTTTCATCTTAATTTTTCCTTCTTCCCTCTTCTTTTACTTTTCAATTTTCACTTTTTTGATTTATTTGCCCTACCAGTCATCTTCCTCCTTGTTCAGCCACCATTGTTGCTGGCAAGTCTTGAAAACTTGAATGTTGAGTTCTTATCATATATCTCTCTGTATCTAGGTTTTCTTTTTCTTTTTCTTTTTTAGGGTTTTGCACTATTTTTCATTCCTATATTTCTGATTTATCTTGTTTAGGGTTTAAGCGGTTTGTATTTTAGGGTGTGTTCTAGAGATAATGCATGGATGGCTTCACCCACTTTTTGGAAGACAAGTGGTTGTACAAGAAAATTTTGATGTAATACATGTATGGATGGCCACACATTTTTTTATATACTTAAATATTTTTATAATACACAAATTGGGATGTAACACATGAAGCACATTTAATGCAAAACAACATCCATTTCTTTTGTTATTTCTATCATTAGCATAATTGTAATGCCATTAGAAGAGTTGTTATAGGCAGGGGATTTTGTAGCAGAAGGGGTTTATCAACTCTCTGGAAGGGGGTTAGCAACTCTCAAAAGCAAGGTTACCAATTTTCGAATGGGCTTATCAAGTGCCTGAAAATTAGCCAATTGTACTGGAGTTTTAGAAGGGGGTTTTCAAATCTGTGGGATTGGGGTTATCCAGTATCAAAATGGGGTTATCAAGTCCTTGAAAATTGGCTGAGGGTACTAGAGTTTTGGAAGGGGGTTTCAAGTCTTTGGGATTGGGGTTATCCAGTATCAAAAATGGGGTTACCAATTTCCGAATGGGCTTATCAAGTCTCTGAAAATTGGCCAAGGGTACTGGAATTTTGGAAGGGGGTTTTCAAGTCTCTGGGATTGGTGTTATCCAGCATCAAAATGGGGTTAGCAATTTCCGAATGGGCTTATCAAGCCCCTTATGAACACGTTTTTACTTCCTGTTTTTTTCACTTGTTCATTTTCACTGTTTTTTTCTTTCTACCCTATGATTCACCCTCCTCATCCGCAGTTTAAATGGAGAAGGAGAAATGCAAAACCCTAAAACAAATGAAAAACAAAACCTAGATACGGAGAGATAAATGGGAATGAACTCGCGTTTCAAGTTTTCGAGCTTTCTCACGTCCAATGGTGGCTAAACGATGAAGAAGAAAGTTGAACATGAAAATGTAAAAAGAACAAAGTTGAACATGAAAATGTAAAAAAAGAGGGAAAGAAGAGAGAAGAGGGAAATGTGAAAAAGCAAAACGTGTTGCTTAAGAAAATGGCATTTTCGTCCAGCTTTACTGACAAGACCTCTTTTGTCCCTCAATGATAATTTCAGAAAAGCATGGGTCATGTTGATAATTCCACCAAATTTTTGTCTCCCATTAGTAATTGTTCCTTAATTCATTTAAGTCTATTCATGATGGGTAATTTCGTAATGTTCAAAGACCCTATTCAAATTGACAAATAACAATTTATTTGGTTTTAGGATACTCTGATGGGAGGTCTGATTTGAAATAAGACAGTGACCCAAGCTCAAAAGGTAGGATATGAAAACCACTACCGAAATAAGTTATGGACCAATCACCAATGGGGGACAAACATTAGGCAAAATTATCAACAGGACGCATGCTTTTCAAAAATTATCAACGGGGGACAAAAGAGGTCATGTCAGTAAAAGCTGGACGAAAATACCCTTTGGCATTTACAACACGTTTTGACCTTGTTTTCTCCTTCTTTCCTCTTCTTTCTTTATTTTCTATTATCACCTTTTTTATTTTTTACCCTACTAGTCATCTTCCTCCTTGTTCAGTCACCATTGTTGCTGGCAAATCTTGAAAACTTGAATGTTGAGTTCTTACCATCTATCTCTTTGTATTTAGGTTTTGTTTTTCTTTTCTTTTTTAGGGTTTTGCACTATTTTTCATTCCTTTGTTTCTGATTTATCTTGTTTAGGGTTTAAGCGATTTGTTTTTTAGGGTGAGTTCTAGAGATAATGCATGGATTGCTTCACTCACTGTTTTGGAAGACAAGTAGTTGTATAAGAAAAAGTTGATGTAATACATGAATGGGCTACACATTTTTTTATTTACTTAATTTTTATTTTTTTTTGTAATACACAAATTGGGATGTAGTACATGAAGCACATTTAATGAAAACAACATCCATTTCTTTTGTTATTTCTATCATGAACAGAATTATAATGCCATTAGAAGAGTTGCTATAGGCAGGGGGTTTTGTAGCAGAAGGGGTTTATTTATCAACTCTCTGGAATGGTGTTAGTAACTCTGAAAAGTATGGTTACTAATTTTCGAATGGGCTTATCAAGTGCTTGAAAATTGGCCGAGGGTACTGGAGTTTTGGAAGAGGGTTTTCAAGTCTCTATGATTGGGGTTATCTAGTATAAAAAATGGGGTCACCAATTTTCGAATGGGGTGATCAAGTTCTTAAAAGTTGGCCAAGGGTACTAGAGTTTTGGAAGGTGGTTTTCAAGTCTCTGGGATTGGGGTTATCTAGTATTAAAAATGGGGTTACCAATTTCTGAATGGGCTTATCAAGTTCTTGAAAATTGGCCGAGGATACTAGAGTTTTGGAAGGGGGTTTTCAAGTCTCTAGGAATGGGGTTATCAAGCATCAAAATGGGGTTACCAATTTCCGAATGGGCTTATCAAGTCCCTGAAAATTGGCCGAGGGTACTAGAGTTTTGGAAGGGGGTTTTCAAGTATTTGGGATTGGGGTTATCTAGTATCAAAATGGAATTACAAATTTACGAATGGGCTTATCAAGACCCTTAAAATTGCCCAAAGGTACTGGAGTTTTGGAAGGGGGTTTTCAAGTCTCTGGGGTTGGGGTTATCCAGTATCAAAATGAGGTTACCAAATTCCGAATGAACTTATCAAGTCCCTTATGAACACGTTTTTACTTCCTGTTTTTTTTTCACTCGTTCATTTTCATGTTTTTTTCTTTTTACCGTACGATTCATCTTCCTCATCCTCCATTGAAAGGGAGAAGGAGAAATGCAAAACCCTAAATCAAATGAAAAACAAAACCTAGATATTGAGAGAGAGATGGGAATGAACTCACGTTTCAAATTTTCGAGTTTTCCCGCCTCCAATGGTGGCTAAATGATGAAGAAGATGATTGGTAAGGTAAAAAAAACAAAGTTGAAAATGAAAAAGTAAAAAAAAAAAGAGGGAATAGTGGAAAATCAAAACCTGTTGCTTAAGAAAATGGCATTTTTGTCCAGCTTTTAATGACAAGACCTCTTTTGTCAATCGTTGATAATTTCTGAAAAGCATGGGTCATGTTGATAATTCCAACTAATTTTTGTCCCCCATTGGTAATTGATCCATAAGTTATTGACCCAATCTCTCTCTCTCTCTATATATATATATATATATATTAAGAAGGAAAAATTGCCAATGGAGGACACCAAAATACAAGAATTGTGAACGGGGGATACACATTTGAAAATTTGTTACAGAGGGACGAAATGGGGGTTATCAAGTCTCTAAAAGGGGGTTATCAACCCTCTAAATGGGGTTATCAAACTCTCAAAAGGGGGTTATCAACCCTCTTTAACAATTTTTCAAAATTGTGTCACCCATTCACAATTCTTTTATTTTGGTGTCCCCCAGTGGCAATTTTTCCTAATAAGAATGGTAACATATGGTAAAAGGTAATTTTTCGGGTTCAAGAAGGGGATATGTACCTGAAATCAAGACCACGGCCATTGATCTTGTAGAACAACGGTCATTGTCTTTGCAGCATTTTCCTCGTTATAAAGTATTTTGGCCGGGCATTTTGAGAAGTTAATATTGATTTCCATGGCCATCTAGGCCATTATGATAGTCCACCGTATCAGCGGTCTGTACTGTGTACACAGCCACGGTAGTCTATCTCGATTGTTAGGACTAATCCTAACCGTGATCACAATTCACAAGTACCAGTTGTTGGATCGTGTGGCCATCAGCCCTCGATCGGTAATCCGTGATGCTCTTAGTATAGCCATTAGTGAAGATCATCGCCTGATAATCCCCAGACAGATTACACAAAGCCAGCACTTGTTTTCCAACTTGCAATTATATATTATTTTGTATAAACAAACTGATTTTGAAAGGGTGCTTTTATCAATTGTATGGCATGTGCGATGGGGACATTGGAAGGGGATGTGCCTGCCACATCAGTTGGTGGACCAACTTGGTGTGGGTGGCCCATCAGGGGGTTGACAATATTTCACCTAGTGAGAGAGTAGTTGTCTTAGGTGGGTGCGTGTGACTGGTGGTGTAGGGCCCAATGAGTGGAGTAGATGAGTCTCTCATATATGTTGTTTATGGGCTCCTGATCAATGATCTAACGAACCTAATTGATAGGCCGTGTTGGAAATGGAGTAGCCTCTCCCGAGTGGAGATGGAAGAGCCTTTCCAGGGAAAATAGTTGGAAACGAAGAACCCTCTCCCGAGTGGAGGTGGAAAAGCCTTTCCAGAAAAGTTGCTGGACAATAAGCAACCACCACCCCATGGGAGTATAAATACTTTCCCGTTAATCAAGAAAATCACTTTCGTATGTGCTGCAAAGAGAGTTGTATATCGACACCCTCCTGAGGGAACAAGTGTTTTTCAGAAACAGTACCCTAAGCTCTCTTCCAATATAACCATATTGGCATCCATTCACATTGATTTTGAGCACCCAAGTTCTGCAGGATTCTATAGAATCGGATTGGCGGGAATTCCGCTGCGCTCTTCATCAAAGATCTTCACCAGTGGGGCCACTTGTTCAATGACCCAAACCATTTAGGGTTTGCTATGGATGTGTCATGCATCAATATCAATTATGTTTGTTCCCTTTGAAGAAAGGAAGGATCCTAAAGAACTGATCTTTCTTTTGGTTGTTGAATCTCTGCATTCTAACCCCTTGAATGTGGCTAGAATTATAGATAGTTGCTTTTTTGTTTTCTCGTCGTTCATTTAATGACAACAAATTGGAGGGTTAGAATGGTTCCAAAGATGCAAATTTTGGTAGCAATGCCTAACAGATAAATGGTTTAGATCATTGGACAAGTAGACCGTATTTGTACGTTGCCTGCTCATATTTTTTCGTTCCATCACATAAGAAAAAGAGAAAACAACTAAAAACTCGCTAGATAAAAACGTGTCTACAAGAATCCCCTCAAAAATTTCTTAATTACTAATAGCACCTCGTTGCCTTTTAAATTTTTTTCTTTTATCCATTTTAACCCTAGTTCTAGATACTTAGAAATCCCTAAAATCTCTCATTTGACAGCCTAAAAATCTCGCTTACAAAGGCAACATCTCTTGCAAGATTTTATATGGTGTAAGCCCGTATAGTCCATTATTTTTCAAAAAGTATTGTACGTGTCACACTGTAGGATGATGAGAACCATCCATTTGATGGGCCCACCGTAGCATGATCCAACCATTCATTTGATTTGATAGGCACACTGTTCTATGATCCAACCATCCCTTTGATGGGCAACAACGTAAATAGGATGTGGCCAAAAAATCATTTCCATAAGATAATCCCAACCCTCTGATCTATTGAGGAACTGCATACTATAGAAACTGCTATAGATCTGACGGTTGGGATCATCCAATGGAAGTGATTTTTGGGCCACAATCTATTTAAGTTGTGGCTCATCAAATGGATGTTTTGGATCATACAACAGTGTGCCCATCAAATGCACAATCTATTTAAGTTGTGGCTCATCAAATGGATGTTTTGGATCATACAACAGTGTGCCCATCAAATGGACGGTTAGATCATACTGTGCCCATCAAATGGACGGTTTGGATCATCCAAGGGTAGTAGTACGTACTGTTGTTGTTGTTTTTTTTTTTAATAATAATGGTCTGTTCGAGCTTACACTATGTCACCATCTTGCCTTTATGAGAGAGAGAGAGAGAGAGAGAGAGAGATTTTCAAAAGATTTAATTTTGCTTTATGCTCTGTTTGGTTGGCTATTTTTAAGGAGATTGATGGGAGAACATCTTCTTGAGATTGTTTGATTGCCTTTTAAGGTCTTTGACCACTAGCACTGTCGGGCGACGGTAGGGTGATGTGGCGCGCTCGAGATCTTCTCCACAAATTTCTTCAAATCAAAGAAATTTGTGGAGAAGATCTTGGGGAGATCTTTTTGCCCTTATCCCAAACCCCCCCAATATTTGCAAGACAAACCAAACAATGTTTCTTTCTTCCACCCTTAATCTCCCTGTTGACTTGTCTGCTTTAGATCTCTCCTTTAATCTCCCCTTTGACCGCTGTGATATAGATCTCCCAACGAATTAATAGCATCCAAACAGAGCATTAGTGATGGAGAGATTTTAGGGATTTCTAATATAATGAAGTGTATAATGGGTAAAAGAAAAAATAAAAAACTATTTTAGGCTTAAAATTGTATCACCGGTAATTATGAAAAATTTTGAGGGGATTCTGGTAGATATGTTTTAATCTAGGGGGGTTTTAGTAGTTTTCCCTAAGAAAAATCTCGATTTCAAAAACAGAAAGCGATATATTCGCCCCCTTTGGTTCCCCGGGCCACCCCCTAACACTAAGTCAAGGTGGCGGGAAGAAAAGGGTGCTAATATATCACTTCCCTTTAAAAAATGCTATTTGGAAAAGCGTCCTGCCGACAGTCCCAGACTTTGGACTGACGGGTGCCTGAGCTCTGACTGACGGGTGCCTCGCATTCACAATCAGAAGAAGTCTAATCTTCTCCCGTTTTGTCTATATCTATTTCTCATAAGCCATGTCATAGTGGGGGTGAATTCTGTTGCTTTTCTAGGGATTGTAAGTCACTCCACTATCTACATTTTTTCAATAAAAAGTTCAAGTGGTAGTAGGACAGCACGTTATCTTCACTTTTTTCCACCTTTTCCTCCCTTCCTTTCGAAGCTGTCTTTCTTTGAACTGGGGTAATAAAAAGGGAGACAGATATTCGAGATAAGGTGTTACGTGGTAACGTGGGATGCTTGGGGCCCTTCCTCTGTTATACCACGAAAACACATGTTAGATTTTCTTCGTGGCTATGATTATGTACGTGTATTGAACCACTCACTGCTGAATGGCTCAGAACTCCACTCTGGTTGCCTTGGACCCATTTGTTCACGTCAAGCACAGCCTGAACAAAATACCAGCAGTAGGAGTGTCAACCCATCCACTTAGGATTGGATCCACCTTTGTCTTAGTTATAATCCATCCATATCAGTTAGGCCTCGTTTGTTTTGGATTTTGAGAGCCCAATATGTGAGTCCAAAACTGATTATTGGACTCGAAATTAGGCCATGTTCGTTTTAGATTGTGACCACCGATTGTGAGCCCTCCAACCAATTATTAGCCCAAAATTACATTCAATTATCAGCCGATAATCAGTTGGGAGGCTCACAATCGGTTGTCACAATCTGAAACGAGTATGGTCTTAGGCAGGCTATATATAAAGGTTTTCAATATCATCACAATCTCAGTTTGCTTCTAGGTTGATTTCTTTAGAATATTGTTTTAATTGCACAAGAGGGCACCTTGCAGCTGGGTTTTTACAAGGATAAAGTGTAAAAACAAAGAAGATAAAGATAAAGTAAGGAAGGTTAGGGGTATTTTCGTCCTAAAAAATTCTTTTTTAATAAAGTAGCATTTGTTAGTATTTTTTCAAAACTCAACATTTTCTCGTCATTTTTTCAACTCTCCAGCGTGCAACAGTAATTGATCCATAAATTTTTGTTGGTGTCTAGCTATTGGACAAATATTAACCTACTACTAGCTAGACAGACACTACGCTAGCTACGAAGTCAATCACGTGGACTATGGTTTAAATCACATGGACTATATATGGCTCATTGGTTCTGTCACCCGTGGAATGAAGTTTTGCATTTTTGGGAACCCGTCACTCTGACCCTATTGATGAGGATGGCATAGAGGATGAAGGTGAGATGTTAGCAGACAGTAGTGTTGATGCTTCTGACCGGTTCAGGACGTCCTACAAATCTATGTGATATCTTAGTTTAGTTATTTTGTCCATAAGCGGTCTAAAAAAGACAAATATGGTCTTAGGTGACGGCTAATATGTTTATGGTACTTAATTGGTTGTAAATTTAACCCTTGAACGAAGACATTTTTTGTTATTTTTGTTGGTACCTCAGCCGAAATCAGACCATTCAAATTGGTTTTCTATGTGACTTATAGGTAACAAGTAACAACTATCTGCTCCGTTTGGTTGCTGGGGTTTTTTTTCGTAAGATTTATGTGGGAGAATACTTAGTGGTCACATCAGCTTTTTCTTGGTGACATCAGCAAAATCTTATCTTGAAAATGGTGGTCTCTCTTTATCTCTCTACCCTCTCTCTCCACTCATCAGAATATCTTTCTCTAATTAATGCTTGTCCCCTCCTTTGTCTCCTACCTTTACCCACATAAATTCAAGGGTGGTACGTCTGACGTAGGACCCTCAAGGGAGTTTACGGTCGGCCACTACACAATTTTCTCCAACAAATAAACCAAATTGTACTTGTCCTTCTAAAGAGTTTTTATATGATGTGGAGCCCTAAAGTCCGGTATCTTTTTTTTTTTAAATGTGCGGTGGGGGGCCCACTTCATAGGATGTTCCAAACCACTCATTTGATGGGCCACAATACAAATATGTTTTACCTTGAATATCATTAATGATCCTTTCATATCTCTCCATCTCTCTCTTTTTCTTGCATAGACTGCTGCCTCTTTACCGGGTTTTAAATAATTTCACTAATAAACCAAAGGTAAAGGTTATCAGCACTGCTGTATTTTGATGAGGGCACTCCTCACTTTTTTAAAAGTATGGTATGGCCCGCACAATAGGATGATCCAAACCGTCCATTAGATGGACCACAGCCTAAATAGGTTGTGTCCAAAAAATTATTTCCATAGGTTGATCCTAACCCTCCGATCAATAGGGGGTTAGGTCAACACTCTAACATTCAGATCGGATAGATCGGAGGGTTAGGATCAAATATGAAAATAATTTTTGATCCTAGCAACTGCGAAATGCCTTCTACATGACTCCTAGCAAAATCATAATAAAATATTACTTTAAAGATAATGATTTATGTTGGGTTGTGAATTTGTCAGGCAGGGCAACATACGAGAACTCTGATAATGTCGGAATGGTATTGGGGTTTTTTTTCCACCCGTTTTTTAAGAATCACCCTTGCTTGATGATTAATTTAAAAAGTACCCGAATTCCATAATTTCTGGTAATTACAACCCACATTGCGTACTTTTCTCTAAAATCTAGTAGTTTCCAATTTCAAACTCGTCGGTACAAATTAGGGCAAGAGGACAATACGGCGTGGGCTTTTCATGATACTGTAGACAAACTCAAGAAAGTGGTATGAACATTGCATTCTAACGCAAGCAGTGACATAACTTGCTTGCTTGTCCATAGGGGTGCAACTCTGGTCGGGTTCAATCTGAACCCAACGGGTTGAACCCGAATTTGGGTTGGGTTGGGTTTGGTTGGGGTTTTTTTTTTCAAAATCGGGTTGGGTCGGGTTGGGGTGTCGGGCAACCCGACCCGAAACCCGATTTCCAATTCCGATATGGGCTTAAATGTGCTTAAAACCCGATTTCAGCTGAACACATTTCCCATTGAAGCTATAAATGTGAGCAAAAAAAAACAGTGGGGCCCACAAAAACATGTGCATGAATTAGAAATCGGGTTGCGTCGAGTTGGGTCGGTGGGTTGGAAAAATGGGCTCGTTGCACCCCTGCTTGTCCATCAGGTTTTGAGCCTTTTGACTAGTCGTCACCCGAGAAGCTGCTAATGACTTGCGAGTTATGACGCAAGCAATGACATCTTTTCATAAGTCATAACTCATAAGTATTTCTTAATCAGAGAAATATCAATGAAGAAAACACTTTAAAAAATGGAGATCCCATTTGACCAAAGAGGTCCCTCACAAAAACCTATAAATTCAGTCACTCCCCTTCCATACCTCTTCATCTCTCAGTCCCACACCCCATCTTTTTAACTTCCTTTCGATCTTTTCTCTTTGTTTTTTTCTAATTCTAATATCGTCGATTTCCAATGGCCAACGAAGTGATTCTCTTAGATGTGTGGGCTAGCTCTTTTGGGATGAGAGTGAGAATAGCCTTGGCAGAAAAGGGGGTCGAGTACGAATACAAGGAACAAGATCTCCAAGATAAGAGTCCCCTTCTTATTAAATCAAATCCCATCCATAAGAAAATTCCTGTCCTCATCCATAACGGAAAGCCCATATGTGAATCTCTCATCATCGTTCAATATATAGACGAGGTTTGGAACGAGAAATCCCCTCTCTTGCCTAAAGATCCTCATCAACGGGCTAATGCCAGATTTTGGGCCGATTTCGTTGACAAAAAGGTGGGCTTTTTTTTATTTCAGGAAGGAAAATTCTCTATTTTATCAAAACATACACCGAAACTCGTTATATGATCTAACTCTAGCATTGTGCGAACCGCTTCAATTATATATTCCTACATTTTTCTTCCTTCGTTTTGTGTTTGGTTTCATTTGAGATGGTATTTAATTGTTTTAAATAGGTGTGTTAATAATGGGCTTGATTTAGGTTGTACGCTCGTTAGATTATGGTAGAATTGAGAACCGATTGGGAAAGCAAAACTGATTATTGGACTCATAATTAGGTTTAATTTTTAGTCCAAAAATCAATTTTGGACCCGTTATTGGTTCTCAAAATCCAAAACGAATAGAACCAAAATGTAATTTTGAGTCCAATAATCTGTTTTGGTCTCACAATCGGTTCTCAAAATCCAAAACAGACAGAGGGCCTTGATTTTTGAGTCAAAAATCAGTGTTAGACTTGAAATCATTTCTCAAAATCGAAAACAAATATAGCGCCTCATCAGTAATCAATTTTGGGCCCAAAAAAGTCAATAATCACCTTGATGCTTGGATCACATACTAAGGGCGGCATATAAAATCCCATTTAATGATTCATACTTCAACACTCATGTGTAGCTCCCCTTTTTCTGGGTTGGTCGTACACGTGCGTGGATTTTTAATATCAAGTACTTAATGGGTTTTAAACCCAAGACCTGACATGTGGCAATAGCTTTGATACCATGTGAAACAACCAATTATTCCAAAAGCTTAAGTTGATAGAGTTAGTTAGTGTTATTTAGGCCCTGTTTATTTTAGATTATGACAACCGATTGTGGAGTCCCAAACCAATTATTGAACCGAGAATTGCACTAAATTTGAGTCCAATAATCGGTTGGGGACTCCACAATCGGTTGTTATAATCTAAAACAAACAAGACCTTAATCACTGATACTTCAACAAAGAATACATTGGAGGTCGTTTATGAACTATCTAAATACCAAATGTACAGGTATTAGATTATTCGGCGAAGATATGGAAAAACAAAGGAGAGGCTCAAGAGGAAGCTAAAAATGGATTTATAGAGAGCTTGAAGGTGTTGGAAGAAGAGCTCGGAGAGAAGCTGTATTTCGGAGGCGATACCTTCGGGTTCTTGGATGTTGTCTTGATCTCGTCTTCTTGCTGGTTTTACTCGTATGAGACATGCGGGAATTTTAGTATAGAAACAGAGTGCCCTAAGCTGATGGGTTGGGTGAAGAGGTGCATGGAGAAGGAGAGTGTCTCCAAGACACTTCCAGACCCCCACAAGGTCTATGAGTTTTTGGGCGTCGTAAAGAAAAGGCTTGGAATAGAGTAAGCCACAATAGAGATTAAACGAACACAAGTGAAATAGTACTCGGTGGAATATGTAGCAGTAGTTATGGATGGGCTGTTCTTTTTATTTTCTTAGTTTTCAAGGTTTTGTGTAATAATGCCTTCGAGCTTGTGTTTTGGTAATGAGATGTTGTTGCCATCGTCAATAAAACAAACCTCGATGGGTTGTTCTTTTTATTTTCTTAGTTTTCAAGGTTTTGTGTAATAATTCCTTCGAGCTTGTGTTTTGGTAATGTGGTAATGAGATGTTGCCATCGTCAATAAAACAAATCTCTCTCTCTCTCTCTCTCTCTCTCTCATTTTATTTAAACAAGTAGAAAGCGTTTATTTTTTGAGAAATGTTATCAGCGCTACGGTATTTTGATGATCACACTCTTCACTTTATTAAAAGTAAGGTATGGCCCGAACCATAGGATGATCTAAACTGTCCATTAGATGGGCCACAGCCTAAATAGTTGTGCCCCAAAAATCATTTCCATAGGTTGTTCCTAACCGTCCAATCTGTAGAGGGACTGAATGTAGAGGGTTTATCCTTAACCCTCTATAGATCGAAGGGTTAGTATCAACCTATGGAAATAATTTTTGGGGCACGACCTATTTAGGCTGTGGCCCATCTAATGGACGGTTTGGATCACCCTATGGTGCGGGCCATACTGTACTTTTAACAAAGAGAGGAGTGGGATCATCAAAATACAGTAGTGCTGATAACATTTTGCCTTTTTTTTTGGGCTTTATTTTGTTTGGATTTTTACTTACTTATAGTAAGTTGGTAAAAAGACAAAAGAATGTCAATTTTAAAAGGGAAATGTTCTCAGCACTACTTTATTTTGATGAGGGCACTCCACTCTTTATTAACAGTATGGTATGGCCCTCACCATAGGATGATCCAAACCGTCCATTAGATGGGCCACAGCGCTGTGGCCCAAAAATCATTTCCATAGGTTGATCCTAACCCTCCGATCTAAATGCACCTATAGATCGGAGGGTTAGGATCAACCTATGGAAATATTTTTTTGGGCACAACCTATTTAAGTTGTGGCCCATCGAATGGACGGTTTGGATCACCGTACTTTTAATAAAGTGAGGAGTGCCCTCATCAAAATACAGTAGTGCTGATAACATTTCCCTTTTAAAAATATCTATCATGCAAGGACGTCATACGAGAAAAGTACCAAAATGCCCTTTAACACTCACAATTGATACGGCCCACCCACAACTTGGGCAGGCTTCGGATTGGGTTGGGTTTCCTAAGGCCACAACCTGAAATTAAGTAAATCGGGTAAAACCTGTTTGTGGATGTGCCCGACCCAAGTTGCACTCCTACCTAAAAGGGACCCGTTGTTTGGTTCGCCTGTCTAATCGCCTATGCTCTGTTTGGTTCTATTATTTTGAGAGAAATAGCAGCGTATGTAATTCTAGTAATTCGCCCGAGTGTGTTTGGTTGGAAATTTAAGCAAAATGGGGTGTTTGACCGCCGTGGATTTCGGTCGCTTGTCGGTGACGTGGCAGCCTCAAAACTCGCCCGAGAAATTTCACCAATTCGAAGAAATAAGGGGAGAAATTCTCGGCAAATAATTTGGGAAATGTTATCAGCACTACTGTATTTTGATGAGGGCACTCTCACTTTATTAAAAGTACGGTGTGGCCCACGTCGTAGGATGATCCAAACCGTCCATTAGATGGACCACAGCCTAAATAGATTATAGGCCAAAAGTTATTTATATAGGTTGATCCTAACCCTCCGATCTATAGAGGGTTAGGATCAACCCTCTAGCATTCAGATCAGAGGGTTAGGATCAACCTATGGAAATGAATTTTGGGGCACAACCTATTTAGGCTGTAGCCCATCTAATAGACAGTTTGGATCATCCGCGGGCCATACCGTACTTTTCATAAACGAGAGTGCCCCCATCAAAATACAAATACGGTAGTGTTGATAGCATTTTCTTTTAATTTTTCTGTAATTGTCATAAGTTTATAACTTTCATGAGTAGTTTTGTTTGTTAATTGTCATATTTTGTTTGTAATTTTCCTTCTTTATTACCATTTTTCGGTCATTTTTCATTTAAAACTTACCTCACCTATAGCAAGTCTAATAAACGTAATGATTACCTATTTTTTTTCTATATTTTTGCTAGCCACCTTTTTCACCCATTTACTTCTTCGAATCTTTGCATAAGTACGGGCCACAGGCCGAGCAAGTGGAATCGGCGAAGGTCGCTAGCAAATTCTTGTAAAAAGAAAAAAGGGATATGTTATCAGCACTACTGTATTTTGATGTATTTTGATGAGGGCACTCTTACTTTATTAAAAGTACGGTATGGACCGCACCATAGGATGATCCAAACCGTCCATTAGATGGGCCACAACCCATGTAGGTTGTGCCCCAAAAATCATTTCCGTAAGTTGATCCTAACCCTCCGATCTGAATGTTAGAGGGTTGATCCTAACCCTCTATGGATTGGACGGTTAGGATCAACCTATGGAAATAATTTTTGGAGCACAACCTATTTAGGTTGTGGCCCATCTAATGGACGGTTTGGATCATCCAATGGTGCGGGCCATACTATACTTTTAATAAAGTGAGAGTGCCCTCATCAAAATACAATAGTGCCAATAACGTTTTCCAAAAAAAATCTCCCAAACCAACCAAACACCTTACGGGAGATTTGCTCTCAATCTCCTCTTTGACTGATTCCCTCTTGATTTACTTTCAATCTCCCTTTGACTTATGCTTCTCCAAATCCTCCCTACATCTACCGGCATCCAAACAGAGCACTAGGGGTTACTTATCATTTTCACCAGGGTTGTGTCAGTTCCATCAATGGAAACAGGCGGATTAGGCAAATTTTAACGATATCAAGCTGACTAGGTTTTAATTATTCGGCTATTACTATCTAGATCGGCCTAGCCTTCTCAAATAAATAAATAGGCTACAGTGTGGGGGGGGGGGTGTCAATGGACCTAGACAATTTTCGATGGATCCAAAGATTCCAATTGTTAATGCGCAGGATTTTGGCACAACCGATGGAACCGAATGTGTCCATTGTATCCATATCCTATAGTCTAAAATTGATTCGGATCGTGCATAGGCACAAGATCCAATGGAGTGTCCCAGATCCGAATGAAGGGCGCCATTCTACCAAAATATCACATATTTTAATTCATGAAACAATTACCAATGGGAGACAAAAATTAGGCAGAATTATCAACAGGACCCATGCTTTTCAGAAATTATCAACGAGGGACAAAAGAGGTCTTGACAGTAAAAGTTTGAAGAAAATGCCCTTTGGCATGTACAACATTTTTTCATCTTAATTTTTCCTTCTTCCCTCTTCTTTTACTTTTCAATTTTCACTTTTTTGATTTATTTACCCTACCAGTCATCTTCCTCCTTGTTCAGCCACCATTGTTGCTGGCAAGTCTTGAAAACTTGAATGTTGAGTTCTTATCATATATCTCTCTGTATCTAGGTTTTCTTTTTCTTTTTCTTTTTTAGGGTTTTGCACTATTTTTCATTCCTATATTTCTGATTTATCTTGTTTAGGGTTTAAGCGGTTTGTATTTTAGGGTGTGTTCTAGAGATAATGCATGGATGGCTTCACCCACTTTTTGGAAGACAAGTGGTTGTACAAGAAAATTTTGATGTAATACATGTATGGATGGCCACACATTTTTTTATATACTTAAATATTTTTATAATACACAAATTGGGATGTAACACATGAAGCACATTTAATGAAAACAACATCCATTTCTTTTGTTATTTCTATCATTAGCATAATTGTAATGCCATTAGAAGAGTTGTTATAGGCAGGGGATTTTGTAGCAGAAGGGGTTTATCAACTCTCTGGAAGGGGGTTAGCAACTCTCAAAAGCAAGGTTACCAATTTTCGAATGGGCTTATCAAGTGCCTGAAAATTAGCCAATTGTACTGGAGTTTTAGAAGGGGGTTTTCAAATCTGTGGGATTAGGGTTATCCAGTATCAAAATGGGGTTATCAAGTCCTTGAAAATTGGCTGAGGGTACTAGAGTTTTGGAAGGGGGTTTCAAGTCTTTGGGATTGGGGTTATCCAGTATCAAAAATGGGGTTACCAATTTCCGAATGGGCTTATCAAGTCTCTGAAAATTGGCCAAGGGTACTGGAATTTTGGAAGGGGGTTTTCAAGTCTCTGGGATTGGTGTTATCCAGCATCAAAATGGGGTTAGCAATTTCCGAATGGGCTTATCAAGCCCCTTATGAACACATTTTTACTTCCTGTTTTTTTCACTTGTTCATTTTCACTGTTTTTTTCTTTCTACCCTATGATTCACCCTCCTCATCCGCCGTTTAAAGGGAGAAGGAGAAATGCAAAACCCTAAAACAAATGAAAAACAAAACCTAGATACGGAGAGATAAATGGGAATGAACTCGCGTTTCAAGTTTTTGAGCTTTCTCACGTCCAATGGTGGCTAAACGATGAAGAAGAAAGTTGAACATGAAAATGTAAAAAGAACAAAGTTGAACATGAAAATGTAAAAAAAGAGGGAAAGAAGAGAGAAGAGGGAAATGTGAAAAAGCAAAACGTGTTGCTTAAGAAAATGGCATTTTCGTCCAGCTTTACTGACAAGACCTCTTTTGTCCCTCAATGATAATTTCAGAAAAGCATGGGTCATGTTGATAATTCCACCAAATTTTTGTCTCCCATTAGTAATTGTTCCTTAATTCATTTAAGTCTATTCATGATGGGTAATTTCGTAATGTTCAAAGACCCTATTCAAATTGACAAATAACAATTTATTTGGTTTTAGGATACTCTGATGGGAGGTCTGATTTGAAATAAGACAGTGACCCAAACTCAAAAGGTAGGATATGAAAACCACTACCGAAATAAATTATGGACCAATTACCAATGGGGGACAAACATTAGGCAAAATTATCAACAGACCCATGCTTTTCAAAAATTATCAACGGGGGACAAAAGAGGTCATGTCAGTAAAAGCTGGACGAAAATACCCTTTGGCATTTACAACACGTTTTGACCTTGTTTTCTCCTTCTTTCCTCTTCTTTCTTTATTTTCTATTATCACCTTTTTTATTTTTTACCCTACTAGTCATCTTCCTCCTTGTTCAGTCACCATTGTTGCTGGCAAATCTTGAAAACTTGAATGTTGAGTTCTTACCATCTATCTCTTTGTATTTAGGTTTTGTTTTTCTTTTCTTTTTTAGGGTTTTACACTATTTTTCATTCCTTTGTTTCTGATTTATCTTGTTTAGGGTTTAAGCGATTTGTTTTTTAGGGTGAGTTCTAGAGATAATGCATGGATTGCTTCACTCACTGTTTTGGAAGACAAGTAGTTGTATAAGAAAAAGTTGATGTAATACATGAATGGGCTACACATTTTTTTATTTACTTAATTTTTATTTTTTTTTGTAATTCACAAATTGGGATGTAATACATGAAGCACATTTAATGAAAACAACATCCATTTCTTTTGTTATTTCTATCATGAACAGAATTATAATGCCATTAGAAGAGTTGCTATAGGCAGGGGGTTTTGTAGCAGAAGGGGTTTATTTATCAACTCTCTGGAAGGGTGTTAGTAACTCTGAAAAGTATGGTTACTAATTTTCGAATGGGCTTATCAAGTGCTTGAAAATTGGCCGAGGGTACTGGAGTTTTGGAAGAGGGTTTTCAAGTCTCTATGATTGGGGTTATCTAGTATAAAAAATGAGGTCACCAATTTTCGAATGGGGTGATCAAGTTCTTAAAAGTTGGCCAAGGGTACTAGAGTTTTGGAAGGGGGTTTTCAAGTCTCTGGGATTGGGGTTATCTAGTATAAAAAATGGGGTTACCAATTTCTGAATGGGCTTATTAAGTTCTTGAAAATTGGCCGAGGATACTAGAGTTTTGGAAGGGGGTTTTCAAGTCTCTAGGAATGGGGTTATCAAGCATCAAAATGGGGTTACCAATTTCCGAATGGGCTTATCAAGTCCCTGAAAATTGGCCGAGGGTACTAGAGTTTTGGAAGGGGGTTTTCAAGTATTTGGGATTGGGGTTATCTAGTATCAAAATGGGATTACAAATTTACGAATGGGCTTATCAAGACCCTTAAAATTGCCCAAAGGTACTGGAGTTTTGGAAGGGGGTTTTCAAGTCTCTGGGGTTGGGGTTATCCAGTATCAAAATGGGGTTACCAAATTCCGAATGGACTTATCAAGTCCCTTATGAACACGTTTTTACTTCCTGTTTTTTTTTCACTCGTTCATTTTCATGTTTTTTTCTTTTTACCGTACGATTCATCTTCCTCATCCTCCATTGAAAGGGAGAAGGAGAAATGCAAAACCCTAAATCAAATGAAAAACAAAACCTAGATATTGAGAGAGAGATGGGAATGAACTCACGTTTCAAATTTTCGAGTTTTCCCGCCTCCAATGGTGGCTAAATGATGAAGAAGATGATTGGTAAGGTAAAAAAAACAAAGTTGAAAATGAAAAAGTAAAAAAAAAAGAGGGAATAGTGGAAAATCAAAACCTGTTGCTTAAGGAAATGGCATTTTTGTCCAGCTTTTAATGACAAGACCTCTTTTGTCAATCGTTGATAATTTCTGAAAAGCATGGGTCATGTTGATAATTCCAACTAATTTTTGTCCCCCATTGGTAATTGATCCATAAGTTATTGACCCAATCTCTCTCTCTCTCTCTCTCTCTCTGTATATTAAGAAGGAAAAATTGCCAATGGAGGACACCAAAATACAAGAATTGTGAACGGGGGATACACATTTGAAAATTTGTTACAGAGGGACGAAATGGGGGTTATCAAGTCTCTAAAAGGGGGTTATCAACCCTCTAAATGGGGTTATCAAACTCTCAAAAGGGGGTTATCAACCCTCTTTAACAATTTTTCAAAATTGTGTCACCCATTCACAATTCTTTTATTTTGGTGTCCCCCAGTGGCAATTTTTCCTAATAAGAATGGTAAATTGGTAACATATGGTAAAAGGTAATTTTTCGGGTTCAAGAAGGGGATATGTACCTGAAATCAAGACCACGGCCATTGATCTTGTAGAACAACGGTCATTGTCTTTGCAGCATTTTCCTCGTTATAAAGTATTTTGGCCGGGCATTTTGAGAAGTTAATATTGATTTCCATGGCCATCTAGGCCATTATGATAGTCCACCGTATCAGCGGTCTGTACTGTGTACACAGCCACGGTAGTCTATCTCGATTGTTAGGACTAATCCTAACCGTGATCACAATTCACAAGTACCAGTTGTTGGATCGTGTGGCCATCAGCCCTCGATCGGTAATCCGTGATGCTCTTAGTATAGCCATTAGTGAAGATCATCGCCTGATAATCCCCAGACAGATTACACAAAGCCAGCACTTGTTTTCCAACTTGCAATTATATATCATTTTGTATAAACAAACTGATTTTGAAAGGGTGCTTTTATCAATTGTATGGCATGTGCGATGGGGACATTGGAAGGGGATGTGCCTGCCACATCAGTTGGTGGACCAACTTGGTGTGGGTGGCCCATCAGGGGGTTGACAATATTTCACCTAGTGAGAGAGTAGTTGTCTTAGGTGGGTGCGTGTGACTGGTGGTGTAGGGCCCAATGAGTGGAGTAGATGAGTCTCTCATATATGTTGTTTATGGGCTCCTGATCAATGATCTAACGAACCTAATTGATAGGCCGTGTTGGAAATGGAGTAGCCTCTCCCGAGTGGAGATGGAAGAGCCTTTCCAGGGAAAATAGTTGGAAACGAAGAAGCCTCTCCCGAGTGGAGGTGGAAAAGCCTTTCCAGAAAAGTTGCTGGACAATAAGCAACCACCACCCCATGGGAGTATAAATACTTTCCCGTTAATCAAGAAAATCACTTTCGTATGTGCTGCAAAGAGAGTTGTATATCGACACCCTCCTGAGGGAACAAGTGTTTTTCAGAAACAGTACCCTAAGCTCTCTTCCAATATAACCATATTGGCATCCATTCACATTGATTTTGAGCACCCAAGTTCTGCAGGATTCTATAGAATCGGATTGGCGGGAATTCCGCTGCACTCTTCATCAAAGATCTTCACCAGTGGGGCCACTTGTTCAATGACCCAAACCATTTAGGGTTTGCTATGGATGTGTCATGCATCAATATCAATTATGTTTGTTCCCTTTGAAGAAAGGAAGGATCCTAAAGAACTGATCTTTCTTTTGGTTGTTGAATCTCTGCATTCTAACCCCTTGAATGTGGCTAGAATTATAGATAGTTGCTTTTTTGTTTTCTCGTCGTTCATTTAATGACAACAAATTGGAGGGTTAGAATGGTTCCAAAGATGCAAATTTTGGTAGCAATGCCTAACAGATAAATGGTTTAGATCATTGGACAAGTAGACCGTATTTGTACGTTGCCTGCTCATATTTTTTCGTTCCATCACATAAGAAAAAGAGAAAACAACTAAAAACTCGCTAGATAAAAACGTGTCTACAAGAATCCCCTCAAAAATTTCTTAATTACTAATAGCACCTCGTTGCCTTTTAAATTTTTTTCTTTTATCCATTTTAACCCTAGTTCTAGATACTTAGAAATCCCTAAAATCTCTCATTTGACAGCCTAAAAATCTCGCTTACAAAGGCAACATCTCTTGCAAGATTTTATATGGTGTAAGCCCGTATAGTCCATTATTTTTCAAAAAGTATTGTACGTGTCACACTGTAGGATGATGAGAACCATCCATTTGATGGGCCCACCGTAGCATGACCCAACCATTCATTTGATTTGATAGGCACACTGTTCTATGATCCAAACATCCCTTTGATGGGCAACAACGTAAATAGGATGTGGCCAAAAAATCATTTCCATAAGATAATCCCAACCCTCTGATCTATTGAGGAACTGCATACTATAGAAACTGCTATAGATCTGACGGTTGGGATCATCCTATGGAAGTGATTTTTGGGCCACAATCTATTTAAGTTGTGGCTCATCAAATGGATGTTTTGGATCATACAACAGTGTGCCCATCAAATGCACAATCTATTTAAGTTGTGGCTCATCAAATGGATGTTTTGGATCATACAACAGTGTGCCCATCAAATGGACGGTTAGATCATACTGTGCCCATCAAATGGACGGTTTGGATCATCCAAGGGTAGTAGTACGTACTGTTGTTGTTGTTTTTTTTTTTAATAATAATGGTCTGTTCGAGCTTACACTATGTCACCATCTTGCCTTTATGAGAGAGAGAGAGAGAGAGAGAGATTTTCAAAAGATTTAATTTTGCTTTATGCTCTGTTTGGTTGGCTATTTTTAAGGAGATTGAAGGGAGAACATCTTCTTGAGATTGTTTGATTGCCTTTTAAGGTCTTTGACCACTAGCACTGTCGGGCGACGGTAGGGTGATGTGGCGCGCTCGAGATCTTCTCCACAAATTTCTTCAAATCAAAGAAATTTGTGGAGAAGATCTTGGGGAGATCTTTTTGCCCTTATCCCAAACCCCCCCAATATTTGCAAGACAAACCAAACAATGTTTCTTTCTTCCACCCTTAATCTCCCTGTTGACTTGTCTGCTTTAGATCTCTCCTTTAATCTCCCCTTTGACCGCTGGGATATAGATCTCCCAACGAATTAATAGCATCCAAACAGAGCATTAGTGATGGAGAGATTTTAGGGATTTCTAATATAATGAAGTGTATAATGGGTAAAAGAAAAAATAAAAAACTATTTTAGGCTTAAAATTGTATCACCGGTAATTATGAAAAATTTTGAGGGGATTCTGGTAGATATGTTTTAATCTAGGGGGGTTTTAGTAGTTTTCCCTAAGAAAAATCTCGATTTCAAAAACAGAAAGCGATATATTCGCCCCCTTTGGTTCCCCGGGCCACCCCCTAACACTAAGTCAAGGTGGCGGGAAGAAAAGGGTGCTAATATATCACTTCCCTTTAAAAAATGCTATTTGGAAAAGCGTCCTGCCGACAGTCCCAGACTTTGGACTGACGGGTGCCTGAGCTCTGGACTGACGGGTGCCTCGCATTCACAATCAGAAGAAGTCTAATCTTCTCCCGTTTTGTCTATATCTATTTCTCATAAGCCATGTCATAGTGGGGGTGAATTCTGTTGCTTTTCTAGGGATTGTAAGTCACTCCACTATCTACATTTTTTCAATAAAAAGTTCAAGCGGTAGTAGGACAGCACGTTATCTTCACTTTTTTCCACCTTTTCCTCCCTTCCTTTCGAAGCTGTCTTTCTTTGAACTGGGGTAATAAAAAGGGAGACAGATATTCGAGATAAGGTGTTACGTGGTAACGTGGGATGCTTGGGACCCTTCCTCTGTTAAACCACGAAAACACATGTTAGATTTTCTTCGTGGCTATGATTATGTACGTGTATTGAACCACTCACTGCTGAATGGCTCAAAACTCCACTCTGGTTGCCTTGGACCCATTTGTTCACGTCAAGCACATCCTGAACAAAATACCAGCAGTAGGAGTGTCAACCCATCCACTTAGGATTGGATCCACCTTTGTCTTAGTTATAATCCATCCATATCAGTTAGGCCTCGTTTGTTTTGGATTTTGAGAGCCCAATATGTGAGTCCAAAACTGATTATTGGACTCGAAATTAGGCCATGTTCGTTTTAGATTGTGACCACCGATTGTGAGCCCTCCAACCAATTATTAGCCCAAAATTACATTCAATTATCAGCCGATAATCAGTTGGGAGGCTCACAATCGGTTGTCACAATCTGAAACGAGTATGGTCTTAGGCAGGCTATATATAAAGGTTTTCAATATCATCACAATCTCAGTTTGCTTCTAGGTTGATTTCTTTAGAATATTGTTTTAATTGCACAAGAGGGCACCTTGCAGCTGGGTTTTTACAAGGATAAAGTGTAAAAACAAAGAAGATAAAGATAAAGTAAGGAAGGTTAGGGGTATTTTCGTCCTAAAAAGTTTTTTTTTAATAAAGTAGCATTTGTTAGTATTTTTTCAAAACTCAACATTTTCTCGTCATTTTTTCAACTATCCAGCGTGCAACAGTAATTGATCCATAAATTTTTGTTGGTGTCTAGCTATTGGACAAATATTAACCTACTACAGTACTACTAGCTAGACAGACACTACGCTAGCTACGAAGTCAATCACGTGGACTATGGTTTAAATCACATGGACTGTATATGGTTCATTGGTTCTGTCACCCGTGGAATGAAGTTTTACATTTTTGGGAACCCGTCACTCTGACCCTATTGATGAGGATGGCATAGAGGATGAAGGTGAGATGTTAGCAGACAGTAGTGTTGATGCTTCTGACCGGTTCAGGACGTCCTACAAATCTATGTGATATCTTAGTTTAGTTATTTTGTCCATAAGCGGTCTAAAAAAGACAAATATGGTCTTAGGTGACGGCTAATATGTTTATGGTACTTAATTGGTTGTAAATTTAACCCTTGATCGAAGACATTTTTTGTTATTTTTGTTGGTACCTCAGCCGAAATCAGACCATTCAAATTGGTTTTCTATGTGACTTATAGGTAACAAGTAACAACTATCTGCTCCGTTTGGTTGCTGGGGTTTTTTTTCCTAAGATTTATGTGGGAGAATACTTAGTGGTCACATCAGCTTTTTCTTGGTGACATCAGCAAAATCTTGTCTTGAAAATGGTGGTCTCTCTTTATCTCTCTACCCTCTCTCTCCACTCATCAGAATATCTTTCTCTAATTAATGCTTGTCCCCTCCTTTGTCTCCTACCTTTACCCACATAAATTCAAGGGTGGTACGTCTGACGTAGGACCCTCAAGGGAGTTTACGGTCGGCCACTACACAATTTTCTCCAACAAATAAACCAAATTGTACTTGTCCTTCTAAAGAGTTTTTATATGATGTGGAGCCCTAAAGTCCGGTATCTTTTTTTTTTTTAAATGTGCGGTGGGGGGCCCACTTCATAGGATGATCCAAACCACTCATTTGATGGGCCACAATACAAATAGGTTTTACCTTGAATATCATTAATGATCCTTTCATATCTCTCCATCTCTCTCTTTTTCTTGCATAGACTGCTGCCTCTTTACCGGGTTTTAAATAATTTCACTAATAAACCAAAGGTAAAGGTTATCAGCACTGCTGTATTTTGATGAGGGCACTCCTCACTTTTTTAAAAGTATGGTATGGCCCGCACAATAAGATGATCCAAACCGTCCATTAGATGGACCACAGCCTAAATAGGTTGTGTCCAAAAAATTATTTCCATAGGTTGATCCTAACCCTCCGATCAATAGGGGGTTAGGTCAACACTCTAACATTCAGATCGGATAGATCGGAGGGTTAGGATCAAATATGAAAATAATTTTTGATCCTAGCAACTGCGAAATGCCTTCTACATGACTCATAGCAAAATCATAATAAAATATTACTTTAAAGATAATGATTTATGTTGGGTTGTGAATTTGTCAGGCAGGGCAACATACGAGAACTCTGATAATGTCGGAATGGTATTGGGGTTTTTTTTCCACCCGTTTTTGAAGAATCACCCTTGCTTGATGATTAATTTAAAAAGTACCCGAATTCCATAATTTCTGGTAATTACAACCCACATTGCGTACTTTTCTCTAAAATCTAGTAGTTTCCAATTTCAAACTCGTCGGTACAAATTAGGGCAAGAGGACAATACGGCGTGGGCTTTTCATGATACTGTAGACAAACTCAAGAAAGTGGTATGAACATTGCATTCTAACGCAAGCAGTGACATAACTTGCTTGCTTGTCCATAGGGGTGCAACTCTGGTCGGGTTCAATCTGAACCCAACGGGTTGAACCCGAATTTGGGTTGGGTTGGGTTTGGTTGGGGTTTTTTTTTTCAAAATCGGGTTGGGTCGGGTTGGGGTGTCGGGCAACCCGACCCGAAACCCGATTTCCAATTCCGATATGGGCTTAAATGTGCTTAAAACCCGATTTCAGCTGAACACATTTCCCATTGAAGCTATAAATGTGAGCAAAAAAAAACAGTGGGGCCCACAAAAACATGTGCATGAATTAGAAATCGGGTTGCGTCGAGTTGGGTCGGTGGGTTGGAAAAATGGGTTCGTTGCACCCCTGCTTGTCCATCAGGTTTTGAGCCTTTTGACTAGTCGTCACCCGAGAAGCTGCTAATGACTTGCGAGTTATGACGCAAGCAATGACATCTTTTCATAAGTCATAACTCATAAGTATTTCTTAATCAGAGAAATATCAATGAAGAAAACACTCTAAAAAATGGAGATCCCATTTGACCAAAGAGGTCCCTCACAAAAACCTATAAATTCAGTCACTCCGCTTCCATACCTCTTCATCTCTCAGTCCCACACCCCATCTTTTTAACTTCCTTTCGATATTTTCTCTTTGTTTTTTTCTAATTCTAATATAGTCGATTTCCAATGGCCAACGAAGTGATTCTCTTAGATGTGTGGGCTAGCTCTTTTGGGATGAGAGTGAGAATAGCCTTGGCAGAAAAGGGGGTCGAGTACGAATACAAGGAACAAGATCTCCAAGATAAGAGTCCCCTTCTTATTAAATCAAATCCCATCCATAAGAAAATTCCTGTCCTCATCCATAACGGAAAGCCCATATGTGAATCTCTCATCATCGTTCAATATATAGACGAGGTTTGGAACGAGAAATCCCCTCTCTTGCCTAAAGATCCTCATCAACGGGCTAATGCCAGATTTTGGGCCGATTTCGTTGACAAAAAGGTGGGTTTTTTTTTTATTTCAGGAAGGAAAATTCTCTATTTTATCAAAACATACACCGAAACTCGTGCGAACCGCTTCAATTATATATTCCTACATTTTTCTTCCTTCGTTTTGTGTTTGGTTTCATTTGAGATGGTATTTAATTGTTTTAAATAGGTGTGTTAATAATGGGCTTGATTTAGGTTTTAAATGGTAGAATTGAGAACCGATTGGGAAAGCAAAACTGATTATTGGACTCATAATTAGGTTTAATTTTTAGTCCAATAATCAATTTTGGACCCGTTATTGGTTCTCAAAATCCAAAACGAATAGAACCAAAATGTAATTTTGAGTCCAAGAATCTGTTTTGGTCTCACAATCGGTTCTCAAAACCCAAAACAGACAGGGCCTTGATTTTTGAGTCAAAAATCAGTGTTGGACTTGAAATCATTTCTCAAAATCGAAAACAAACATAGCGCCTCATCAGTAATCAATTTTGGGCCTAATCCTTATCGCACCCGTGTCTAACAGTTGAAACACACTTAGGCATGATCCTTTGGCTTAGATCCCACGCTTAAGTCCAAAAAACAGTTACATGTTAATGGTTTTAAAAGATGTATTTCAAAATTTAGTTGACTTTAGATAGGTTTGAAAACACAAACTTTGAACACACAAATGGACTTATTCATCTGTGACTTACCATGTGAATACAGTCCAAGTGATTCATAGTTATATTTTCACCGCCTATCAACTTAGAAGAAATGAGAAATTTTGATAGAAAAAATGTGTTGTTTTCATGAAACTTTAGCATTAACGTTTACTTTTCCACAGATATATGATTATGGGTCGAGAATTATGTGGAAGAAAGGAGAGGAACAAGAGGAAGGCAAGAAGGGATTTTTAGATTGCTTAAAGCTGTTGGAAGGGGAGCTCGGAGAGAAGCCGTATTTTGGCGGGGAATCCTTTGGATTTGTAGACGTGGCCTTCCTCCCCTTTTCCTGCTGGTTTCACTCATACGAGACGTGTGGGAATTTCAGTGTAGAGAAGGAATGCCCTAAGATTATTGCATGGTTGGAGAGGTGTAAGGAGAAGGAGAGTGTCTCAAAGTCCCTTCTAGACCCCCAAAAGATATCTGAGTTTGTGGTCATGTTAAAGAAGAGATTTGGGGTTGAGTAAGAGAGGGAAGTGTAAGCATTTACCACAAGGGTCTATGGCGTATGTAGTAGAAAACTAGAAATAAGGATGTGTTGTTCTTTGTCCTTTTTTGGGTTTGAATGGTTTTGGGTAATAAACCTTTTGGAGATTGGATTTTGGCGTTGAGATGTGGCCCATTATCTTTCTCTGAAAGTACAGATGTTATTTTTGATTCTCTGTTTTCTTTCTTCTTCTTTTTCCTCTCAGTTTGTCTGTACCTGTAGGAAAGGAAATAAATGGTAGAAAGATAGCAATAATATGCGTATCGTTTCGTTATTCTTGATTTTTGCTTTCACTTGTCAAATCTATTCCTTGAATTGTCCCCAAGCCAGGCAGCTGGCTAGCCACTTGCATGGTCGATGGTCCCAAATTAAGGCCCTATTCGTTTTGGATTTTGAGAATCGATTTTGAGTCCAAAACTAAGGCCCTTTTCATTTGAGATTGTGACATTCTATTGTTAGCACCAAACCTATTATCGGGCATAAATCCATAAATTTAAATGTAATTATGAGTCTGACAATAGGTTTTTAAGTGGGAGATGATATGTTCACTCCCCCTGCATTACGCTTGCGCTCCCCTTATAACGTGATTTGACGTGAAAAGTAGGCAACTTTAACGCTTTTTTATGTCAAATCACGCTATAAGGGAGGCGCTATGCAGGGGGTGAAAATAGTATGCCCTTTTAAGTTCAAAATCATGTATATATTGAGATTTTAAGGAAAAATTTCGTTCTACAATTATGAGGGAAATGATATGATCATGCAAGTTTTATTCGAAGTGAAAGAAATGAGGAAAGTTTTATTAGCTTTTCAATAGGCAATCTCTAGGTTAGTTGACAGGTTTGGTGGTCTTAAGAAGTTTTATTGGCGTTACAAGAATGGTGGTTCGTAGGAAAAAGTAACAGATGGTGATTTGTTTTTGGACGATTGTGGTGGTGTATTTACTGCTTAAATGAGCGAAATAGGCTAAAGAAAATAAATAACAGTCAAAAAGAGTTTTTATATGATTAAAGGCCTTAAGAGTCCTTTATTTTTCAAAAAGTACTATACTGCCCACACACAATAGGATGATCCAAACCGTCCATAAGATAGTTCGTTTATTTACTGCTTAAAATGAGAGAAATAGGCTAAAGAAAATAAATAACAGTCAAAAAAAGTTTTTATATGATGAAAGGCCTTAAGAGTCCTTTATTTTTCAAAAAGTACTGTACGGCCCACACAATAGGATGATCCTAACCATCCATAAGATAGTTCGTGTATCTACTGCTTCAAATGCGAGAAATAGGCCAAAGGAAATAAATAACGGTCAAAAAGAGTTTTGATATGATGAAAGGCCTTAAGAGTACTTTATTTTTCAAAAAGTACTGTACGGCCCACACAATAAGATGATCCAAATCGTCCATAAGATAGGACACAGCGTAAATAGGTTGTGCCTCAAAATTCATTTCTGTTTGTTTATTGTAGAGAGGTTCATCATATAAAAACTAAAAAAATACATTGTCATAATGCTATTTTGGACAATTGTAGAGGCGTATTCATTGCTTGCTTAAAATGAGAGAAATAGGGTAACGAAAATAGATAATGTGATAAGGTCTTATGAAAAGCATAATCATAAATGCAAATGGGTCATGGATGGAATATAGGAAGAAGGGAGGAAGAAGAAAAAAAGCATTGTCATAATGGTATTTTGGACAATTGTAGAGGGCAATTCATTGCTTAAAATGACAGAAATAGGCTAACAAAAATAGATAATGTCATAAGGTCTTTTTAAAAATATAGTCATAATGCAAATTGGACATGGATGGAATACAGGCAGAACGGGGGAAGAATTTAACCCATGATTCACACTTTATATATAGTATAAGTATATATATATATAAGGATTTATTTCTGCGCTCTGTTGTCTCTTCGTTTGTATACACAGAAACAAAGGGGAGAATCAGAAAGATACAAATTGCAACGGTTTAAAGAGGGACAGAATTCCCAATTATGAACACAATCCTTCTCACTCTTCTCTAAGTAAAATCATTTGGAATTGCATTTGTTGATAGTTAAATACTTGCATGTATCATGTATGAGTGTTTTATTTTCATTTGGAATTACTTCTGTTGACCTTTGCATGTAAGGGTGTTTTATTTTTCCCTTTTTTCTCTCTATCTGTATACTTATAAAGGAAAGGGAGGATTAGAAAGATAAAATTGCAGCACTTTGAGGGATAGAATTCCCAATTACAAGCTCACAGTCCTACTAAATATTCTCCACTAAACCAAATTATCTGGCATTACATTTGTTGATGTTTGCATGTGAGGGAAGGATGGTTTCAAACTTTGCCAAAACTACTAAATTGACAAGCATGTAAGGAAACTAGCAGCACAGCAACTTTTGATGCATAGTAAAAAAGCAAAAATATCATTTCGTCTTAAGCATCTTGTCGTTTGGTATTTAAAGAGCTTGTAAGAGCTTTTTGAGAACTAAGGATATTTTTAAATCACAAGATGCTACGAGCATCTTATTAAAACATTGCAGTGCTGTTATACCTCCCCCATTGACAAACCGTGAACAGTGGAACTTTTTGAAATTGTCTGCAACATACATAACCGTTAGTCACACCTCCCCCAATTTAAGAATTTAGAAAACTGAAACACCTAAGAAAACTCTTTCAAACAATTCATCAAACAGTAGGACCAAAAACATATCCTCTTGTAAAACAAATAAGGCAAAGGAAATCTTAAACCTGACACATCTCTTATAAAAAAAAAAAGTTAAGAAAACTCTTTCAGACAATTCATCAAACATCTGGACAAAAAAAATCCTCTTCTAAAACAAATAAAGGCAAAGAAAAATCTTAAACCTGACACGTCTATTGTACAGCAAGTTAAGGCCATGAAATCTTAAGAAAACTCTTTCAAGCAATTCATCAAACACCGGAACTAAATGCTGGAAAGCACAGTTGGAGACCGCATATTTCCACCATTATTCTTGCAAACAGTGGAACAAAAATCTCGATTGAAGAAAAAAAACCCATTCAAGGGAAAAAAATTAGAGAGAGACGGAAAATACCTTCTGTTCGGTGGGGAAAATCGTCTCGAATTTGGGGAGAGAAAAACCAAGGAGGTAGAGAGCCAAGATTAGGGCTTGGAAACGAAACTGGGGTGGGCATGTTTTTCACGGGGCTAAGAGGGAAAAAAAATGTTTTTCACGGGGGACGTGAGTCGTGAGATTAGGACTAAGAGACGAGATGAGGCGTGGATTTTTTCTTGGGAAAATTATTTCTCTCCGAGATTTAGAAGTGAACTTGGGAAAATTAAGTTTCACCTGTTTGAGGTGAACTTAAGAAAAGTTTTTTTCTTGGGAAAATTATTTCTCTCCGAGATTTAGAAGGAAATGTTATGATTATGGTTAATTTAGATGGGTAATATCATAAATTGAAGACCCCTCTAAATAATAATTGAATAGATTTGGTTAGTTATCCCATTTCACGTGTAAAAAAGGTAAGAAAATTTGGAAATATTTTTGCTTTCCATACTTTTCCTAAAAATTCCTCCAATCTAAACAAGCCTTCCTAAAGGTAAGAAAATTTGGAAATATTTTTGCTTTCCATACTTTTCCTAAAAATTCCTCCAATCTAAACAAGCCTTCCTAAAGGTAAGAAAATTTGGAAATATTTTTGCTTTCCATACTTTTCCTAAAAATTCCTCCAATCTAAACAAGCCTTCCTAGGGCTGCATTTTTTTTTTCTTATAAGACGGGACTTTTAAAGTCACCCGGGGAAAGAAGTTTGGACTTTTAAAGTCACCCCAGGACTTTTAAAGTCAATAGGGTCAGTCATGACCCTACTGATGAAGACGATGAAGGTGAGATGATGCTTCTGATTCAGATTGTGAGGAAGATTTCAAACTGCACCAAAAAATCCTTCGCCACTAACAAGGTAAAACGGTCTTCTAGACTGTGCAGCTCAACTCCGAAGACAATAAAGTTGAAACTACCATCCATACGTAAGTTAATACTCAAAATGCCACAACAGTTCATCACTTCAAGGGCATGTACGTTTCAGATTATGACAACCGATTGTAACCAGAAAACCTATTATTGGACTCAAAATTACATTTAAATTTGTGTCCAATAATAGGTTTACGGCAGAGAACCGGTTATCATAATCTGAAACGGACAGGGCCTAATTAGAGTTAAAGTCATTTTTGTGAAAAAAATTAGTATCTAAAATATATAACCATCATTAGTATTTCGGTAGTTATTAAAAATAATTGTAGTTAGAGAGCTGTTAGAAAAACTGGTTCATAAGGATGTCACAAGCGAAGGGACAAGCCGATTAATCAAATATGGCATCTAATAAGATTACCTAAGAGTATATTTTCTGCTAACGTCCATCACAAAAGGGATATACTAGCGTCCACCTCGTGAATGAAGACAAAATCTGCTGAAAAGTGAGCCTGTTAAAGAAGAGATTTGGGGTTGAGTAAGAGAGGGAAGTGTAAGCATTTACCACAAGGGTCTATGGCGTATGTAGTAGAAAACTAGAAATAAGGATGTGTTGTTCTTTGTCCTTTTTTGGGTTTGAATGGTTTTGGGTAATAAACCTTTTGGAGATTGGATTTTGGCGTTGAGATGTGGCCCATTATCTTTCTCTGAAAGTACAGATGTTATTTTTGATTCTCTGTTTTCTTTCTTCTTCTTTTTCCTCTCAGTTTGTCTGTACCTGTAGGAAAGGAAATAAATGGTAGAAAGATAGCAATAATATGCGTATCGTTTCGTTTTTCTTGATTTTTGCTTTCACTTGTCAAATCTATTCCTTGAATTGTCCCCATGCCAGGCAGCTGGCTAGCCACTTGCATGGTCGATGGTCCCAAATTAAGGCCCTATTCGTTTTGGATTTTGAGAATCGATTTTGGGTCCAAAACTAAGGCCCTTTTCATTTGAGATTGTGACATTCTATTGTTAGCACCAAACCTATTATCGGGCATAAATCCATAAATTTAAATGTAATTATGAGTCTGACAATAGGTTTTTAAGTGGGAGATGATATGCTCCCTCCCCCTGCATTACGCATGCGCTCCCCTTATAATGTGATTTGACGTGAAAAGTGGGCAACTTTAACGCTTTTTGATGTCAAATCACGCTATAAGGGAGGCGCTATGCAGGGGTGAAAATAGTATCGCCCTTTTAAGTTCAAAATCATGTATATATTGAGATTTTAAGGAAAAATCTCGTTCTACAATTATGAGGGAAATGATATGGTCATGCAAGTTTTATTCGAAGTGAAAAGAAATGAGGAAAGTTTTATTAGCTTTTCAATAGGCAATCTCTAGGTTACTTGACAGGTTTGGTGGTCTTAAGAAGTTTTATTGGCGTTAAAAGAATGGTGGTTCGTAGGAAAAAGCAACAGATGGTGATATTGTTTTTGGACGATTGTGGTGGTGTATTTACTGCTTAAATGAGCGAAATAGGCTAAAGAAAATAAATAACAGTAAAAAAGAGCTTTTATATGATGAAAGGCCTTAAGAGTCCTTTATTTTTCAAAAAGTACTATACTGCCCACACACAATAGGATGATCCAAACCGTCCATAAGATAGTTCGTGTATTTACTGCTTAAAATGAGAGAAATAGGCTAAAGAAAATAAATAACAGTCAAAAAAAGTTTTTATATGATGAAAGGCCTTAAGGGTCCTTTATTTTTCAAAAAGTACTGTACGGCCCACACAATAGGATGATCCTAACCATCCATAAGATAGTTCGTGTATCTACTGCTTCAAATGCGAGAAATAGGCCAAAGGAAATAAATAACGGTCAAAAAGAGTTTTGATATGATGAAAGGCCTTAAAAGTACTTTATTTTTCAAAAAGTACTGTACGGCCCACACAATAAGATGATCCAAATCGTCCATAAGATAGGACACAGCCTAAATAGGTTGTGCCTCAAAATTCATTTCTGTTTGTTGATTGTAGAGAGGTTCATCATATAAAAACTAAAAAAAAACATTGTCATAATGCTATTTTGGACAATTGTAGAGGGGTATTCATTGCTTGCTTAAAATGACAGAAATAGGGTAACGAAAATAGATAATGTGATAAGGTCTTATGAAAAGCATAGTCATAAATGCAAATGGGCCATGGATGGAATATAGGAAGAAGGGAGGAAGAAGAAAAAAAGCATTGTCATAATGGTATTTTGGACAATTGTAGAGGGCAATTCATTGCTTAAAATGACAGAAATAGGCTAACAAAAATAGATAATGTCATAAGGTCTTATTAAAAATATAGTCATAATGCAAATGGGACATGGATGGAATATAGGCAGAACGGGGGAAAAATTTAACCCATGATTCACACTTTATATATAGTATAAGTATATATATATATATATATATATAAGGATTTATTTCTGCGCTCTGTTGTCTCTTCGTTTGTATACACAGAAACAAAGGGGAGAATCAGAAAGATACAAATTGCAACGGTTTAAAGAGGGACAGAATTCCCAATTATGAGCACAATCCTTCTCACTCTTCTCTAAGCAAAAATCATTTGGAATTGCTTTTGTTGATAGTTGCATACTTGCATGTATCATGTATGAGTGTTTTATTTTCATTTGGAATTACTTCTGTTGACCTTTGCATGTAAGGGTGTTTTATTTTTTCCCTTTTTTCTCTCTATCTGTATACTTATAAAGGAAAGGGAGGATTAGAAAGATAAAATTGCAGCACTTTGAGGGAGAGAATTCCCAATTACAAGCTCACAGTCCTACTAAATATTCTCCACTAAACCAAATTATCTGGCATTACATTTGTTGATGTTTGCATGTGAGGGATGAATGGTTTCAAACTTTGCGAAAACTACTAAATTGATGCGCGAAGCATCTTGTCGTTTGGTATTTACAGAGCTTGTAAGAGCTTTTTGAGAACTAAGGATATTTTTAAACCACAAGATGCTACGAGCATCTTATTAAAACATTGCAGTGCTGTTATACCTCCCCCATTGACAAACAGTGAACAGTGGAACTTTTTGAAATTGTCTGCAACATACATAACCGTCAGTCACACCTCCCCCAATTTAAGAATTTAGAAAACTGAAACACCTAAGAAAACTCTTTCAAACAATTCATCAAACAGTAGGACCAAAAACATATCCTCTTGTAAAACAAATAAGGCAAAGGAAATCTTAAACCTGACACATCTCTTATAAAAAAAAAAGTTAAGAAAACTCTTTCAGACAATTCATCAAACATCTGGACAAAAAAAATCCTCTTCTAAAACAAATAAAGGCAAAGAAAAATCTTAAACCTGACACGTCTATTGTACAGCAAGTTAAGGCCATGAAATCTTAAGAAAACTCTTTCAAGCAATTCATCAAACACCGGAACTAAATGCTGGAAAGCACAGTTGGAGACCGCATATTTCCACCATTATTCTTGCAAACAGTGGAACAAAAATCTCGATTGAAGAAAAAAAACCCATTCAAGGGAAAAAAATTAGAGAGAGACGGAAAATACCTTCTGTTCGGTGGGGAAAATCGTCTCGAATTTGGGGAGAGAAAAACCAAGGAGGTAGAGAGCCAAGATTAGGGCTTGGAAACGAAACTGGGGTGGGCATGTTTTTCACGGGGCTAAGAGGGGAAAAAAATGTTTTTCACGGGGGACGTGAGTCGTGAGATTAGGACTAAGAGACGAGATGAGGTGTGGATTTTTTCTTGGGAAAATTATTTCTCTCCGAGATTTAGAAGTGAACTTGGGAAAATTAAGTTTCACCTGTTTGAGGTGAACTTAAGAAAAGTTTTTTTCTTGGGAAAATTATTTCTCTCCTAGATTTAGAAGGAAATGGTATGATTATGGTTAATTTAGATGGGTAATATCATAAATTGAAGACCCCTCTAAATAATAATTGAATAGATTTGGTTAGTTATTCCATTTCACGTGTAAAAAAGGTAAGAAAATTTGGAAATATTTTTGCTTTCCATACTTTTCCTAAAAATTCCTCCAATCTAAACAAGCCTTCCTAGGGCTGCATTTTTTTTTTCTTATAAGACGGGACTTTTAAAGTCACCCGGGGAATGAAGTTTGGACTTTTAAAGTCACCCCGGGACTTTTAAAGTCAATAGGGTCAGTCATGACCCTACTGATGAAGATGACATAGACGATGAAGGTGAGATGATGCTTCTGATTCAGATTGTGAGGAAGATTTCAAACTGCACCAAAAAATCCTTCGCCACTAACAAGGTAAAACGGTCTTCTAGACTGTGCAGCTCAACTCCAAAGACAATAAAGTTGAAACTACCATCCATTCGTAAGTTAAGACTCAAAATGCCACAACAGTTCATCACTTTAAGGGCATGTACGTTTCAGATTATGACAACCGATTCTAACCAGAAAACCTATTATTGGACTCAAAATTACATTTAAATTTGTGTCCAATAATAGGTTTACGGCAGAGAACCGGTTATCATAATCTGAAGCGGACAGGGCCTAATTAGAGTTAAAGTCATTTTTGTGAAAAAAATTAGTATCTAAAATATATAACCATCATTAGTATTTCGGTAGTTATTAAAAATAATTGTAGTTAGAGAGCTGTTAGAAAAACTGGTTCATAAGGATGTCACAAGCGAAGGGACAAGCCGATTAATCAAATATGGCATCTAATAAGATTACCCAAGAGTATATTTTCTGCTAACGTCCATCACAAAAGGGATATACTAGCGTCCACCTCGTGAATGAAGACAAAATCTGCCGAAAAGTGAGCCTGTGTGGCTGCTCTCACATTCAACAGCCCATCCACTAAATGCCTTTTGCGATGGACACTAGCAAATAACTTTGGATTCGTATAAGAGTTATTTGCATATGTAAAAGAGAGTTAAAGAGAGTTATTTGGATGGTTGGGACTCTAATCCTATTGGTTTAGATACAAATAATATCTTCTAATCAATCTGTTCAGTTACAGCAATAAAAAAAACAAATTTGAATGTAAGGTGATAAGCTGTAAACCGAGATAAGTGGATATGGTAATCTGCAAACTTCATCTCTCTGGAAACATCATCTCAACACTAGCAAATCCCTTCTGCAAAATATCTAGCAATATTTACTTATTTAACTACCGTAGAGGACGTCATACAAATCCCAACTTGAGTCTCTCCACCTCTCCAATTCTACGTTAGATCTTAGTTTGGTATCTTTGCCATAGATCTTAGTTTGGTTTTTTTGCCATAAGCGGACTAAAAAGGTCAAATGTGGTCTTAGGTGACGGCTAATATGTTTATGGTACTTAATTGTTTGTAAATTCAACCCTTGATCAAGACAATTTTTGTCATTTTTACTTCATTTTCTAATAGGGATTTGCTAGGGTCCATTGCAAAAGCAATTTCCCAGCTGCTGTGTCGCATGACAGACCAGCCACCTCGTGAATGGTAGCAATTCCCTTTCTATTATGTTAAGCATATTGGAGGCTGCTTCAGCTCGATGCCGCCAATGACCTCAGCCGAAATCAGACCATTCAAATGATTTTTAGGGTTGATGACTGTTACATGTTAGAGAGTTGAAAATATGACAAGAAAATGCTGCTTTTTAAAAATACTCAAATAAATGCCATTTTTTAAAAGAAACATAATTTAAGGACTGAAATGCCCCTAGCTTACTTTACCCATTCGTTTTACCTTTCTAACTCGAACCCTAAAATTTTCCTACTCGAATCAAACCTCCGAACAAGTGAAGACGAGTGAAACTCCGCTTATCTCCGGTGAAATCTTCTCTTTTCTCTGGCGAATCCTCCTCGTTTCCTCTGAATCTTGGATGCAAAAGAGAAATCCCAAGGCTTCACCTCGTTTTCTCCTACTCACGCCGAATCGTGGTAAAAAACTCAGCAATTTCTTTGCTGCATTGATGTTTTCATACTCTATAATTTCTTGCATTTTTTCTGCATATTTAGGGATATTTGGATCGATTTAATGTGAATTTGGGGTTTTATCTTCATGCTGAATTTGGAGTTTTGCACGGCAAAAGGTGTTATTCGGAGCCAAAAGGTGTTACTCGAAGCAAAAAATGTGTTATTCGAAATAAAAAATTTATTACTCAAATCCAAAAAATATTTGCCATTTTAAAAATATTTTAACGGAGAAAATGAAGTTCGTAAGTTTTAGGGACATTTTAGCAAATATTTTCTAAAAGTACGACTGTTCAGCTAATATGCTTTTCTTAGGGACTAATTAGCAATTATTTTGCCATGTAGGACCAATCAGCAAAAATCCCATTATTTTTCCTTTCCAAATTTTCCCTATAAATTCCTGCAATCCAAGCAAACAAGGGCTACATTTTTCTTATAAGACCGGGCTTTCATCCCCACCTAATTTCTGACCACAAATACAATTAAAACACCCCCCGCCCCCACCCACACACACCCACACCCACCAAAAGGAGGAAAGAAAACAACAACAACAACAACAAAGATCATCACTTTAATTAGACGTAAATGGTTTTTTTTCAAAAAAAATAAAAATTTAGTATACACAACCATAATTAGCATTTCGGTAGTTATTGAAAATAATTTTAGTTAGAGAACTGCTAGAAAAAAAGGGGAATCCATTTTACTTAAAAAATGGATTTAAGATTACTAACATATTCCTATGCCCCAATAGTATATTTTCTGCATAATATCTAGCAATATTTACTTATTTAGCTACCCTGCAGGAAATCGACAAATCCCAACTTGAGTCTCTCCGCCTCTCCTACATTAGATTTGGTTGGTTTTTTTTTTGTTTTTTTTTTTTTGGCCATAAGCGGACTAAGCTAATATGTTTATGGTACTATTTGTTTGTAAATTTAACCCTTGATCAAGACAATTTTTCTCATTTTTTTACTTCATTTTCTAATATGGTAAGCATATTGGAGGCAGTTTCAGCTTGGGGCGACCAAGGACCCCACCCGAAACCAGCCCATTCAAATGGGTTCTCTAAGAACCAGGAAACCAAATTGCACTTGTCTTTCTTCTCTGTTTGGTTGCCGGGTTTTTTTTGTTCCCGGGAGTTATGTGGGAGAAAAAAATACCATGGGAGATAGGTGGGAAAAAAAAAGTCCTAGAAGTATCCCGGTAAAATAAAAAACCCATGTTTGGTTGATCGGACTATGGTGGGAAAAAAAAAACTTTATTTGGTTACTTGAACTCTTGAGAAGAAATTTTTTTTTCTCAAGCTTATTTTTGGTTCCTGGGATTATTTTGGGATGGGATGAAAAGTGGGGTTAAAAAAAATCCCAAACAAGCAATCATTACAAGAGTGGGATTAAAATAAACCTAGTGCTAAAAGGCAACCAAACATGGGATGGGACCAAAATTTTGCTAAAACTGCCTGGAACAAAAATTTAACTGGTGTGGGACCGTAAAGTCAAGCATTTTTTTTTTAAAGTACATTGGGGCCCACTTCATAGGATGATCCAAACCATTCATTTGTTGGGCCACAGTGCAAGTAGGTTGTACCTCGAAAATTATTTATATTGAATGACCCTTCCATCTCTGTCTTTTACTTGCATGGCCACTTGATCGGGTTTTAAATATTCTGAGTAGACGTCATTGGAAATTTGTGACACATGCAGTGACATCTCTTTTAAAGTTTTTAAAAAAAAAAAAAACCTCTCCAGGTTTAAATATTCTGAGTAGACGTCAATGGAAATTTGTGACACATGCAGTGACATTAAAGTTTTTTTTTAAAAAAAATACCTCTCCCTGATGTAATCTCCCCAAAAGCTATAAACTCCATCCCTCCCCTTCGTAAATCTCAATCTTTCCCAGTCCACCATCCATTCTTCCTTTTGGGATTGTTGTTCAAAACTAAGTATTTTTATTTTTCCAAGTTTTTTTTTCTCTCTAATGGCTGATGAAGTCATTCTCTTAGGTTTCTGGCCTAGCATATATGGGATGAGAGCGAAAGTAGCCTTGGCCGAGAAAGGGGTCGTCTACGAATACAGAGAGGAAAATCTCAGCGATAAGAGTCCCCTCCTATTGAAGTCGAATCCCATCAATAAGAAAATCCCTGTACTCATCCATAAAGGGAAGCCAATCTGCGAATCTGTCATCATAGTTGAGTACATCGATGAAGTTTGGAAGGAAAAATCTCCTTTAATGCCACAAGCACCTTACGAACGGGCCAAGGCGAGGTTCTGGGCAGATTTCATTGACAAGAAGGTGAGTTTTCCGTCGTGTTTTAGGAATAAAAATTATCTCTTTAGTCAAAATATGTGAAACAACCAGTTACTCTAAAAGCTTAAGCCGTTACAGTTGGTGTTATTTAATCATGAGAAATTATATGGTGAGTGGGTGTGCATGCAAGTGTAAGGGGAGGCCACCCTTGATAGTTGATCCAAGGATCAAGAGAAAAAAATTGAATAATCACCTTGATGCTTGGATCACATATTAAGGGCGGCATATAAAATCTCATTTAATGATTCATACTTCAACACTCACGTGTAGCCCCTCTTTTTCTGGGTTGGTCGTACACGTGCGTGGGTTTTTAATATCAAGTACTTAATGGGTTTTAAACCCAAGACCTGACATGAGGCAATAACTTTGATACCATGTGGAACAACCAATTATTCCAAAAGCTTAAGCTGATAGAGTTAATTGGTGTTATTTAGGCCCTGTTTGTTTTAGATTATGACAATCGGTTGGGGACTCCACAATCGGTTGTTATAATCTAAAAGAAACAAGACCTTAATCACTGATACTTCAACAAAGAATACATCGGAGCTCGTTTATGAACTATCTAAATACCAAATGTACAGGTATTAGATTATGCGGGGAAGATATGGAAAAACAAAGGAGAGGCTCAAGAGGAAGCTAAAAATGGATTTATAGAGAGCTTGAAGGTGTTGGAAGAAGAGCTCGGAGAGAAGCTGTATTTCGGAGGCGATACCTTCGGGTTCTTGGATGTTGTCATGATCCCGTCCTCTTGCTGGTTTTACTCGTATGAGACATGCGGGAATTTTAGTATAGAAAAAGAGTGCCCTAAGCTGATGGGTTGGGTGAAGAGGTGCATGGAGAAGGAGAGTGTCTCCAAGACACTTCCAGACCCCCACAAGGTCTATGAGATTTTGGGCGTCTTAAAGAAAAGGCTTGGAATAGAGTAAGCCACGATAGAGATTAAACGAACACAAGTGAAATAGTACTCGATGGAATATGTAGCAGTAGTTATGGATGGGCTGTTCTTTTTATTTTCTTAGTTTTCAAGGTTTTGTGTAATAATGCCTTCGAGCTTGTGTTTTGGTAATGAGATGTTGTTGCCATCGTCAATAAAACAAACCTCGATGGGTTGTTCTTTTTATTTTCTTAGTTTTCAAGGTTTTGTGTAATAATGCCTTCGAGCTTGTGTTTTGGTAATGAGATGTTGCCATCGTCAATAAAACAAATCTCTCTCTCTCTCTCTCTCTCTCTCTCTCTCTCTCTCTCTCTCTCTCTCATTTTATTTAAACAAGTAGAAAGCGTTTATTTTTTGAGAAATGTTATCAGCGCTACGGTATTTCGATGATCACACTCCTCACTTTATTAAAAGTAAGGTATGGCCCGAACCATAGGATGATCCAAACTGTCCATTAGATGGGCCACAGCCTAAATAGGTTGTGCCCCAAAAATCATTTCCATAGGTAGTTCCTAACCGTCCAATCTGTAGAGGGACTGAATGTAGAGGGTTTACCCTAACCCTCTATAGATCGAAGGGTTAGTATCAACCTATGGAAATAACTTTTGGGGCACAACCTATTTAGGCTGTGGCCCATCTAATGGACGGTTTGGATCATCCTATGGTGCGGGCCATACTGTACTTTTAACAAAGTGAGGAGTGGGATCATCAAAATACAGTAGTGCTGATAACATTTCCCTATTTTTTTGGGCTTTATTTTGTTTGGATTTTTACTAACTTATAGTAAGTTGGTAAAAGGACAAAAGAATGTCAATTTTAAAAGGGAAATGTTACCATCACTACTTTATTTTGATGAGGGCACTCCACTCTTTATTAAAAGTATGGTATGGCCCGCACCATAGGATGATCCAAACCGTCCATTAGCTGTGGCCCAAAAATCATTTCCGTAGGTTGATCCTAACACTCCGATCTAAATGCACCTATAGATCGGAGGGTTAGGATCAACCTATGGAAATATTTTTTTGGTCACAACCTATTTAAGTTGTGGCCCATCTAATGGACGGTTTGGATCACCGTACTTTTAATAAAGTGAGGAGTGCCATCAAAATACAGTAGTGCCGATAACATTTTCCTTTTATAAATATCTATCATGTAGGGACGTCATACGAGAAAACTACCAAAATGCCCTTTAACACTCACAATTGATACGGCCCACCTACAACTTGGGCAGGCTTCGGATTGGGTTGGGTTTCCTAAGGCCACAACCAGAAATTAAGTAAATCGGGTAAAACCTGTTTGTGGATGGGCCCAACCCAAGTTGCACTCCTACCTAAAAGGGACCCGTTTTTTGGCTCGCCTGTCTGATCGTCTAGGGGTTACTTATCATTTTCACCAAGGTTGTGTCAGTTCCATCAATGGAAACAGGCGCATTAGGCAAATTTTAACGATATCAAGCTGACTAGGTTTTAATTATTCGGCTGTTACTATCTAGATCGGCCGAATAATTGTAGCTGGCAAGTCTTGAAAACAATGAAAACTTTAATCATTGTTGCTGGCAAGTCTTGAAAACTTGAATGTTGAGTTCTTACCATATATCTCTCTGTATCTAGGTTTTCTTTTTTCTTTTTCTTTTTTAGAATTTTGCACTATTTTTCATTCCTATGTTTCTGATTTATCTTGTTTAGGGTTTAAGCGGTTTGTATTTTAGGGTGTGTTCTAGAGATAATGCATGGATGGCTTCACTCACTTTTTGGAAGACAAGTGGTTATACAAGAAAATTTTGATGTAATACATGTATGGATGGCTACACATTTTTTGATATACTTAAATATTTTTGTAATACACAAATTGGGATGTAATACATGAAGCACATTTAATGAAAACAACATCCATTTCTTTTGTTATTTCTATCATGAGCATAATTGTAATGCCACTAGAAGAGTTGTTATAGGCAGGGGGTTTTGTAGCAGAAGGGGTTTATCAACTCTCTGGAAGGGGGTTAGCAACACTCAAAAGCAAGGTTACCAATTTTCGAATGGGCTTATCAAGTGCCTGAAAATTGGCCGATGGTACTGGAGTTTTAGAATGGGGTTTTCAAGTCTGTGGGATTGGGGTTATCCAGTATCAAAATGGGGTTATCAAGTCCTTGAAAATTGGCTGAGGGTACTAGAGTTTTGGAAGGGGGTTTCAAGTCTTTGGGATTGGGGTTATCCAGTATCAAAAATGGGGTTACCAATTTCCTAATGGGCTTATCAAGTCTCTGAAAATTGGCCAAGGGTACTTGAGTTTTGGAAGGGGGTTTTCAAGTCTTTGGGATTGGGGTTATCTAGTATCAAAATGGGGTTACCAATTTACGAATGAGCTTATCAAGTCCCTGAAAATTGGCCAAGGGTATTGGAGTTTTGGAAGGGGGTTTTCAAGTCTCTGGGATTGGGGTTATCCAGCATCAAAATGGGGTTAGCAATTTCCGAATGGGCTTATCAAGCCCCTTATGAACACATTTTTACTTCCTGGTTTTTTCACTTGTTCATTTTCACTATTTTTTTCTTTCTACTCTATGATTCATCTTCCTCATCCACCATTTAAAGGGAGAAGGAGAAATGCAAAACCCCAAAACAAATGAAAAACAAAACCTAGATACGGAGAGATAAATGGGAATGAACTCGTGTTTCAAGTTTTCAAGCTTTCTCACATCCAATGGTGGTTAAACGATGAAGAAGAAAGTTGAACATGAAAATGTAAAAAGAACATGGTAGGGTAAAAAGAACAAAGTTGAACATGAAAATGTAAAAAAAGAGGGAAAGAAGAGAGAAGAGGGAAAAGTGGAAAAGCAAAACGTGTTGCTTAAGAAAATGGCATTTTCATCTAGCTTTACTGACAAGACCTCTTTTGTCCCTCAATGATAATTTCAGAAACGCATGGGTCATGTTGATAATTCCACCTAATTTTTGTCTCCCATTGGTAATTGTTCCTTAATTCATTTAAGTCTATTCATGATGGGTAATTTCGTAATGTTCAAAGACCTTATTCAAATTGACAAATAACAGTTTATTTGGTTTTAGGATACTCTAATGGGAGGTCTGATTTGAAATAAGACAGTGACCCAAACTCAAAAGGTAGGATATGAAAACCACTACCGAAATAAGTTATGGACCAATTACCAATGGGGAACAAACATTAGGCGAAATTATCAACAGGACCCATGCTTTCCAAAAATTATCAACTGGGGACAAAAGAGGTCATGTCAGTAAAAGCTGGACGAAAATATCCTTTGGCATTTACAACACGTTTTGACCTTGTTTTCTCCTTCTTTCCTCTTATTTTACTTTTCTATTATCACCTTTTTGATTTTTTACCCTACTAGTCATCTTCCTCCTTGTTCAGCCACCATTGTTGCTGACAAATCTTGAAAACTTGAATGTTGAGTTCTTACCATCTATCTCTTTGTATTTAGGTTTTGTTTTTCTTTTTTTTTTAGGGTTTTGCACTATTTTTCATTCCTTTGTTTCTGATTTATCTTGTTTAGGGTTTAAGCGATTTGTTTTTAGGTTGAGTTCTGGAGATAATGCATGGATGGCTTCACTCACTGTTTTGGAAGACAAGTGGTTGTATAAGAAAAAGTTGATGTAATACATGAATGGGTTACACATTTTTTGATTTACTTAAATTTATTTTTTTTGTAATACACAAATTGGGATGTAATACATGAAGCACATTGAATGAAAACAACATCCATTTCTTTTGTTATTTCTATCATTAACAGAATTATAATACCATTAGAAGAGTTGCTATAGGCAGGGGGTTTTGTTGCAGAAGCGGTTTATCAACTCTCTGGAAGGGGGTTAGTAGCTCTCAAAAGTAGGGTTATTAATTTTCGAATGGGCTTATCAAGTGCTTGAAAATTGGCCGAGGGTACTGGAGTTTTGGAAGAGGGTTTTCAAGTCTCTAGGATTGGGGTTATCTAGTATAAAAAATGGGGTCACCAATTTTCGAATGGGGTGATCAAGTCCTTAAAAATTGGCCAAGGGTACTAGAGTTTTGGAAGGGGGTTTTCAAGTCTCTGGGATTGGGGTTATCTAGTATAAAAAATGGGGTTACCAATTTCTGAATGGGCTTACCAAGTCCTTGAAAATTGGCCGAGGGTACTAGAGTTTTGGAAGGGGGTTTTCAAGTCTCTAGGATTGGGGTTATCAAGTATCAAAATGGGGTTACCAATTTCCAAATGGGCTTATCAAGTCCCTGAAAATTGGCCGAGGGTACTAGAGTTTTGGAAGGGGGTTTTCAAGTATTTGGGATTGGGGTTATCTAGTATCAAAATGGGATTACAAATTTACGAATGGGCTTATCAAGACCCTTAAAATTGCCCAAAGGTACTGGAGTTTTGGAAGGGGGTTTTTAAGTCTCTGGGGTTGGGGTTATCCAGTATCAAAATGGGGTTACCAAATTCCGAATGGGCTTATGAAGTCCCTTATGAACACGTTTTTACTTCCTGTTTTTTTTCACTCGTTCATTTTCATGTTTTTTTCTTTCTGTTGTATGATTCATCTTCCTCATCCTCCATTGAAAGAGAGAAGGAGAAATGCAAAACCTTAAATCAAATGAAAAACAAAACCTAGATATTGAGACAGAGATGGGAATGAACTCACGTTTCAAATTTTTGAGTTTTCCCGCCTCCAATGGTGGCTAAATGATGAAGAAGATGACTGGTGAGGTAAAAAAAACAAAGTTAAAAATGAAAAACTAAAAAAAAAAGGGAATAGTGAAAAAGCAAAACTTGTTGCTTAAGAAAATGGCATTTTTGTCCATTTTTTAATGACAAGACCTCTTTTGTCACTCGTTGATAATTTCTGAAAAGCATGGGTCCTGTTGATAATTCCACCTAATTTTTGTCCCCCATTGGTAATTGATCCATAAGTTATTGACCCAACCCCTCTCTCTCTCTCTCTCTCTCTCTCATTGTATAATAAGAAGGAAAAATTGCCAATGGAGGACACCAAAATACAAGAATTGTGAACGGGGTACACACATTTGAAAATTTGTTACAGAGGGACGAAATGGGGGTTATCAAGTCTCTAAAAGGGGGTTATCAACCCTCTAAATGGGGTTATAAAACTCTCAAAAGGGGGTTATCAACCCTCTTTAACAAATCTTCAAAATTTTGTCCATTTCACAATTCTTTTATTTTGGTGTCCCCCAGTGGCAATTTTTCCTAATAAGAATGGTAACATATGGTAAAAGGTAATTTTTCGGGTCCAAGACGGGGATTTGTACCTGAAATCAAGACCACGGCCAATCTTGTAGAACAACGGTCATTGTCTTAGTAGCATTTTCCTCGTTATAAAGTATTCTGGCCGGGCATTTTGAGAAGTTAATCTTGGTTTCCATGACCATCTAGGCCATTATGATAGTCCACCGTATCAACGGTTTGTACTGTGTACACAGCCACGATAGTCTATCTCGATTGTTAGGACTAATCCTAACCGTGATCACAATTCAGAAGTACCAGTTGTTGGATCGTGTGGCCATCAGCCCTCGATCGGTAATCCGTGATGCTCTTAGTATAGCCATTAGTGAAGATCATCGCGTGATAATCCCCAGACAGATTACACAAAGCCAATTGCACTTGTTTTCCAACTTGCAATTATATATTATTTTGTATAAACAAACTGATTTTGAAAGGGTGCTTTTATCAATTGTATGGCATGTGCGATGGGGACATTGGAAGGGGATGTACCTACCACATCAGTTGGTGGACCAACTTGGTGTGGGTGGCCCATCAGGGGGTTGACAATATTTCACCTAGTGAGAGAGTAGTTGTCTTAGGTGGTGCGTGTGATTGGTGGTGTGGGGCCCAATGAGTGGAGTAGATGAGTCTCTCATATATGTTGTTTATGGGCTCCTGATCAAAGATCTAACGAACCTAATTGATAGGCCGTGTTGGAAATGGAGTAGCCTCTCCCGAGTGGAGATGGAAGAGCCTTTCCAAGGAAAATAGTTGGAAATGAAGAAGCCTCTCCCGAGTGGAGGTGGAAAAGCCTTTCCAGAAAAGTTGCTGGAAAATAAGCACCCACCACCCCATGGGAGTATAAATACTTTCCCGTTAATCAAGAAAATCACTTTCGTATGTGCTGCAAAGAGAGTTGTATATCAACACCCTCCTGAGGGAACAAGTGTTTTTCAGAAACAGTACCCTAAGCTCTCTTCCAATATAACCATATTGGCATCCATTCACATTGATTTTGAGCACCCAAGTTCTGCAGGATTCTATAGAATCGGATTGGCGGGAATTCCGCTGCGCTCTTCATCAAAGATCTTCACCAGTGGGGGCCACTTGTTCAATGACCCAAACCATTTAGGCTTTGCTATGGATGTGTCATGCATCAATATCAATTCTGTTTGTTTCCTTTGAAGAAAGGAAGGATCCTAAAGAACTGATCTTTCTTTTGGTTGTTGAATTATAGATAGTTGTTTTTTTGTTTTCTCATCATTCATTTAATGACAACAAATTGGAGGGTTAGAATGGTTCCAAAGATGCAAATTTTGGTAGCAATGCCTAATTGCTACGTTGACCGTGCTTGTACGTTGCCTGCTCATATTTTTCGTTCCATCACATAAGAAAAAGGGAAAACTACTAAAAACTCGCTAGATAAAAACGTATCTACAAGAATCCCCTTTCTTTTATCCATTTTACCCCTAGTTCTAGATACTTAGAAATCCTTAAAATCTCTCATTTGACAGCCTAAAAATCTCGCTCATGAAGGCAACATCTCTTGCAAGATTTTACATGGTGTAAGCCCGTATAGTCCATTATTTTTCAAAAAGTATTGTACGTGTCACACTGTGGGATGATGAGAACCATCCATTTGATGGGCCCACCGTAGCATGATCCAACCATTCATTTGATTTGATAGGCACACTGTTCTATGATCCAACCATCCCTTTGATGGGCAACAATGTAAATAGGATGTGGCCAAAAAATCATTTCCATAAGATAATCCCAACTCTCTGATCTATTGAGGAACTGCATATTATAGAAACTGCTATAGATCTGACGGTTGGGATCATCCTATGGAAGTGATTTTTGGGCCACAATCTATTTAAGTTGTGGCTCATCAAATGGATGTTTTGGATCATACAACAGCGTGCCCATCAAATGGACGGTTAGATCATACTGTGCCCATCAAATGGACGGTTTGGATCATCCAAGGGTAGTAGTACGTACTGCTGTTGTTGTTTTTTTGTTTTTTTTGAATAATAACGGTCTGTTCGAGCTTACACTATTTCACCATCTTGCCTTTAAGAGAGAGAGAGAGAGAGAGAGAGAGAGAGATTTTCAAAGGATTTAATTCTGCTTTATGCTCTGTTTGGTTGCCTATTTTTAAGGAGATTGAGGGAAGAACATCTTCTTCAGATTGTTTGGTTGCCTTTTAAGGTCTTTGACCACTAGCGTTGTCGGGCGACGGTCGGGTGATGTGGCACACTCAAGATCTTCTCTCCAAATTTCTTCAAACCGATGAAATTTTTAGAGAAGATCTTGGGGAAATATTTTTGCCCTTACCCCAAATCCCCCCAATATTTGCAAGACAAACCAAACAATGTTTCTTTCTTCCACTCCTAATCCCCCGTTGACTGATCTGCTTTAGATCTCCCCTTTAATCTCCCCTTTGACAGCTGGGATATAGATCTCCCAACGAATTAATAGCATCCAAACAGAGCATTAGTGATGGAGAGATTTTAGGGATTTCTAATGGTAATATAATGAAGTGTATAATGGGTAAAATAAAAAATAAAAAACTATTTTAGGCTTAAAATTGTATCACTGGTAATTATGAAAATTTTGAGGGGATTCTGGTAGATATGTTTTAATCTAGGAAAAATCTCGATTTCAAAAATAGAAAGCGATATATTCGCCCCCTTTGGTTCCCCAGGCCACCCCCTAACACTAAGTCAAGGTAGCGGGAAGAAAAGGGTGCTAATATATCACTTCCCTTTAAAAAATGCTATTTGGAAAAGCGTCCTGCCGACAGTCCCAGACTTTGGACTGACTGGTGCCTGAGCTTTGGACACGTGGTTGTGGAACTTTTAAAATATAGAAAGTCCACTTTTTCTTAACATCTACTAAATGCCTCGCATTCACAATCAGAAGAAGTCTAATCTTCTCCCGTTTTGTCTATTTCTATTTCTCATAAGCCATGTCATAGTGGGGGTGAATTCTGTTGCTTTTCTAGGGATTGTAAGTCACTCCACTATCTACATTTTTTCAATAAAAAGTTCAAGTGGTAGTAGGACAGCACGTTATCTTCACTTTTTTCCACCTTTTCCTCCCTTCCTTTCGAAGCTGTCTTTCTTTGAACTGGGGTAATAAAAAGGGAGACAGATATTCGAGATAAGGTGTTCCGTGGTAACGTGGGATGCTTGGGGCCCTTCCTCTGTTAAACCACGAAAACACATGTTAGATTTTCTTCGTGGCTATGATTATGTACGTGTATTGAACCACTCACTGCTGAATGGCTCGAAACTCCACTCTGGTTGCCTTGGACCCATTTGTTCACGTCAAGCACAGCCTGAACAAAATACCAGCAGTAGGAGTGTCAACCCATCCACTTAGGGTTGGATCCACCTTTGTCTTAGTTATAATCCATCCATATCCGTTAGGCCTCGTTTGTTTTGGATTTTGAGAGCCCAATATGTGAGTCCAAAACTGATTATTGGACTCGAAATTAGGCCATGTTCGTTTTAGATTGTGACCACCGATTGTGAGCCCTCCAACCAATTATTAGCCCAAAATTACATTAAATTATCAGCCAATAATCAGTTGGGAGGCTCACAATCGGTTGTCACAATCTGAAACGAGTATGGTCTTAGGCAGGCTATATATAAAGGTTTTCAATATCATCACAATCTCAGTTTACTTCTAGGTTGATTCCTTTAGAATATTGTTTTAATTGCACAAGAGGACACCTTGCAGCTGGGTTTTTACAAGGACGCCCTTCATTTTAGCATTCCTCAATATGATAGTATAGATACTCCGAGCAGTTAGTATACATAATTCATCACTGGTATCTATTTATGAGGGGCGAGTCAACCTATTTTACAATTGGATTTTCCATTGAATATCTACCGTTAGCTTGCTAGCAATAATAAGCCCATAAGTAAACAAGAGGAAGTCTAAAATGAAGGGCACCCTTCCAATAATCAGAAGAAACGGCACCCCCAATTGGTTACTCATTTTTTTTTACAACTAGTTGCAATCCCATTCACAGGGCCGCCAAAAAAAATTAAATTAATAATAAAATTTATTAAAAGCATATAGGAGTGCAAGAAGAAAATGAACAAATTGCTTAATGAAAATCATAATGAAACATGAAAACTTTGGGAAGCTAAGAGATGTTTCAGAAGAAAACTATTGGATTATCCCTACGTGGCACCACCACGGCTTAGATTAATTTCCTTATTGATGCTATTTTTTATTATAGAGGAAAAATAGGCGATGAAGGGTTAGAGGAAATAGGCGTAGAATAGAGATTAATTAGGGGAGGAAAATGAAAAATTCGGTTTAGTTTTTTTTAGTCGGAACGTTTGGACCATATGAAATAACAAAAGCGAAATGAAAAAAAAAATATAAAATAACCTGGCAATAATTTGTTATGGGGAGAGAGATTTAGGACAACGAAGAGTGAAAGAGAGATTTTAGGAATATTTGTGATACGTTTTGGATTTCTTTCTATCTATATAAAGACTCTTTATTTACATTCTAACTGTTAGAATAAAACATTTGTGACGTTCGAAATCGGTAACCGAATAAAACAGTTATTAGAAACTTGGTTGAATGGGTGTCACGTGGCACACCCTCAGTGTACCACATCCAACTTTATATAGATAGTATAGATTCCCGGTGCTGTCATAAATGCACTTCGGTTATAACTGATAAGTTACCAATGGAGGCGCCCTTTCATCTGATTTTTGAAAGGGCGCCCTTAAGTTTAGACTTCCTCAATAGACAATAATCTGATCAGTGCCTTCTTTTTTAAATCTAGGCAATCGCTTAGGCCTTGTTCGTTTCAGATTGTGGATGGTGAGGGCCCTGATCGATTATTTGCCCAAAGTCAACAATCTGAAACGAACTTATTTGGGCCCACACTATCGACAATCTGAAACGATCAGGGCCTTAAAAAATACGCTTTACGAAGCCATTGGCATTATGGTAATTTATAGCGGTTTCTCGCGCATTTCTTCAAAGCATCCTTGCCGTCTAAAAATCTTCAAAGCTAGAGAAAGAGAGACTCCACTAGCCGCAGTCGCCACGGAAATCATAACTTTCCAGAACGAAAAGGCAAAACCTCATCTTTTCTTCTTATCAGCAGCAATGGCGGAGGAAATTTTAGGGTTAATGAACGAGTATCTACACCGTTCAACACAAAAAGCGATCCTAAAAGTGCTGGAAAGCGTCGTTGACTCGAATTCCTGCCAAACAGGCCTGCCTCTGTTCGTGACTCTGACACTCGCTCCTCTCGAGTTTCTCACTCCCTTCTTAAAGCTATTCCTCTTATCTCTTCATTTATGCTTACCTGTAACTTCAAATTTCAACTCAGAATACACTATTTCTTGAATTTCTACTGTTTTTTTTTAAAAAAAAACGTAGATCTCCTGGAAATCAATTTATTGAATTTCTAGTGTTTTTATAACGTAGGTCCCATTGCCTTCAGATCTTTCTTGCGGAATTACTTTTTTGGGATAATTTGGCCTCAGAATGCACCAGTTCTTGAATTTCTAGTGTTTTTATAACTTAGATCCCCCTGGCAATCTTGATCTTTCTTGTGGAATGCCTTTTTTAGGGATATTTAGTGATTGTAATCATGAAATGCTTGTTTTACTGTTGTTGATCTCCTCTCTTCTAGGCAATCCTAGATTTAGGAAACTTTACTTTGGAGAACGCCGTTTTCGGATCTATTTCGCTTTTCTAATGATTCTTGCTTGGGATCTGTATCTTCCAGAAGCATGAGATCGTGATTTTCGCTCTGTAATTTCCTTTCTTCTTGCAATTCAGTCAGACCCGCTCGATTTAGTAAGTTTTAGATATTAGAAACGAAATCGAGTCTTTTTTTAGCTGTTTTTGTGTGTAGATCTTGCTTCTCCTTGTATTTGCTTCAGAATTGCGCCTCTTTTTTGGCTTTTCTAACTTCTCCATTTGAGATAGTGCTCTTACCCTGTGGATTTTGCTTATTTCATACTCCTTTTCTGCATCTCAAGCGCGGACTGGAGGTTCTGACTGTGTTATCCACTTTTTGATCTCGTTTGGCTAGCAATTTATGTTTTCTGTATTGGTTGATGTAATGCCTAATGCTTTGTTCCGGAGGATCTGAACTAATTTTTCTCTTGCTTCTCTGATTTTTCCTTGCGTTTCCTTCAGAATTGCACATTTTTAGCATGATTTTACTCTGGAGAAGCTTTCTCCCTTGAATTTTCTTTGGAGATGGTCATAGGTGTATTTTCTTCCTGATTATACTCTCATTGCTTTTCACTTCGGAAAATATTTGTCTATGAGATCTTCTCAACGGCAATCCTGAAAATGCCATTTTGGTTTGAAGGATCATAGCGCACTTGAAATATTTTTTAAAGATACTTCATCAAGAACGTCTGTATCCTTCAAATCCTCCGGGGAAGAGGAATTTCAGACTTTTTGCAGCATATAACTGCCGACCCTTGATTTATTCTCAAATTTAGTTGATCTTTTCAGACTTGACGACTTACTTACCTCTTCTTTCCTCCCTTCGCCCTGTAGAAATGATAATTACTTGGTTTTCTCGCATTATAACCCCTTTCCCCTTGGTTATTATCTGGTTCTACTGGGTAATCTGTGTAACATCGCTAGATGACGAAGGTAGATGGCTTCTGGAGTTCAGGAAAGATCTCATTGACAACAACAACACGCTTAAAAGTTGGAATTCATCAGATCTAACTCCTTGTGGTTGGAATGGTATAGGCTGTATTGACTCTAAGGTGACTTCCATTAATATCCATAAATTTAATTTATCAGGAAGTTTGTCTTCCAGCGTCTGCAAACTCCATCACTTAACAGTATTGAACGTGTCAAAGAACATGATTTCTGGTCTTGTCCCTAAAGAGCTTGCTAACTGTGCCAATGTTGTAGTTCTAGACCTTAGCACAAATAGGCTCCATGGGGAAATACTGCCCGAGTTTTGTAGTATGTCTGCCCTACGAAAACTTTTCTTGAGTGAGAACTACCTCACTGGTAAAATCCCAGAGGAGATTGGAAACCTGACATCTCTTGAAGAGCTTGTCATTTACAATAATAATCTCACTGGCATGATTCCCCCGTCAATTAGAATGTTGAAAAAACTTAGGATTATCCGAGCAGGTTTGAATTTTTTGTCAGGTCAATTACCTGTCGAAATCAGCGAGTGCGATAGCCTGGAGATTCTAGGTTTGGCACAAAATAGGCTTGATGGTGTTCTTCCCAGGGAGCTTCAAAGGCTTAAGAACCTAACGGCTTTGATTCTTTGGCAAAACCGTTTATATGGCAGGATTCCTCCCGAACTTGGAAATTGCAGTAGTTTAGAGTTGCTTGCCCTGAACGACAATAGTTTCAGCGGAGACATTCCCAAAGAACTTGGAAAATTATCCAAGTTGAAAAAGTTCTATGTCTATACTAATCAGTTGAATGGAACAATTCCATGGGAGTTGGGAAATTGTAGCAGCGCCATCGAGATTGATCTTTCCGAGAATCTGTTAACGGGTTTCATTCCTATAGAGCTATGTCAGATCCAGACTCTTCGGTTGCTTCATCTCTTTGAAAATCTTCTACAAGGAAGTATTCCCAGGGATCTTGGACAGTTACCCTATCTATATAACGTCGATTTGTCACTCAATAATTTGACGGGTACAATTCCAATAGAGTTTCAGAACCTTACCCATTTGGAGTCTTTGCAACTCTTTGACAATAATCTCGAGGGTACTATACCTCCTCATATCGGGGCTAATAGTAATCTCTCTGTTCTTGACATGTCTGAGAACAACCTTGTAGGCAGCATACCAAAACAACTTTGCAAGTTCCAGAAGTTGATGTGGCTAAGCCTTGGGTCAAATAGGTTATCCGGTAACATACCTTATGGGGTGAAAACCTGCACCTCTCTTGTACAGCTAAGGTTGGGAGATAACCAGCTTACTGGAATCTTCCCTATCGAACTGTACGGCCTTGTGAATCTGACTGCACTGGAACTGTGTCAAAACCGATTTTCAGGCCCGATATCTTCAGAAGTACGCAAACTCAAAAAACTTGAGAGGCTCCTTTTGTCAGATAACTATTTTGTAGGGCAGATTCCTCCTGAGATTGGAAGACTCACAGAACTTGTTAGCTTCAATATTTCATCTAACCGACTTTCTGGAAATATTCCTTCCGAGCTGGCAAACTGTACAAAACTTCAAAGGCTTGATCTTAGCAGAAATTGGTTCACTGGATATGCCCCAGAGGAGATTGGCAATCTAGTAAATCTTGAACTGCTGAAGATATCCGATAACAGATTAATTGGGACCATACCAGGCAGTTTAGGCAGCCTTTCCCGGCTAACAGAGCTGCAAATGGGAGGGAACAATTTTTCTGGTCATATACCTTTTGAGCTGGGCCACCTTAGCTCTTTGCAAATAGCTCTTAACATCAGCTACAACATTCTTTCGGGGGAGATACCATCTGAGCTGGGGAATTTGCAAATGTTGGAATCCCTCTACTTGAACAACAATCAACTCGACGGTGCAATACCTGCATCAATTGGTGAGCTCTCGAGTCTCATGGTATGCAACCTCTCTAACAATAACCTGATAGGGGCAATTCCAAACACTAAGGTATTTCAAAGGATGGATGACAGCAACTTTTTTGGAAACAGCGGCTTATGCAGATTGGCATCAAATTCTTGCCAGCCATCTTCATCACCTTCTTTTCCTACACATCCAACTTCAATGGAGAATGATGCATCAAAAGAGAAAATAGCAAGCATATGTGCAGTGATTGTAGGATTAATCTCCCTGGTTCTTACTGTGGGGATTTGCTGGTTTATAAAGCGTCGGCGGCCTATATCTCTTTCATTTGTAGATCAGAAGCCAGACATGTCCAATGGTTACTATTTCCCCAAAGAAGGTTTCACATATCAGGACCTTCTAGAAGCTACTGGTAATTTCTCAGAGACTGCTGTTGTTGGAAGAGGGGCCTGTGGGACAGTGTACAAGGCTATTATGTCTGATGGTGAGTTGATTGCCGTCAAGAAGCTGAAATCCAGGGGAGAAGGGTCTAATGCTGACAACAGTTTCTGTGCCGAGATATCGACCCTGGGAAAGATCAGTCACCGCAACATCGTCAAACTCTATGGTTTCTGCTACCATCAAGACTCTAACCTTCTTCTCTATGAATATATGGCAAATGGAAGCCTAGGGGAACTCCTCCACAGGAATAAGGAAACTTATTTGCTGGACTGGAGTACACGTTATAAGATTGCTCTTGGAGCGGCGGAGGGTTTGCGCTATCTTCACTGTGACTGCAAACCTCAAATCATCCATCGGGACATAAAATCCAGCAACATTTTACTAGATGAAACACTGGAAGCTCATGTGGGAGATTTTGGCTTGGCCAAGTTGATTGACCTATCTCACTCAAAATCCATGTCTGCTGTTGCTGGTTCATATGGCTATATTGCCCCTGGTAAGAATAACTAAGAAATCATTCTGGACATCTTGCAAACACAAATTATCTCTCCCATGCATTTTTTACTTATGTTGACACTTGCCAACTCAAAATTTTAATTTTTAATTTTTATCAATAAACATGGGTATGGTTTTTTTTTTTTTGTTAGTATTATATACTATGGTACATTTATACTCTATATCAAGGGGAATGTGCTCTACAAACTTATTTTCCAAGAACCAAAATTGTCTCCTTTCTGGTTCATTAATTTTTATCTTCTAAAATGATTCTTGATATTATTTTTGAGCTAACGATGTAACTGAATGCATTGTGCAATACATTAGTATGTCGTTTTTTTTTTTTTTTTGAGCAATGTGTTAGTATGTAATTGACACCTATTTCCACCACCAAGACACTTAAAGCTCCGTGAATTCTGTTTGGCTAGTGACAAAAGGCTCAATGTTGTCGGAGTCGAATGTATCTGTTACATATAACTTGCTCTATGTGATTTGGGTTTTCTTCCTCCTGCTATTGTAATGAATTTTCTCAGAATATGTCTTTGGTTTCTGATAACATTCCGGACTTCTTACCAATGTTTAAAATGCAAAACTCAGTCAAGTACTCAATTGAGCTTTCAATCTAAAACGGTTGTGGAAAAATCAGATTTTTTTAGGTATTTTGTACCTGATTATGTTTTTTTCTAGTTTTCAGAAAACCAAGTTACCCCCTTAACTCGGACTGTGTACCGGTCGAAATAATCCAACTTGTCGAAGTTTTGAATCCTCATTGAGTTTTCAAACATTGTTATGACACCGTGTTCTACCCTCTTATCGTTTCTTTGTCTTTGACTCTAGAAAAGGGTTTGTGGTGCAATCCAAGGCAATAACAATTAAGAACAAGAAAAGAAAGATTCAGCCTAGAAGCAAGGAATGAAAAAGGGTCCAAACCCAAACCCACCCTTGTTGTGCACTTCATCATGTTAACTTCAAAAGGGGGGACCCACAAGCTTGGATGGACTGAAAACTCGAGGAAAATATGTTGTCTTTTATTTATTTCGATTATTTCCGATGTTTACTTAAGCTTTTGGATGGGCTTTAGTCAGGTTTCAGATCTCAATTTAACATAATCAGCGACATTTTTGGCCTGGAAGTTTTTAAGTACAGTTAGAATCTAAGTTAACTTTTAAGTCTTGTGGTGGGTCTGTTTAATTGAGGAAGTGTCTTGGCTTCGGACTCCGTGCTTTGGGGAATGTTTTAGAGTTGTAAAAAGACAAGTATATGGTCATTATATAGGAATTTAGACAGATTTTGTCTTATGGATGATGGTTATGCAATTTACTAATTTAGTTTTATTTTTTCTCTCTCTGCTGTTTTCTCTTTGAAACATTACCAATTTACCATATTATTCATTTAGTCTCTCTAACTTGTATTATATTGAGATATGCACCTGAGTTCATTTTGAGTTTGAATTTTAGATCCATGGCTGAGATTGCTCCACCAATTTGTGTAAGTTACATGAAATGGATCTAGTTAGATGTTTATTGTTTGTGTAAAAACATGATGCTTATGAGGATGATTATAGGTTCAAACTAGTTTTTTGCACATCTTACTAGGATAAGATACTTTGCCAATGACATTTTTTTTTTCAGTTTTAGAATCTTTGTTTGCACATCCATTGGCTTTTTTTGTTGCTCCTTGCCCATGTCTTACCATTTGCTTTTCATTTTTTTCCCTCTCCGGTATTGCTGAATGTTATGTACGTCTGTCCCGTATCTTCCCTAAAATTTTCTTCCTAATGCTTTCAGAACATTTTTAAAGAAGGTATGAAAAGCACTTCTTGCTTAATTTGGATTCTATCTTCTGGATGCATGCAGCCTGATTATCACTTGTTTAACATTGCAGAGTATGCTTACACGATGAAAATTACAGAGAAATGTGACATTTACAGTTTTGGAGTTGTTCTATTGGAATTAATTACTGGGAGGTCTCCTGTTCAGCCCCTTGACGAAGGAGGTGATCTGGTTACTTGGGTGAGGAGGTCAATCCAGAATATGATGCTGACTTCTGGTGTTTTCGATCCGCGTCTGGATTTGAGTGCGAGGAGGACAGTTGAGGAGATGTCACTAGTTCTCAAAATTGCATTGTTTTGCACAAGCACATCCCCCTTCGATAGGCCAACCATGAAAGAGGTCATAGCAATGTTGATCGATGCTAGAGAAACCGCATGTATTTCTCCAACCTCTCCAACTTCTGAAACACCTTTGGGAGAAGCTGCTGCTATCAAAGGTTAGTATTCAAACCATATACTGCCATTACTTATGGTCATTTTTTATTTTTTTTTAGATGGTAAAATAGCCTTTACTTGTAGTATATACACTCTAGATACCAGACGGCTATATTTTAGAGAGTAGTATTCAAACCATGTTCTTCTTTAAAATATAGCCGTCTAGTATCTACTCTCTAGTATCTGTTTTTGGGATAATGAGTTGGCAGCTTTCAGCATAGTTATATGTGGAATCAATAACCATTTTCAATTAGGTTTTGGTACTTTTAGTGGATTACTTGCAACTTATTTCTTATCTTTGACCCAAAGGCATGAGGTATAGACCCATGTGTATTGGCATCTGACAGTGGCATAATGTGTCCGATGGGATGACTGATGACCATCCCCAGCACGCGATAGATTGGAAAATATTTTACTACACAGCTAATGGTTTGAATTGCTAATATGCAAAAATCTTTAAAGTTAAATAGAACAGAATTACATTAGAAGTATTTAAAATATTAACAAACTGGTGCAAAGTCGGAGGTTCGCGGATAATTCTGCAGAACATAGGGGCTTAATGGGTCAATTTGCCAATTAGATAGCCCAAACCATTCACTAAGTCAGATTAAGTATTCAAAAAATAATCAAATCACATTAGGATGCTTACGTTGGGGGTAACCTTTGAGTTAATTCACATTGTGCTTAAAATCTATCTCAAGCATGCAATGACAATAACCGGTCATATCAAAGATAGGGAATATAAATAGGGCTGCAATAAATGTAGGGCGATGATAAATTCGCACCTCCTGTAGGATAATTCGCACCCCTTTAAACGAGGGTACGTGGCTTCCTTTGCTTTTAGACATTTATGTGATGTTCATGATCAAGCCCGTGGTGTGGTGCCTCTGGTGCCATTGGTATGATGCCTTTGGTAATTTAATGGTGTAATGTCCTAACCATGGTTTTAAATTTTGGTTTCGATATGCATTTCGTACCTATGCGAAACCGAAATTTCGCTCGAAATCCAATGGACTATTAAAAGGAATATTTTATTTGTTACGCAATTTCATTCGAAATCCCTGAAATTTCGGGATAACTATAAAGTATAAAGTAATTAAAAAATCGAAAAAATTAGTCGAAATCCCTAAAATTTCGTATGAAATTTCGAACTCGAAATAAAGCAGCGTTTCGGGTATGTGCCGTTTCAGTTTCGGTCTCTACCGAAACCCTAAATTTCGGATTTTGGTCGAAATTTAAAACCATGGCCCTAACTACTATCTTCTTTAAAGTAAGTTCTATATTCTTCGTTACTTCTATTTACTTACACTTACAAGCATACAACCTTCCCTTGTCTTCAATCAATTTCCTTCTTGTTTCTTTTTAATTCATGTACTTTGATCATGTGGGCTGTTGATTTTATGCAGTAAACTTCATTCGATTGATCCATGATCAGGTTCATATCTGAATATTGGAAATCATACAGATTCAGTAAAACCACTTAGCTTTGAGTATTTGTGATATGATGGATCTCTGTTTTTTTCTAATGTTATTCAAAAGTGACGTACCATCTCCAAAAAATTCAAAGAGATCCAATGGTTTGATCTTTGCCAATCATGTACCAATTTTTAGAAATAGCATTATTTTCATTGCATCTTTTTTCTTTTCTTTTTTGAATAATGGTAAATTTTCTTTACGAACCCAACTAGTTTCAGGATTAGACTTAGTCATTTTGAGCTGGGTAGATCCTTTCACCTTCTTCATGAAAATTTTCTAAAGGATTCAATAGCCGACCCCAACTAGTTTGGGACAAAGGTTTAGTTGAGTTGAGTTGAATAATGGTAAATTTTATTAATAAAAGAGAGGCAACTGTGATGGTCAATACAAGAAACAAAGAGACAACTCCAAGCATTCCCTTCCAAATTTCCTACATCACTATCAGATGTGAGATAGTCCCCGATTCCACCACACAATTACAAACTCAGCTCGAAACTGGATGTTTCTCAACACGGGACTGGGTCTTGACCTGGCTAAACTTAAAGCTTGAAAATCTCAAAAGAGATGGAGAAAGACTTTGTAAAACGATCTTAAAAAAATGAAGAACCTGGTATCTCTTGACCAATCTGGTTCTGAATCAACTCAAACCATGACCCTATGATCCCCTCCCTGCACTTTTATGGTGTGTTTAGTTTTTGTTTCGTATTATGATGAAGACACTAGACACGCTAAGGCTAATTTTGCAATTATTTGCAGGCCATGGAGATCTGTAGGTACCGCGACACGACAATGCAGACGGGTTTCACTCTTCCATCTATTTCTGTTAATCATGTATTTTATTCTCATTTCGATTATGAAATGTTTAAAGAGAAGTCCCTTACTACAAAACATCATGATGAAGACATCACTAGGACGTCTCCCTTCAAATAAATTCCAAGGTAATAAAGAGATCCACCTCCTCGCTTTTCCACTCAATTAAATCTCTCCGTCTTCTTTTATGGTAGTTGTTTTTACATGCATTTGCCGCTGGTGTGCCGTAATGAATTAGAGTGTCTGTTTTGACAGCCACATGTGACTTGTTATTTGGGCAATTTACTCCATTTAGAAGCTTTCAAGAATCTCCGTGAAGTAATTGGGTGAAGGATTGTATCAGGTGACCCGATCTGGTTGGCCAACATGTTTTGGGTCTTGCAATTTCTAATCTAGCAGCTAGGATTTACTATGTTTTTTTTGGTAGATAAGCTGTGATTGAACCTTCGACCTCAAGGTTGAAGAGCTATGTTTGGTTGCAGGTATTTACCTCGTAGATTAGTGGTGTAAGTAGTCAATGGGGAGGAGACAAGCATTGGATTTACCCGGAACTTTCCACGTAGAATAGCAATAAGTAGTGTTTGGCTTTGGCTGTGAACCTTGTAGAGTGGTCGTAGGGGGTGCTATTGCAGAGAGAGAGAGAGAGAGAGAGAGAGAGAGAGAGAGAGAGAGAGAGAGAGAGAGAGAGAGCATCATTCCCAATAAATCCAAACCAAATTCCACCTTTTTTTGTGACTTTTGGCTTGGATTTCATAGGAAGGGGACAAGTTGACACATCAGCAGACATGCAATGATGAACCAGGAGACATCCCTGGTAGTCACCAGATTTCAATGTTATTTGGCAACCAAACAAGGAGTTTTGCTAACCTCGTACCCAAATGCCAAGTGAGGATTAACCTTCTGGCGGCTAGGATTATTTGAAAATTCAACAAGAAATATGAATATTTAACAAGAAAAAAGTCCAAGGCCCCTAGGATATGCGGGTTTTAGAATCCAGGTTTTAGTTTGAAGACAACAGTATAAAAGAGGGTTCATGATCAAGCTGTTGTATGCTGTATTTTTTGGATTTTAAGTAAGAACTCCAAGTTTTAGAAATCTCTCTCATATCCTGAGATTTCTAAAACCTGGAAACATGGGACGATCTCCTGCTATCACTATCGGAAAGAAGGGCAAGAAATCAGAAAAAGACGGCTGATCTCTTTCTTCTCTCGTCTCACATCTACAATTTTGAGGAAATCCAAGATTCTAAAACCTGCGTATCCAAACGGCTCCTATCATCCCATTGGTGTTGACCTGGACACACTTTGGCTAATCAGACTAATGGACTTGATCACTGCCTTGACCGCCACTCAAATGTATCCTGAATCTCATCACGCCCCTGCCCAGGGATTAGTGGTGAATCGAATGCCTCAAGGGATAGACAACCGATTGCATCATTCAAAATTGTCCAATTCCCATCTTAACAAAAGTTAGCAATTTGTCCATCTTGGTGAACTAAAACGACCATGACTAGTCCACATACTGAATGCGTTCTTGGTGCTCACCATATCTGATCAGCACAGATCACGAGAGAGAGAGAGAGAGAGAGAGATTTAAACCTTTCTTCCTATGTTATTATCTAATGGACCAAATACACCACTCATGTTCAGCTTGTGCACAAATCCGAGCCTCTGCATCTGTCAGACCGTCCATCTAGTGGGTCCAATTTGGATCAGCCTTGAACAATTGATTATTGGCACTAAACCAATGAACAACGAAAATGGTCACTAGTAAGATTGGGATTAGAATCATCTAAAGATTTTTGGACTTTGATTTCTGATTGGCCTAGTAAAATGGATAATCAAATCATGATAATGAGGCACATCAATTGTTACATAGTGGGCCCTGTAATGTTTGTTCCAATCCTTGGATTCATTTCATGGGACCTACTTTGGATCTCCAACTGCTCAAAAGATCACACCAATGAGATATTCTTGGAGGTGTGAAATAGTATCCGTTTGGATATGCGGATTTTTTGAATCCGGATTTCTTCAAAATTGTAGCTAAGAGACCGCCCTTGTTTTTTACTTCTCGTCCTTCTTTCCGACAACAAGAGAGTAGCATATCCTCCCTTTTTTTCAGAAATCTCAGGATGCATGAGAGATTTCTAAAACATGATTTTCTTACTTAAAATCTAAAAAATGTTGTTAGGACAACGAGAGCAGCTCAATCATGAACCCTCCTTTACACTTTTTCAAACTAAAAGCCTGGATTCTAAAATCCGCGTATCCAAACGGCCCCACGATATAAATAATAGAAATGCAGAACAAGTAGGGATGTGAATCACATTCCGGATGCGAAACGTTGTTTAAATAGTGTGATTTTTTGTGCCATTGGCGATCCGGTATAGGTCAGACCAGATGAACGGTCCAGATCAATCAAAAGGTAGGGCTACCATTTGACAGTTGTGGCGTGCGTCATTGTTAGGTTCCTAGTTCATTCTTCGAACAAAATCTACCAGGGCCATACAACACCGACTGGCTATAGTCGGTGGCATCGTGGAACATTTACCTAACAATCCGGTTGCAAGCCTCAACCTCTTATGACGAGATCTACGTAAGGACCAAGTACCTTACGAGGAAAGTGGATTCGTGCGCTCTCGCTCTCTCGGCTTTCTAGGGTTAGGGTTTTCATCAGCCTCACTCCTCTGTACAGGTACTCCTTCCTTGTAATACTTACCATTGTCTCTCCTATTCACTTCTTATTTCTCTTCTAATTTCTCTAGGGTTAGGGTTTTACTCGCAAATATATTTCTCCAGGTATGCTTCTTGTCTGTCTTGCTTTCTTCTTCTTCTTCTTTGTTTTCTCAGTTTTTAATCTTTCCTTTTCTTCTCCGGCGGTTTAGTCTGAATCCTATGCATCTTGATTTTTTCTTCTATTTCTAACTTTTTGTTTCTTTCTTTCTTTGTTTTTTTTTTGCCCGTCGATTTCTGTGTCTGAAAATAATCTAAATATCTTTTTTTTTTTGTTTATTTCTATACTAGTTTTTCTTCCTGATCATTTGATTTCTCTTTTAAGACTTATCCAAGTGTTTGTCATGTTCCTCCTCCTGCATTTTTTTTTCTCGTTAAACATCAACCCTTAGCCCCTGTTTGGATGGTAAGAAAAACATTTCTGATGGAAAAATTATTCCCGGGAAAAAATTTCTTTCCACAATTTAAAGGGAAATGATATGATTATTGTTAAATTAGCGGGATATCATCATCAATTGATGACTCCTCTAAACAAAAAATTGATTAGGGTTGAGTCAGGTTATATGTTTATAGTGTGTAAAATAAGTGGGAAAGTTTAGGAACATTTTCGTTTCCTAACTTTTCCAGAAATTTCTTGGGTACTTGTTCTTTTTCCTGATTTCCCACATAAACTTTGGAAACTATTCTCCCTTTTACGCATTTGTTTTGATATTTTTACTCTGATTGTCTATAGTCTTCACTCCCTGTTGGTTGAAAATGTATCAAATGTGATTTTCACATAACTTGAGATTTTGGATGTTCATTCATTTGTAGAAGTTCTTTGCTTTTGTACAATCAGGAGGGAATTTCTGTTCAACCGACTTCATTTTCGTCGCCAACATGGGTGAAACCGGTAAGCGCACCCGCCCTGTGAGGGATAATGACAGTGATGAAAAATACCAAAAGCGAAGATTTAATAACAAAGACAACTCAGGTGATGGAGAGTTGGTTGTCTATCGCATACTTTGCCCAGATAGTGTTATTGGAAGTGTGATTGGTAAGAGTGGTAAGGTGATAAATAACATAAGGCAAGAGACCCGTTCAAAGATCAAAGTTGTCGATCCTTTTCCTGGGGCGAATGAGAGGGTTATAACTGTCTATTGTCATGTCAGAAACAAGGATGACACAGAGGTTGATGAAGATGATACCAAACCTATATGCCCCGCACAGGATGCTCTTCTAAAAGTTCATGCTGCTATAACTGATGCAATGGCTAATGTTGGGGATTCTGACAAGAAGCGTAAAGAGGAGGCCCATATTCTAGTCCCGAGTAGCCAAGTTGCAAATGTTATTGGTAAATCTGGGAGTACCATCAAGAAACTGAGAACCAAGACAAAGACGTATATCAAGGTTACACCTAAGGATCCCAATGATCCCACACATTCTTGTGCAATGGACTTCGATAGCTTTGTTCTGGTAATTATCATTCATATTGACCAATTTTCTGAAAATGGAACTTGAATCTGGTTCGTAAGAGGATGGCATCAGTTTAAATCATGAAGCGAATTGTAGATCTTTAGATTTTTTTTTGGAAATTAAATAAAAATATTTATAACTTAGTGATATGGCCAGATTGACTATAATTTAACATTTCCAACAACTATTTGCCAATTTTTACCATCTCATCGCTTCTGGTAAAGATCTGTTTCAGCATAACATTCAGATATTGGAAGGTGATAGTTGGTTTCAGAATGTATCTGTGAAATTCCATTCGCCCCCCTTCAAACCATGAAATCGAACTGATTTAAAATCATTACCAAAGATGGAGTCCTGTTCCATTTCTTTATGAATTGTTTGATTGATTTACAGATAAGATTCAAGTTGAAACATGAATTTGTTTCTACAGATTCAACTGTACTTATAGCATTTGAATTCTAATATGTTTTCATAGAATATCGATGCTTAGTTAAATAGCATTTTGATTCATTTACAGATAAGATTCAAGTTGAAAAATGAATTGGTTTCTACAGATTCAACTGTACTTGTAGCGTTTGAATTCTAATATGTTTTTCATAACATATTGATGCTTAGTACAATAGCATTTCCACTTATATTCTTTTATCCAGGCCCGTTGATTATTCAATTATTTTGTGGTTTTGGAAACTTTCATGCTTTTTAAACCAGCTAGGCTGAACTGGTCAATATTTGATTCCAGAGTATTCATTATCTCCAGTAATTTATTTGCTTTGTAACATAGGATTTAGCTATACTTCCAGTTTGCCTAGTAAGATATGATTTTCCACGATCATGCATTTCTCATGTATTTCATAGGTTGCACTTAAATATATAAATTGCTGTCATTGGCATGAATTTGTTCTTGTTGACATCTTCGTGCATTCGAAAGTCAATTGAATGAATACATGAATATATCTGGATCTAGCATGTTCCTTATAGAGTCATCTTCTGCGAGAGGCTTGTCACAATGCATAAATCTTGACTATCTATACGAGGGATAATGCTGGGCATTTGCTGGAAGTTGTCTTGTCAGTCATGTGCATCCTTAACCTTTTTTTGTTTGATGGTTACAGTTGCAGAAGTTCTCTTTTTTGGCATTGATGGTTACTGTGCTGTGTTGGATGTTTCGGGCAATTTTTAAACACTAATATTTTGTTGGGAACTTGCCCAGAACCACAACTGGCTCAGCTTGAGCTAGTCAGTCACTTGTATTTTGTCAAGAACTTGCCCAAAACCAGAATTAGAAGTCAGCTGGAACAAGTCATTCGCCGTCTCGACTTGGCTTATTTAGTGACTGTCCCAGGGAGTTTTGATTTAACTCCATTGTCAGACATGTATTTGATTGACTTGGTAGGGCCAAAATGAGTTGACCTAGGCAAGCTACTATTTTTTTTCTTGTCATATTTTAATAATTGTTTTGGGGTGTTTGATACTTTGATCATTTGAAAATTTTAACTTTCTATTCCGTTAGGTATTGGTAATGTAATGTAGAGTTTTGTACGTGTGTAAATTCACACAATATAGTGTTACATGCATATAACTATGGTGCGTATGGGTAGTTATAATCTAATTATTGTCTAGTTGTAGGAATGTGTTTTAGAGTTATGGGAGTTAGTTGTTGAGGATGTGTCTTGTTAGTGGGTGTTGGTTACATGTTATGTGTTATGTAAGTGGGTTAATGGGATAGTTATGTGGCACTACCTTCATTCTTGTATTTAAGAAGTTTATGTTAATGAATAGGGAAGAGAAGAATTTTACAGCACAAATGAGACTTTGTTCTAGGAGAGTCATGGTTCCTCTCGAATCGAGCCATTAGGAGGTCCGGTTGCCTCGAATCAACCTCTCTCCCCCTCGTTTCTATTTTCTATTTTGTTTATTTGTGCTATGGCGAATTAGGCACGTAACAAATTGTAATCAGAGCGGTAGATCTTGCGCCATGGCTCCGCTGTCAGAGATTTTGGAATCCCTACGCGATGATTTCCGGTCAATCAAAGTGAAGTTTTTGAAAATGATGGAGGAACATCGGCGAATCATGGAAGGCTTGGAGAAAATCAGCAAAGAGATCAAAGAGATGCGTAAAGACGGAGAAAAGTTAAATCTTGAGAAAGTTGATGCTCACGTAGAGAAAATTGTGAAAATCAATGGCGACGAGGATGAAAAATTCTATTCCTTTCCAACTCTGACAGCACCAAATTTTGAAAGCAGGGTTCGCAAGATCACTGTCGTCACTTTTGAAGAATACGGAGGTCTAAAGTTGACTGTGTTTCTCAATCGAAGTGTGCCCAGTAAGATTTGGGACCCCGGCGGAATACAATCTTTTCTACAGTAATTCGACCTTGAGGACAAGGTCGATTCTAGGGGGGAAAGAATGTTATGTGCATATAACTATGGTGCATATGCGTAGTTATAATCTAATTATTGTCTAGTTGTGGGAATGTGTTTTAGAGTTATGGGTGTTAGTTATGTTGTATGGGTTTAGGGTAGTGGGAGTTAGTTGTTGAGGATGTGTCTTGTTAGTGGGTGTTGGTTACTTGTTATGTGTTATGTAAGTGGGTTAATGTGGTAGTTATGTGGCACTACCTTCATTCTTGTATTTAAGAAGTTTATGTTAATGAAAAGGGAAGAGAAGAATTTTACAGCACAAAGGAGACTTTGTTCTAGGAGAGTCATGGTTCCTCTCGAATTGAGCCATTAGGAGGTCCGGTTGCCTCGAATCAACCTCTCTCCCCTTCGTTTCTATTTTCTATTTTGTTTATTTGTGTTACGGCCAAGCACGTAACATATAGCTTTACTTCTGATTATACCTACCTATTATATGTGTGTTATGCATTTCAAGAAGGAAGGTCTTTGATGTCCGTAAAGATGATGTGAATTCAAGATTCACAGATTACTTTTCTGGGAAGGAAAGAAAAAGTGAAGAAAGGAAAAAGATCAAGAATAAGGAAGATTAAGATCAAGAAAGATCAAGAAGGAGATGAAGATAAAGAAAGATCATGATCATTAAGATCAAGATCAAGATTAAGAAAGAGGGATGACAAGAATAGAAAAGGGGTGCGTTTTATGAACCCAATCAGGAAGGGTGAAGAAGGAAATGAAAAAAAAACTAAAAAAGGGAAAAGAGAAATGAGACTAGAAAGAAAGAGATACAAGAAGAAGAAGGGCAGATGGAGAAAAAGATGTAAGAAGTGAGAAGGATAGGGGGGTGTTTGCTTATGCTCTTAGCCGAGTGGGGATGAGGGGGAAGAGGAGATTATTAATTGTTAAGATAATAGAAAGAAGGACAGATACCATTAAGAAAACAGAAAGAAGGAAAGATAGGAGTTAGGGTAGAAACATTATTCCATCATTGCATAGCATCCAAGAGAAGTGTCCTGAGGCTACTTATGTATAAGAACTGGAAGAGAACGAGAAAGTTCTAAAACCCCAAAGAAAACGTAACACTTTAGAAATAAAATGTCTTCTAATGACTGAAAGACTCCCCACTTCGTATTAATATGTGTACGAGGCTTATGACTTAAAAAGACTTAAATAACACTCTCAAAACTAAATAAAACTCTTTTAACATTAACGATGGACCCATCTTCTCACAACTTGTTGCTTATACAAAAGACTTAACTTGAATAGCATTTGGTAAACTAATTTTTCATGAATTGTTTTCCAAAATAAAAAAATTTCCCCATTCTCAAGGTAAATTACCAACCTACTACACCCGGGAAGATTTTTCCCTAGGTCAAAACACCCCCTAAGTCCCTGTTTGGTTTGCACGAAAAACATTATTGACGGAAATTTTTTTCTTCTTTCCACGATTAGAAGGAAATTGTATGATTATGGTTAATTTAGTGGGATATTATCACAAATTGAAGGCCCCAATAAGTATATATTGAATAGGGTTGGTTCAAGTTATCTTTTTTTCATTAAAAAAAAGTAGGGAATTTTAGAATTTTTTTGCTTTACAAACTTTTCCAAAATATTCCTGCAATCCAAACAGGGCCTAATTGTTCCTCATTATGGATTTTACCTGAGGTTCGCATCTTACCTCTTGTATTCTGACTTGGTTCACTGCACACTGCCCTGAAATCTATGAGATCTTAACTGTAACTTTTAAACTATTAGGCAACCATGGAGTCGAAAGTCACTCATAAAATAGGACACACTGAAATTTGAATGCCCTTAATAGTTTCGTTCAAATTGCTAAGACATACTGAATTCTTTGTGACTGCCTATTTTGTACCCTGAATTCCCTGAAACCTGAACTGTAACTCTTAAACTTTTAGGCAACCATGGAGTCAAAAGTCTGTTTCAAAGTCACTCCTAAAATAGGATACCCTGAAATATGAACTTATAATAGTTTGCTATACATAAAACATGAAGAATCATATGTGCCATCATTTATGTATGCATTCCATGATGTAGATCTAGAATTTCTAAATGTCAATCCCAATGTTTACCCTAGAGAACCTTGTTTTCTTGATAAAAGCTATAATCCCTCAGTTCTCCAACTGCTTATGGGTTGGTGCACCTCAATTTGATTTGCAGTTTTTTTATACCACAGCTACCGGGATCCTCCATCTCCAAATCTTAGACCTATATTCGAGAAATATCTATGTGCCTTTCGTTTTTTTCCAAGTGCTGCCTCATGATTTTTTCTTTTTTCTGTTATGTCTTGAGTTGTACTGTTATTTTTATGACTAGATAAATGGAGACATGGGAGCAGTAAAGAAAGCATTGTTTGCAATATCTGCAATCATGTACAAATTCTCTCCAAAGGAAGAGATTTCTCTCGATACAACTGTGCCTGATCTTCCCCCAAGCATCATTATTCCATCGGACGTCCCTGTTTATCCAACCGGTGGCTTTTATCACAGTGCAGAAGCTAAGGCTCCCGCTCCTAGGTCAGGGCCGTCGGTCATGGGTACAACACAACATATCCCGGAACTACATGGATACACTGATGCTCCATGGCCTATGTATTCCTCTGCCCTTCCTGTTGTTTCTGGTTTTGGTGGTTCATCTCCATCTGAAGAGTTAAAAGTACGGGTATTGTGCCCATCTGACAAGATAGGGCGTGTTATTGGCAAGGGAGGGAGTTCCATTAAAAATGTGAGGGAGGCAACGGGAGCTCGCATTGAGGTTGATGATACAAAAGATGAAAGAGATGAATGTGTTATCACTGTCACTTCTACAGAGGTGAGGCATGCTACCATTATTTCCTTAGTTATATCTATATTTTCTATCCATTCAAAAATATATATATATATATATCTATATTTTCTTTCACATCATGGGGATTACAAATGATATCTTTTGGCAGTCTGTGGATGACCTGAAATCTACTGCCGTCGAAGCTGTCCTTTTGCTTCAAGGAAAGATCAATGACATTGACGATGATGATGACACGGTGAACATGCGTCTCCTTGTTCCACATAAGGTTATTGGTTGCCTTATTGGAAAGAGTGGATCCATTGTAAATGATATGCGTAAGAGAACTAAAGCTGATATCCGTATCTCGAAAGGTGAAAAGCCAAGATGTGCTAATAGTGATGATGAGCTTGTTGAGGTTTATTTCTGCACCTTTAACTTGTTTTTTTTTTTTTTCAAGTGGTAATTGTTTGATTATATACCTCGTAGTTTTCTTCCATTTCAAAAAAAAAAAAAAACATTGTAGTTTTCAAAATTTGATTTTTCTCCCTTTTCGTCCAGGCGATTGGAAAGGTTGGTAGTGTGAGAGATGCGCTTGTTCAAATTATTTTAAGGCTCAGAGATTATGCTTTGAAGGATAAGGAAGGTGGTCACAGTGCTCCTGCTGCCGATTCTGTGTACTCGAGTAGTTTCTCTGTGCCATCAGTTTTGCCTAGCATTACCTCAATTGGTTCTTTAGGTTATGATCAACGAGTAGAAACTGGAAGTGGATTGGGTATGCTTTCTTCTAGCAGCAGCCTGTATGGATATGGATCTTTCCAGGTACTTTGTATTGTGTGACGGGCACATCATTTTTTATTCTCAGTCCTTAGTCCTTTTCTGTTGTTGTTACTTATACCACAAATTTTGACTTGGAATTGGGTGAGTAGATTTTGTTTGGCCAGGGTCTGAGTACAGTTTCCAGGCAACAATTTTAGAAAATACAAAAAATTGGCAAGCCAATTGTTAACAACAGACATAGTCCAATTGTTTTCAGCTCAGCAATGTTTTTCATATTCTTGGCATAGGTCAACTTGGAAATTGGAAATAAGTCAATTTTTGACTTGAGTCATAATATTTGAATATTAAGAACTACTGCACTATGGCCGTAACCTGGAAAGTACTTTGTTTGGTTTTGGACTTTTGGTCGAACAATTTGTGTATGTGAAATGTAAATGCTCTCTTCCTTTCGTAACCAGAACATTTGTTTTGGCACCATTCAAAAAAGAAAAAAACAACATGACATTTTTTGTTTTTACTTTATGTGAAGGTTGGGAAGATCTTGAAAGTACTTTGTTTGGTTTTGGACTTTGGTTAGACTACTTGTGCATTTGAAATGCTACTGTTAATGCTCTCTTCCATTAGTAACCATAACATTTTTTGTTTTTACTTTATGTGAAGGCTGGGGAGAATGGCTATGGATCCATCCATCCATATTCATCGAATCCATATGGCGAGGTTTGGGAGACCTCGAATGTACTTTGTTTGGTTTTGGACTTTGGTTAACTACTTGTGCATGTGAAATGCTACTGTTAATGCTCTCTTCCTTTAGTAACCAGAACATTTTTTGTTTTTTCTTAATGTGAAGGCTGGGGAGAATGGCTATGGATCCATTCATTCGTATTCATCGAATCCATATGGCGGGTTTGTATTTCCAACCTGCAGTCTTGTATTCTTTATTTATTTAACTCAAACTCAACTCAACTCAACTCAACTCAACTCAACTAAGCCTTTGTCCCAAACTAGTTGGGGTCGGCTAATGAATCCTTCAGAAAAAATTCAGTTATTTATTTAACTGTATTTTCTTATTATTATTTTTGAAATGGAACTGTATTTTCTTATTATTCTGCCTATATAGATTGCCTTCAAGCCTCGAGGTGACAATTCCTTCAAATGCTGTGGGTAAAGTGATGGGAAGAGGTGGAGCAAACATAGCAAACATCAGGAAGGTTAGTTGTTTTCCTGATCTTTATAGTAAATTTGGATGGCGTGGAGAAGTGATTCCATTGCTTCTTTGTTCCAGAAACTCCATCCCTAATACTTGGAAAAAAAAAACATATCCAAGAGACTACTTGTCCACATGCACCGTGATCTGGACCATTTGCATCCGGTGGATCTATGTCACAAATATCGTTCTCGGGAATTTCTTGGCTAGGGAAAATCTCGGGATCTCTCTCTCTCTCTCTCTCTATATATATATATATATATATGGGTTTATATCGAGAAAAGCGATAAAAACAAAATTATTTAAAATATGAGAAAAGGGATCCTGCGCTTGAGTGCAGGAAACAAGATTGGGGCCACTTTGTCGGGGTGATCCTAAGCATTCATTTGAAAGGTCTCATCATGGATGGGGTGTGTACCAAAAATCAGCTTCATTCATCATAGGGTGTCCATTTGTGGTGGTGAAAATGGATAGATACTGTTTGTCCGCTAATTTGCCCATTTTCACCCCACAAATGGACACCCTATAACCCTAAGATGATCCAATGGAGCTGATTTTTGGTGGACACTCTATCCATGAAAGGGCCTTCCAAATGAATGCTTTGGATCCCTCCAACAATGTGGGCCCCCCTGTTTTTGCACTTGAGCGCAGAAACCCTTTACTCTTAAAATATATATAAATATATAAAATTTGAGAAAAAATATAAAATAAAAATGTCGTAAAAACATCGGGATAATATCGTGATATTATCGAGCATTTTATGATAAAAGAGAAAATGTTGCTATATTTTTAACATCTCAGGATTATTTCTGGATTTTGTCGTTTTATCAAAATGTCACGATAAAAACGTGATATTTTAAAAATATCAGAGATATTTGTGACATAGCAGTGGATCCACATTGGATGGCTCCATGGCCCAGAGGCCAGAACTAATATCGGTTGAATTATTGTAAGTTTGTAACCATACCTCCAAATGAGCCGTTGAAGATATTATGGGTAATGGCTCATATTCAGTGCTCAAGTTTATTTACCAGACAGGTTTGATGAATTGATGTGATTTCTAGCTGTTCCATCAGTAGTTTCAAAACTATCCGACGTCATTGTGGACTCTCCCGAGTCAACTCCTCTTTACCATGGTCGCGTTATTGTCCGAGTCTGCATTTTGCCCTACAATGTCAATCAAAATTCCTTTGACCAACTGTCGAGAGTTATGACTGCATCAACCAAGTACTAAACCGCGTCAATTGAGTAGTCGATTGCGTCGTGCCAAGTTGACTAGGATTTGCTTTGGCCATGTTTTGACCCGTGTCCGCGTTTTGAAACATTGAGTTCTATCCACACTTGGACCCCCACCACATGAATGGTATATAGGGCATTGTCCTCCCGTTCATTTAGAGATAAAAGTTTGACCAGTCAACCTTGCTATAATTTTTATTTGGTATATGCATTCAGTTAGGGAGTGAGCCTTGGTGCAACGGTAAGGTTGCTCCATTGTGACCTGGGGGTCACAGCCCTCATGGGTTCGAGTCACGGAAACAGCCTCTCTGCAATGCAGGGGTAAGGCTGCGTACATGTAGCCCTCCCCTGACCCCACAATGGCGGGAGCTTCGTGCACTGGGCCACCCTTTTTAATATGCATTCAGTTTCAACTTGCTTATATTCTACATATTTTGTGTAACTGCCCATCTATATATTATGCAATGCTGGGATGCTTGCAAAAGTCTATAAGGAGCATTTCCAGAGTAACATGCATTCTTAATAAATAAACACTTATTTTGAATAGGGACGGTATTTTGTCATTAGTCCCAGGATTTTGCACAGAGCAAAAGCCAGCTATGTTGAGAGCTACACAGTGTATTTTATATGTGCACATAATCTCTATGTTCAAAAACTTGCTCTAACTCAGCTTAGTTACAAAAGTGCCACAAGGAATCCAATCACATTAGCTGTTTGGGTAGTCCTGGGGGATACGGGAAACACATCCGTGTCGGGAGTGTTATGGAAAAGTAATGGGGCTGGATCAGATTATCCCCTCATGGGTGCCACAGACACTCTTTTCTTGGTGTGTTATTTTGAAGGATTTGTGTGATGAGCCAGTTCTTTGCAGACTTACTGGAAATACCCTTGGAAGCGTGCTATTTGGGAATCGTGTTGCCTAAGCAGAAAATGCAATGCTTCCCAGAAACCGGGGAAGCACATTTTCAGTTTGTGGGAATTGCAGTATCGAGAGAGAGTTTTCTTATAAGCTAGGTTTAGGGATTTTTTTTTTCCAAATTACACGAGTACCCTTCTAATTGAACTTATTTTCAATTGAATAAATGGTTTTTTCGTAAATATCATAAACCTGAGGTATAATTATAGTTTTCTGCATTTTATGGGAATCACATTTTGTTTCAGGAAATGCAATTTCTGAAATCCAAATTTGTGTTTTCATTCCCTTTTTGTTACTTTCCTTGACACTTCCCTCTCCGCCCTTCATGAAAGCTCTCACTTCCTGTGTTGGCAATTATCGTCTTGTCTTTGGAGAATTGTTGAAAAATTTTTATGCAACGTCTGTCGCACACCATTTTCTTCAAAGACGTAATTGTGCTTTCCACACTTTTTCTTTAATTAATGATGTCACTCAAGTTAGATTTGATTGAAAAAAGATGAGTGGGCTTTCATTGCGTAATAATGTAGGTATCTCCTGTAATATCAAGGGTATCTTTACTGTATGTAAAGTTCTGTGTTTTGGAAGTTGGAACTGATTGGTGTTGGATTTGCTAGTATCACGTTTCCAATGACTTATTTTTTGCAAAATTCTGTGTTTTGCAGATCTCCGGGGCAACGGTAGAGATTCTCGACTCAAAAACTTCCCGTTCTGATCGCATTGCCCAGATTTCTGGGACACCTGAGCAGAAACATATGGCGGAGAACTTAATCCAGGCATTCATCATGTCCACTTAACTTTCAGGATGCTTTCAATAAACTGGAAGGTGATCTCTACTTTGATTTTGGGGTGCTCTTCCTCAGAGGTTTCCTTTCCTTAGTTTCTTTAGGCTTCTTTTTCTTTAGGTTTCTTCTGGAGACGGAGGACGTAGCCCTAGAAAGCCTACTGGCACTTTCTTTGTTCTTCCTCCTCAACTCAAGATTCTGGAAGATTCTCAGCGGACTATTTTTGGGAGATTATTTCCTTTCTAAGTTGATGACTTCTCCAGTTATCTTAGAACTTATAGGATCTTTCTTTCCTGTTTTTCTGTTTTATCTCACATGATCTCTAGGTGGCGTGGGCATCATTTGATCTCCTGTTTGTGCCATGCTCATTAATGATGTTCTATGCCAGAGTTTACTCTTATGACCTTTACTTATTCGTAATCTCAAACTATTTATGTTTTATTTTCTTGTTGAGCGTTCCTTGTCCCTCAGCTTTACAATTGTGATCTATCCGTTGGCATACAGGTATGAACCCACTGGTAGGTTCTTGTTTTCTCTGTATCCTCCGTTTCAATTATGTAGATGCTAAAGGGAAATACTTGCGGAAACTATACCTGCAATATATGGAATTCCTTTTCGTTATGCAGCTTCCCTTTTCTGGAATTGTTTTTCCTGACTTGGAAAACAGAAGAAATGATAATGAAAATCACCGGGCCCTCAGCACTTGGGCTTGGTTCTTCAGTTCGGTTTCAACATAGCCCCTTGGCTTTCATGCACACTCGCTGTGATTTTTTCATGTGATTGTTCCTCTAGCCTGACCTGAATCTTGATCCGGGTGATTTTTTCCCCTTGTACAAATGCTCACATGCACTCTCTTACTGATCTTGATCTGCATGCTGTTTGCTTGCTCATACTCCCCTACCCTAGGTTACATTGGAAAAGTTAGAAATCAAGCTAACAATATTGGTTGGAAATTTCTTCAATTACGTCTCTCGTCCTTCATGCAGTCTTTTATAATAGCTTAAACCCGATATTTTCTTCTCCAAACGAGACTAATAGTGTCCGACTGACCCATTTCTGACTGTCAATGCACAGAGTCTAGGCCTGCTATGCTTTAAAACCTACGATTTTTTTTACAGCATAGTTTCTTTGATCTTTTTTCTTTTTCTTTTTTAATTTTGAAAGATACCCCATTTATTAAGATGAAACAAAGCAGAAATACAGAGGCCACAGGGACAGACATCGCCACCGAAAATTACAGATCCTGATTAAAAAACAAAAACAGGAATCCACAAACCATTTGAAAAAAATTTAAAAAATAGGAATCCACAAACACAAGACACACACCTGATGGAGTCCAGGGGAAGAGAAATAGAAGAACAAGAGAAGAAGAGAGGGTAGAATCTGTAATCAATCTTATTTCATAAAAAAACTAATTAAAGTTCAGTACAGTATATAAGCAATAAAATAACATGGAAATAAATCCTTAAAAGTCCTAATGGGCAAATATGCCTCTTAATGGGCCTACAATCTGCAGCATTAATTGCATCATTAACTGATGCAGGCAAGGGAAGAGAAATAGAAGAAAGAGGAGAAAAGAGAAGAAGAATAGAAGAGGTTAAGGGAAAAGGAAGAAGAGGGGAAGGGAAGATTAGATGCGAGAATCTGTAATTAATCTTATTTCATAAAAAAAACTAATTAAAGTTTAATACATCAAACCCTATATATAAGTAATAAAGTCTTATGGAAAATAAAAGCCCTATAAACTAAAAACATGGAAATTAAAATCCTAGAAACTAAATAACATGGAAATAAATCCCTAAAAGTTCTAATGGGCAAATAGGCCTCTTATTGGGCCTACAATCTGCATCACCACCCTTCTAGCACATAAATCAAATCCCCTCATCATCACCCTTCTAGCACATAAATCAATTCCTTCTTATTCACAAACTCTTAAACTAACAACTCTGCCCTCATTTTTCCAATCCTTTTGCCATCTTATCAGCATATTCATTAGTTGACCGCTTCTTATGGCTGAAATCCGGTGCAATTTTTCGAACAAGATCGCTAGTTTTTCTTGGTCTATTTGCTTTGTTGTTGGCCCGTGTTATAATGTTGAATCACTTTCTTTTATTATGGTGCTAGACCATAGTTGCTACCATAGATGCCCCAAACGTGTGGGAAGCTCGTTTCTCCAAAAATGTGTTTCGGAAACGCGAAACAAAAAATAGGGAAACGTTTTCAAAATGCTTGGAAACATAGGAAACATACGGGAAACTTCTGTGAAACATGCAAGAAACATATCGGAAATGCATGTGAAACATATATAAAGCGTTTTGGAGAAATCATAACCCCCCCCCCCCAAAAAAAATAAAATAAAATAAATGCATGTATTTATGCGTAAAAGCTCGTAGAAATTTAAAACTTATAAATTTCAAATCGATAAAAACACATATTCATGTTTCCCTTGTTCATACGTTTTTCTTTTGACGTTTCTCTATCATTTTCGGAATGTTTATAATGTATTTCCCAAGACATTTCTTGATGTGTTTCTTATATGATTTTCTACTTCTTTCTCACTTTCCTTTTCCCCTCTATTTTATTTCTGTGTTTCTCGCTTTTGTTTTACGTTTCACTTCCCGAATTCGTTTCTCAACATGGTAGCATAAACTTAGCGAATCATCTCAAACCCCACATAAGAGCTCTTGCTTCCTTCTAGTTGGCGTCACACACTCCGGTTGTTCTTGAAAAAGAATGAATCAACTCGTGGAGGATGCCGCCAATGCCCGCACAACCAGGATTCCCTTTTGAGCTTTCATTAAAGTTGAGTTTCTCCCATCTATTTATGGGAGGACTCTACCCTGGCAAAACTTTAATATGGATTCCTTTTTCACCAGTTATTATTATCCAATTTCTAAGGATTTCTCCCATGCTATAATTGGAGATAACTTGCTACTTCTTCCCCAAGATTTATTCCTCTCTTTCCTAATGTGTCGTGCTAGTGTAAAAGGCATTGATCTCAATAGATTCTTGGATCAATATTATACAGTTCAAAAGATGGTTGTCTTGTTCTCACCGTATGGAGAAAATTGAAAATTTACAGGCCAATGAGTTATGCCAGTAGGCCAAATGTTGTCCTACTTTTATGGGCTTTACTTCTTTTTTTTCATATACAACTATGAATTTTGAGGTCAAGGATTCTTTCATGCTGTGGGGGATCCCTTGATAGGACGGCTACATCTTCAGTGTAAATGTTTTTAAACTGTTTGGTAAGCCTTTCCATTTGGGCGCTGATCCACAGAAATTGTTTTATTTACATTGTAGACACCACTGATTGGATGGGGATAACATTTATCGTTTTTATTTTTAGATTGTGGTTAGTTCATGTATGTTTTGCCAGTGTCTTAGTACATACATGCCCAAAATTGGCCTTTGACCATTAATCATAAAAATGAAGATGATCTCATACCAAATCCTCACACTTTCTGGAAATATGTCAAAGAAGGGGTTGTCAAGCCTAGATTACTCTCTACAATTTGCAATGTTTGTATCCAACTAATCTAAGGGCCCATTTGGATGCTGAGAAAATTTTGATTTGGATCTCTCGCATTTGTGGCCCTTTTTGTGCTGTGATTTGGATCCGGATCAGATCCTTTGATTTCCAAATCAGCGACTGACAGTGGAAAAAATCAGATTTCCAAATATGTTGTGGGAATAAGTATGTGGAAATCCACACCTTAACCCTCTTTGCTCCTCAACCTCTCCCCTCCAGCAGGAAACCCCCTTCCCTCTCTGTCTCTCTCTACATGAGCTGGTGGATCTATTCGTTTTGTGTTCAAAATTCAAATCCAAATCCAAATAAAAAATATGAGGTGTCCAAACGTGCCGAAGTAAATTTTCTGAAGCACCCATAGCCAAAAGCCATCGGTATCTTTTATTCTATGCGTTGGGCCAGGGAAAGTGCAGACCTATAATAAAACAGAACCAACCAATTGAATCAGCTAGTGAGTTGGGCTAATTGTTTTAGCATCTGGGCTCTGATTTTTTTTCTCGGTTGTTGCCTCTCCTGAGGTCTCCAAAATTCATTTTACTCGGTGATGTCGCAGAAAATCAATAGCAACCAAGAGATCTCTTCATTGTCTATTAAACTGGGTTTAAAGAGGGCAATTCATTGCTCTTCCTAAGGCAACACGTTCTCCTCTGAAGAGCTAATTATGTTTGAATATGATCACAGTGTCTACAAGATTGTTCTTTGATCTCTGCCTTTTAACTTCTTTCTTCATTACTGGTTTGAACTTTGAATAATCATGGAAGAGTGTATTAAACAACGTTTCAATTGCATTTTATATGGACTGCTCTTTATTTGGTTTCACGCGTTGTTGCTGGAGTTTATTCCTCTCCACTTTTTCACAATGTCTTTTTTCAAATGCTTGCAAATGCGAGATTTTGTAAAGACATTCTGTTCTCCTTATGTGCTCCTTATTTGCTCTTTAGCTATTACCCACCCTTATGTTTCCACATAGCCTCAGATTTTGTCTTATTCATTTGAGTTGGCTACTCTCATGCAACAGAGGCTCCACGAAATGCGGTTTGCGTCGATCCATAGCAAATCAAAAAAAGAAGAAAAGAAACCAATCCAATGGCAAAAACGACAAATTGTTTTCGTCATGTAATCAAAATATGGTCGCCCGGTTATAATCTTTTCAACCCTCGAACTTAGGGCTGGCAATTACACCCGGGAAAAAAAGGGGATCCGGGGCGGGGATGGGGAATGCAACACCCGCCCCGCCCGGCCCGGACCGTTACCAGCCCTAGTCGAACTGTCCAAAGCCTTTTCGCTTCGATGTACAACAAAACAAAATCACCACGAGGGAAATACTCCTCTGCCATCCTCAAGGTCGACTGTGAAGATAGGTCCTCCCCTGCGCACATCTTCAACAACAAGGACAAACTCGTCATTTCCGGCAGGGGCGATGCCAGAAATTTTGCACAAGGGGGGCAAAAATTATAGTAATTTTTTTATCTATCTTAAAATTAAGATAGAAAAAATTTCTATTTGAAATTTTGCACAAAAAAGGGAGATAAAAGTGGTAAAATTAAAATTTTAAACTTATTTTCTATCTTAGGGATGATTCGAAAGGGGGGCATATTTTTTTAAAAAAGGGGTAAAGATAAAAAAAATATTAAAACATGAAGGTATATATTTTTTTTCCAAAAAATTAAGGGGGGCAATTGCCCCCCTTTCCTCTCATGTGGCATTGCCCCTTTTCCGGTCTCCTCTGCCTCCTTCTCCACTGCAGCATCGTCAACCCTACATGCCCTCCAACCATTCCCTCTCTCTCCTCACGGTAACTGTAGTGTAAACAACCTCTATTTCAAAAAGGATATGATTTTTTCACCCTCCTGTAAGATTATTCGCCCCCCTTTTGTGGGCAGACTTTAGTGCTTTTTTTTTTATTATGGGTAAAGCGGGTGCACGAAAAAATAATCTCCCCTAAAATATCCTTAATTAACAGTAATCCTTGTTTAAAATGAACCATACCACAGCCCACACCATAGGATGATCCAAACTCTACATTTGATGGGCCACATCGTAAATAGGTTGTGTCCCAAAAAAATCATTTCCACAGGATGATCATAGCCCTTCAATTTAAGGAGAATTTAAAGAGAAACTATAGATAGGAGGGTTTCGATCATAGCCCTTCAATTTAAGGAGAATTTAAAGAGAAACTATAGATAGGAGGGTTTCGATCATAGCCCTTCAATTTAAGGAGAATTTAAAGAGAAACTATAGATAGGAGGGTTTCGATCATCCTTTGGAAATGATTTTGGGGGCAAATGGGCTACTTGGTGTAGCACTTCATTTTGCAAAAATATGGGTGGGGCCTACAATTGATCGAAAACAAGTTGATTGGACTAAGTCTAATCAAGTTAATCAATTTTGAAAACAACTTGATTGAAAAAATGTGACTCGTGCCAAGTTGATGGAGTAAAAAGAGGTAGGGGCAGACTAAAAACAACTTTGTTAGGAACAATGAAGAAAAACTTAAGGGCTAAGAACATAACAGATAACACGACCTTGGATAGGAGAGAATGGAAGAAAACGATCTACGTAGACGAACCCAACTAGTGTCAGGATTAGACTTTGTCAATTTGAGCCGGGTAGATCCTTCTTCACCTCTTTTTCTAAAGGATTCATTAGCCGAACCGAACTATTTTGGGACAAAGGCTTAGTTGAGTTGAGTTGATGGGTGGGGCCTACAATTGAGCCTTAATACACCATAGAATGACCCAAACCATCCGTTTGATGTACCCCCAAAATCATTTCCATAGGATGATCGCTACCGTCCGATGTATAGAGGTTTCTATAATATGCAGTTTCTCTTTAGATTGGGGCTAGGATTATCCTATGGAAATGAGATTTTTGGGGCGCAACCTATTTATGTTGTGACCCATCAAATGGACGACTTGGATCATCCTATGGTGTGGGCTGTACAATTAATATTGAAAAATATGGGTGGGCCTACCTTGTTTAAAGATTTCAACAGATTAATTGTTGTGTAGGAGAGGGAGGTTTGTAGTAGTGTTGTATGCTGTAGGGGTTTGGGAAAAAACATGAGATGAAACCGGAGACCTGGAATGACAATATGACATCCGTTCAATCTCTACAGAATTGTCTATGTGGCAATGGTTGTGAGGATAATGAGAGCATTCTGAAGTCATTCTATATCAACAGAGGGATGAAATTGAGAATAGCGTGGACGATCATCTCTGTAATCGAGGCCACTTCAAGGCAATTCTTGCTTCAACAGATCAAATCTGATCATCAAACATTAGAGAGTTTGGTATTAACGGATTCAGACAGGCAGTTTGTGTTGCAGATGAATAGGGAGCAGCTCCAGGAGCTGAGATTGAAGCCATTGTCGTTGTCTAGATTGGCGAATCGGACACTCGTACCGGCTCTAAGCATGAGGCTCTGGTATGCACCGCGGCTTGAATTACCAGATGGGTCTGTTTTGGAGGGGGCGACATTGGTGGCAACTCGCCCGAGTGAGCAGACGGATTCTATGAAGGAGGTTTTGGATAGTTGTTGGGTCTCAACTCTGTTCGAAGAGCCTTATGGGACGGCTGTGAAACTGCTCGTGAAGGGACAGACTTACTGTCTTGAGATAAATCCTATCTGACCCATGGCATTTCCGAATCTTGCCCTTGTGATCATTAGAAAAAGAAAGAGATGGAACAGGGAAGTTATGTGAAAATGACAAATCTGAGTGTAGTGCTTTTCATTCTTTTGGGTTATTCTCTTTTGTGTTGGATGTTATTGGGTTCAGTTCTACAGTAAACTCATTTATCAGGTGTTGCTGACCTTAATTGTTAGTTGTATGATCACGCCAAGGTACCTTTGCTTCTTTCTGATAAAGAAATATATCATTACTCTGCTCTTCTACTGCCTGACGATGGTGATCTTTTTTGTTAGATTGGAGTTGTCTATATTTTGGCTGATTAGCTGTTTATGTAAAGGAAAAAAAAAGCTTAATGGTGCATATCTTGAATTTTCTGTTTTTACTTTTCGCCTTTTGAAGTTGGAAGTTTCTCAGTTATATTGATAGACTTGATATGTACAGTAGGATTCCTCATAAATAGATTAGGTTTACTAATTCAAACAAAACAAAGGTATGGTGTAAAAGTTTTAAATGTGCATTTATTGGTTACAGGGATAAAGCTTAAGCCCTGTTCATTTTAGATTTTGACAACTGATTGTGAGTCCATAACCAATTATTGGACTCAAAATCTGGTTTAATTTTGAGTCCAGTAATCGGTTTTGGACACACAATCAGTTTCAAAATATAAAACAAACAGGATTTCTAGTGTTAGAATCAGGATTATGTTGTAGTCTCTAAACATAATTATTATTTTTAGATAATCATGATCGATCGACATAATTTAGATCAAAATGACCTTGTTTGAGATAATAAAGAATCTCAATAGAAACCCACTGAACAATTTTGATATGAGAGAGAGAACCTGAACTTAGAAGGACAAAGTTAGGAGAGACTATATTGAGTCCTGATTAAATACTCCCTTTTTAGAAGATCCTACAACCTTTGGCAAAGCCATGTCTCTGCAGATGCTAATTCTTGAAAAGAAACCAGGAGTGATGAATATGAATCAATTGTGTCCAATAAAATATGGAAAGGTGTAGATCTACAGTAGAATCTAAAACTGTAAAAACTAAATGGATAATTAGAAGAAGCAAAGGCTTGATGGAACAATAGATAAGTTTAAAGCTAGGCACGTGGCGAAAGGCTTTAAACAAGTAACTAGGTGAAGGAATAGATGCTTTTTAGACCAATGTGTTGTAGCTAAGGCTGCTTCCGTTCATGTTCAGGTAATATTTGCATTCACCCTTCATTTGATAATGCTCTAAACAAATACACTAAACGATGAAAACAAAATTCGTAAATGCAGACCTCAATGAGGAGATCTATATGGATCAACATGAGCATTTGTAGATGCTTGGTCAAGATTACACAGTGTGGAAGCTAGTTTAAAATGTTATAAAATGAAATCGTAGCTAATGATGTTGACAAATATTTGTATAGCAAATTCTTTGAAAAATGTTAAAGAGCATTTTGTTTTTATGTAGAATGAGATGCTTATATGGTTGGTGTTGATTTGATATTGTCAATGAAGCAAAAATGGTTTCTTGATATATGTTTAGTCTGTGGACATAGTGAAGCATATCGGCATCCTTGGGATCAAATTGATTTGAAAATGAGTGATTTATCTTAACCAAACCGTATTATGTAGAGAACATCACTGAAAGTAAATTTATTTTTGATGGTCTTCCTAATAGTGCATCTTATGATCCTAGGGTTTAATATTTAATATTATGAGATGCAAATGCAAGTTGTACTATGCTAGGATTATAGGGAGCTTGATGTACAATTGATGTGGACTAAAATTGGGCATGAAGTATGGGCGATACTATTAGCCTAGGCCCTAGGGTAGTTAGTTTCTCTTCACATATGGAGGGTTTGTGTGTGTTTTGAGGTATATGTAGCAGTTAGATGGGCTTAAGTGTGTGTTTGTATTATGGTAATAACAGCGGGGATGAGTGAGTGAGCATGTGGCTATGCAGGGAGATGACGCTTATAACCATGGTTCCAAAATCCGAAATTTCGCGAGACCTAAGATTATCTCTAGAGCAATGATATGCATGACTTATGTAGTGAAGCTGTTTCCTGTGAAACCTATGATTATCTCTAGAGTGCTGAGATACTTGGGATACAAGCTCATAGACCTTAGAATGTGCTGGCTTTGAGAAAGATGTCGAATTTCACCATGTAATGCCTTTCTCATTAAGCTGAGAAAGCTGAGAAGGTATCAAAGGTCTTTCCACTTGGTAAATAAAACTATAAACTATGCCTGTAATTTCAAAAATACACCCGCATGCACGAGGAAAAAAAAAAAAAACAGCAACCTAATGTGAGTCATCTGCGAGTGGAGCCTCTTTGCCCAATGTGGTGTCGAAGTAGAGTGGCAAAGATATTTCGGTTCGCATTGGTCTCACCCACCACCAAAAAATGGTTGGTATTATAAGGGTATTTTGGTCATTTTCTTTGAAAAAAAAAATCAGCCCGGACGAACATGGACATTTTTCTTGTCTTCTTATGCACAGGTCCAAGTGAAATTGGCAGAAAATGAAAATAATGATACTTTTCCAAATAGAAGTGGCTTCACAATGTATGGAGAAAATTAAAAAGCGTAAAACAAAGTGAGTAGCAGAGTTTTAAATTTCGGTTTTGGTCGGCAAAGAAACAGAAACATTTCAATTTCGGGAGAAATTTCGAGGGAAATCTTGTAAAATTAGGTGGAATATATATGCAAATGATGAAATTTTAAGATGGAACTTTGGAAAATGCTAGAATCAACACAAATACGTACTTAAAAACTATTACATCAACAAGAAATTCAGTCATAGTAGCTTAATCTCATCGAACACTAGTGACATGTGTTACCACACGTTTGGAATAGTAAAGTCAATAAAGAAGTACAATGTAGTGAAGTATAAAAAAAAAGGTACAGTGGCCAGTCTTTCTCCTCTAAGGACTCCAAATCTATGTCAATACCACACAGAGTTGCGGTGTTTGATTGGTCTCCTGCCGATCTGATATCCCATCCATAAGATACAATTACTTTGTTGTGCAATTCAATGATGTTGCCAACCAAATATCACTCTCTACTTTAATGAAATGCAAATCATTCTTCCCATGCCGGTCTGACAACTCATCCATAATATACAGCTACTTTGTTGTACAGTTCAATTGTATTGCATACCAAATATCACTTTCTACTTAATGAAATAAAATGGTGATCATTCTTTCCATTTTTTGTCATTCAAACCATTTCATTCGAATTTCAAAATAACATGAAAGGAACTCATTGAGATTTCAGATAAAATCCTCTCCCCCCTAACGTTATTCATTAAGTTTTAAAGGCAAAGAAAAACATTTAAGGGAGCATATCACTTCCCTTCCATGAAAGCTCTCAACAGCCAATCTGGTGGTCAAAACGACAAATTGTGTTCGTCATGTTAACAAAATATGGTCACACGAAACCTTTTGTTACCTTCGGGCTGTCCAAAGCAATAACAACAAATCAAATCACCGAGACAGTAAAATACTAGGGGTGCAGCTCGGTAGGGGCGATGGCACTTGAAAGGGAAGGGGGACAATTGCCCCCCTTAATTTTTGGGAAAAGAAAAATATACCTTTATTTTTTAATTTTTTTTTTATACTTACACCCTTTTTAAAAGAATATGCCCCCCTTTCCAATCATCCCTGAGATAGAAAAAAAATTACTATAATTTTTGCCCCCCTTGTGCAAAATTTCTGACTTCGCCCCTGCAGCTCGGGTCGCGTTAGATCTGGTTGAGGTCAGCCCTGGCCCAACTCTAGGTAGCATTCCCTCAACTCTAGCCCTACCCAACCCGAGCCTTGGGTTGAGGATGGTCAATCCTAACCCAACCTGCATGTAAATATCTCAACCCTAATACAACCCATCGAACTCAAAATCGGGTCATGTTGAGTCGGGCTGGGTTCATATTCACCCAACCTGCATGTATATCTCTCAATCCTAATCCAAGCCATCTAACTCGAAATCGGGTCGGGTCGGGTCGGGTTCACGTTCACCGAGTCAGGTTGTCAAAGCCTCAACCCTATAACCCATCCCGAAATTAAATCGAGTTCGCTTCTCCTAACCCTATCGAGAAAATGTCAACCCAACCCGGAGCGAAGATTGGATTGAACCCGACCTAAGCTGCAGCCTTAGAAAATGCCCACATCTTCTCTTCTACGCCGCCTCGTCTACAATCCTACAATCCTACAATCCATGGGATCTTCGCGAATCTAGTGTTAGGGTTTTAGTTAGGGTATAAGGTTGGTCTCTCTCTCTCTCTCTGGAAAACCCGTCGGATTAAGGGTAAGGTTTATCCTCCCTCCTTCTCTCTCTTTCCTTTGATTTTTTTTCCTTTTGACTAGATCTCATCCCACCAGGAAATCAATACATATCCTTTTGAGCAAGGTTAGGGTTTCTTCTATCCATACATTTCCCCAAGCATAATCATCAGTAGGAGAGATCTGAGCCGTCAAAGATGGATGAATTCGACCGATTACCGGACTGCCTCGTCCTCCTCATTCTCAACAAGATCGGAGACGTGAAAGCCCTCGGCCAGTGCTGCTCCGTTTCCCGGCGATTCCACCACCTCGTCCCTCAAGTCCACAACCTCATCCTCACCCACGTCAAACCACCCCATCTCGCCTGCATTGTCAACATTTTCCACGCCCTCGGACAAATCCTCGCCCCCCAAAAACCCCTCTCCCCTCATGGCAACACTAACGGTAACGGTGATGTCTCCCTGACCGACGTCTTGAAGAACTTTAACGAGATCCGGAACCTCCGAATTGAGCTCCCTTTTGGCGAATTAGGGCTCAACAATCGCGTTTTATTGAAATGGAAGGCCGATTTTGGATCGTCTCTAGACAAGTGTGTAATCCTTGGCTCATCTTCTTTTCTCTCAGAAATCGCAATATCTCTACAGAATAGTGGCAATGGTGGACACAATAATGGGACCAGTATTCCACCACTAGTCTATAAAATAAAATTGAGACTAGTGTGGACATGTATGTCTCTGATCGCGGACGCTGTAAAGGATCTTTTGCTTCAACAGATGATATTTGAACATCAAACACTCGAGAAGCTAGTCGTAACGGATTCAGATCAGCAGGGTTTGTTGATTATGAATACGGAACAGCTCGAGGAGCTGAGGGCGAAGAAGCCATTGTCGGGCATTGAGACATTTGTGCCGGATCTCAGTATAAGGCTCTGGTACATGCCGCACTTGGAATTGCCTGATGGGTCTGTTTTGGAGGAGGCGACATTGGTGGCAATTCGCCCGAGTGAACTGATGATGGGTTCTATCAAGGAGGAGGTTTCAGATAGTTGTTGGGTTTCAAGTGCGTTTGAGGAGCCGTATAGGACGGTTGCAAAACTGCTCGTGAAGAGACAGGCTTTCTGCCTCGAGGTGAATTCTTTCTGACCCATTGACATTGCTAGAGTCTTTAGGTAAGTTTTTGATGTTAGGGGCTTTAATTTTCACTTGTGATCATTAGAAGAAGAAAGAGATGGAACATGGAAGTTGTATGAAACTGACAAATCTCTTGACTGTTTAATGCTTTTCCTCTTTTGTGCTGGATGTTGTTGGGATATGTCATTCTTAGGTCTAGTTGGGATATGTGATGCGAATGAGGCTGAAATGAAATCAGGGCTCTTCTTTTTGGATTGCGATGGGCATATGAGAATAATCAACGACCATTGATAGTTGAGAGAGACTAGACAAATGCAGTGGCTTGGGCATCGGGTACTTCAAAGGGCCCCTGGCGACTACAAGTTCTAATAGCGGAAACGCTTGATCTTATAAGGTCGTTGAACCCTAGGATTGAGCATCGAAGGAGATTGGCAAACGAGGAGGCGGATGGACTATCTAAATCAGGATTTCTGAGGGAGGAAATGTTAGTTGTTAGTTCTTTGTAAACCCTTGAGAGTATGTTTCTGGATCAATGATCCCTATTTTGTAATATGGAGGGGACGACTTGTCCCAACCAATATCCAATAAATTGTCAATTTAAAAAAAAAAGCATCTTTCTTTGTACTTCTTTAGTTTTGTCATGAATACATATTTTAAGAAATGAAAACCCATACATTTGATACTTTAGATCATTTCCCCCTTCAGACTTGCCAAATTTGGTCTAAAATTTGCAGGATAATGGAATATTGGCAGAAAGGTCTAAATAAGAAAACGAATTTTGATTGATGTGGATACTACTAGTTCAGGTTTTTTCTTCCATCGAATGGTAACCCAAATCCTACCACTGATATGATGGACCCTGTTGATCATGACCTGTAAATGTTCTCTCCCCTTTCCCTTGTGCTGAAAGATGAAATGAATCTGTTTTTTGCTTGAGAGCGTTTTCTTGTAAGATTTCTCTCACTCATCGTCCTGTACTGATTTCATAAAAGCTCAGTTGGTGGTCAGCCTCTTTCAGTTAAAATCTACCCATGCATGTGAATATAGTATGTATGGATGTGTTCTGCAGATAGGAAACTATGCTGAACTTTTGTGAACTTGTTTTCTTGCTACCCTCATTTAAACTGTCCGGGTTAATTAACCGGCCATAATAGACCATTTAGTTCTTAATTTTATGGATAGATGTGGCTGATTGCATACCATGTAATTATGTAAATGAATTGAAAACTGCACCAGCCTTGTAAGCACTGGCCAGTCCATATGTATGGATGTGTTCAGCATTGGAGGGATCCGATATGCTGATATATTGAGAATATTAAGGAATATTTTTGGAATATTCCTGATATGGGAATCAGAAGGTGCCCAATATTGGCGATACGGAACAACACTCTTGGGGGAAGCCCGCCGCTCGCCATCTCCTAGCCGGATTAGATAACTTTGAGTAGCTTTTACACTGAATTGTGTCAAGATTACAAGGTGTGGAAACTAGTTTAAATTGTTATTAAATGAATCATAACTAATGATGTTGACAAATATGTATATCAAATTCTTTGAAAAATGTTAAAGATTATTTTGTTTTTGTTGTGGCCAAACTTTGGTGGACGGGTGCACTGGGTTCCAAAGAGGGCAGACCTTGGCTTGCAGACACGGGAAACAGTTAGAAGACAGACATGGAGATGGTTCTCTGGTAAGGCCCTCGATGCATTAGTCAATGACCAGGAAAAATCAGTAAAAATAGTAAATCTCGGTATTTGTGTCCCTTAGGGGGTTATTGGTAATTTTCTCCTGGCGGAATTACCTTATTGTCCTGCACAAGTGGCAGCCTCTGATAGGGTGTTATTTTCTCTAGGGTTCCCACTCATGTGGTGGAATTACTTAGGTACCCTCAGCCACATGGCGGCCTACTATTGGGTCGCTATTTTTACCTCCATCAGTTTTTATGAAGAATGATATGTTTATATGTTTGGTTTTGATTTGATATTGTCAATGAAGCAAACAGGTTGTTGATATATGTCCAGTCTGAGGACATTAGTGAAGCATATAGGTATTCTTGGGATCAAATTGATTTGAAAATGAGTGATTTATCTTTACCAAATCGCATTATGTAGATAACATCACTGAAACTGAAAGTATATTTACTTTTGATGGATTTTCCTAATACTCCCCCTTATGATCCTAGGGTTTGACATTCAATATTGTGAGATGCAAATGCAAGTTGTACTGTGCTAGGCTTATAGGCAGCTTGATGTACAATGTACTACATTGGGCTTGATATAGAAATCAAATAGGTCGAGACTTCTGCCTACAAAATATTTCCTCTGCCCTAATGTAAGTGGGGGTGTTACGGTACTAATTTAGAATCACTCTTTCCTCTGTGACGAGATCTGGAGACCTCTCATTGAGATTGCTTGCACCTAAGTACTACGACCTTCCATGGAAATGCCTTGCAATCTGCTGTCTTACGCTTTGAGGGAAGAAATGTTCTTGGCCGATGCAGGACTTTGGACCCCAGCTCCTCTCAAGTGAGTAGGTTGGTATATTCGATCGGATATAATTACATTGTTGATGAAAACAGAGGCAAAATAAGGATCAGTCAAAAGGCGGAATAAGGCTCATTCAGGAACATCACTTCACTTAGCCTCCGATTCTTTGGAAGAATCAACTGTTGAAATCCATGATCTGGTGCGTATCTTGCTGGGAAATGTGATGCTAATGAGGCGGAGGCAAAAAGACTGTTCGTTTGGTCTAAAATGGTATGTGGCATATAACATCAGACCTTTGATTGTCGAAGGAGACTCATCGAATGTTATAGCATGGGCATCAAACAGATGCAGCGGACCCTAGAAGATGTACCAAATTCTGGTTGAAATCCATGATCTGGTGCATATCTTACACCCACAGATTGCACACCGAAGAAGATCTGCAAACGCGACCGCGGGCGGTCTCGCAAAGGATGGTGCCAATTTACCACATGCGATTGTAAATTGCAATGAGAATATAGGGGAACTGTAATTTCTCCCTTTAATACGGGTCCTGGGTCCTGGGTGAGTCTATTGTACCTGGATTGACCTGTAAGGGCTTATATTTTGAACTGCTGGTCCCCGTTGTACATTTTCTCGTGTGCAATGAAATCGTTCAGTTTCAAAAAACAAACTCTGGAAGAATCAACTGACTTCTCCCTTCTTCATTGGTCTATTCATCTCATTGGAATGCTATATAGACCGTTCTTAGATATCGAATGCAAAATATGAGTTGGGAGATACTCCCAGTACAAGGAATATCACATCGTGTTAGAAACAAACATATGGAAGTCAGGTTCCATGATGACAAAATCTGAATTTACAGCATTACCTGCTATTGAATGGGGAACAAAATGACTTGAAACTTCTTGGAAGATGTGCGACTACTGGACAACTCAATATCCAGAACTGCCATACCGTGTGGAAGCAAACTTGAACATCTGAAGCAGAACCGAGTAAAAGAATTGATAAAGGATGGTGTAATGGCACTAAGCTATGTTTAGTCAAAAGAGAATCTGGTTGGTCCCTTAACCAAGTTCATTTTTAAGGTTGCAGTCATTGTAAAACATTGGAGATGATGATGCTTGAACCTACATGCATAATTTGATTGAACCTGTACACAAATAATTTATTTCTGCTGGAATTCCAGAAACCAGTTAAGTGGCCTAGTTGAATATTGATATTTAATGAATCCATAAATTCTGCCCTGTTTGTTTTAGATTGTGAGAATTGATTTTATGTTCAAAACTGATTACTGGATGTAAAATTAGTCAATTTTGAGTGCAAAACTGGCTAATTTTGAGTCCAATAATTAGTTTTGTACATCACAAATTCTCAAAATCCAGAAAGAAAAGGGCCCAGAGAAATCAAAGCATGTAAGTTATAGTGGCACTTATAATAGGCTTGGCATATCATTATTTGGAATGAGGTAGCTTCCTGTGAGTTCTAAGAGTATCTCTAGAGTACTGAGATGCATCACTTCTGTAGTGAAGCTGTTTCCTATGAAACCTGAGATTATCTCTACAGTACTGACTACTGAGATATATGGATACAAGCTCATAACCCTAAGAATGTGTTGGTTTTGAGAAACATGTCGAATTTCACCATGTAGCCAGTGTCTTTCCCTTTGGTAATTAAAACTATGCCCGTATCAAAATACCTTTGCTTAAAGGTTGAATTTTCAAACAAATGCCACCACCACTAATGCTCCTAGTCACTTGTTCACTTACCATGGGTGTGCAATAGGTTACACATCCCTCACATTAAAAACCACTATAAATCATCAAATACATATATAAAAATGCATAATAAAGTCATCAATCGACATGTAAAAATGGCAGAAAATGAAAATAATGATAATTTTCCAAATCGAAGTGGGAAGGCTACCCGCACATGCACTCTACGTAATGCCTCGCTTCACTTCTTCACCTTCACTTCCTGCAAAAGATTCATCGCATACCAAAAGTGTCAATTTCTTAGGTAAAATAGAATACCAAGGTTTGGGATTTCAGTTATTTTCGTAAACAAGTGATGTTTATGATAGCAAAATATACAGAAAAAAAAAGGGGTTTATAAGAAAAGTAGTATTTGAAATAGACAGAGAAGGGTGTATTTTCTAATGAAGTAGAAAGTGGCTTTTACAAGACGGGTTGTTTTGATCATTCAAATGGCATTCTTAGCATTTTGAAAACAATTAGCGGCCATTTGGATACGTGGATTTTAGAATCTGGGATTTCTTCAAAAATGTAGGGGTGGCCAGAACCGAACCAGAACCGAAGAACCGAACCGGAACTGAACTGTAAAAAAATATTTTTGGTCCGGTTCGGTTCCACTGATGAAGAACCGAAAAATTTCGGTTCGGTTCCGGGTCTAATGTTCTCGGTTCGGTTCCGGAACCGAAGAACCGAACTTTGAATATATATATATATATAAAAAATATTTTTATATTCTATTATATATATATACTTAATAATATAAATTACTTATAATATTAATAAGTAATAGTTAATACTATTCTTATAATAAGAAAGTAACTTATATTATAACTTTAATTAAAAGTTTTTATAAATTATAATTAATAATTAATAATTAGCCATTAGAACCGAAGAACCGAACCGGACCGAACAGATTATTTTCGGTCCGGTTCGGTTCGGTCCTACTGTGTACTACGGTTCGGTTCGGTTCTTACGGTTCATGGAACCGAAAACCGAGAACCGAGAACCGAAAAAAAATGAACCGAGAACCGAGAACCGAACCGGTTGGCCACCCCTACAAAAATGTAGCTAAGAGACATGAAAAGAAGCAGACCAGCCGTCGTTTGACTCGTTGTTTACTTCTCGCCCTTCTTTCTGTCAGTAAGAGAGTAGCAAATCCTCCCATATTTCCATGTTTTAGAAATCTCAAGATGCATGAGAGATATTTAAAACCTGAATTTCTCACTTGAAATCCAAGAAACGCTGTCAGGACGATAGTTGTCAACCCGTGACTCAACTCATGACTCGATTTCTTAATTTTATGACTCGTGACTCGTAAGAGTTTTTAAAAAGAGTAGAAATGTAGTTGAAAAAAATATCATTATATCTCAAAAGATGAAACATGTTAAAAAAAATATAACCCAATTGCACATAGATAAAGCACTAAGCCAAAAATATCCATCTATCCATCCATAATATATACTAAGCACATAACTTTCCAAATGTCATTCACTTTTTCCAAAAAAAAGTTTTTCCTGGAAAGTATTTTCCCCTACATCATGTTTTGATCTTTTGATGGGGTGGGGTAGAACCCATATTCTATACCCAAGAATAGCATGGGTAGGGTCCACTATTTTACCCTTGATCCGATGAGCCCATCAACTCTATCCTAACCCATGCATACACCGTAGGACCAACTCTTTTTTTTTTTTGAATGGTTTGGAGTAATTATTTTATACCTCATGCTATGATGGGATGGGGTCCAATATTTAATGACCATGCCTAGGATTGGTGGGGCCCACTGTCTACCCAAACAAATGCAGAAAGTGGAGCCCACCATTTTACCCCTAATGTTATTGACAAGGTGGTGTCCACCGTCCCTACCCAAACCTATGCATTTGACTGAAGCCCGCCATTTTACATCTCATGTTTTGATGGTGTGGGGCCCACCATTTTACTAGTAAATAACTACATGCTTGTTACTTACAAAAATAATTAAGTTTTAAGTTCGTACTTCCAAGTTTTCAACCATCAAAGCAAGAAAGCACAGGCCCAACGACTCGATTCGACTCGTAAGAGTCATAGTTTTTTTACTCGACTCGGAGCGACTTGTAAGAGTCACCAGATGACTCGTAAGAGTTTTCGACATAAGCGACTCGCATGAGCGACTTGACTCGAAAGCCCAGCGACTCGAGAGTTGACTCGTACGACTCGTAAGAGTTTGACAACTATGGTCAGGACAGCATACAACAGCTTGATCATGAACCCTCATTTACACTGTTTTCAAACTAAAAACCTGGATTCTAAAATCCGGGTATCCAAACGGCCCCTTAACTTTGAAGAGCAAGAGGCTACAAGGATATTTTCTGCCACATTACGATGCTTACACATGCTCAAAACTGTTTTGCCCATAACTTATCCAAATACGAGAGATCAGGGCAATTATTAGATCAATTTGAGACTACTCCAGAAGGCATAACAGTTATGCATAAACATTCTTGTTTAAAGAGTAGACAAATTGGACGTAAGAAATGACAAACTTGCCAGGAGAAAACACAACAGGTTTGAGCTCAAATTTGGCAAAATAACTCTTGCTCTTATGTCGGATAGGATTGCACCAACAAAAAGAAAGAAAAAGTCCAAATAATCGGTGAAGTTCATGATTTTGTTTTTGGCTCCCCCTTTCTCTTTCTTTTTATTCAAGGAAACAACCATTGATAGATACATACATGCATGCATGCATACCTAACTACATTAACAAATAGGTAACTGTAGAATCATAGCCATAATTTGGTATCCACACCCATATTTAGGCTGATATGAAACTTAAAGCAATAACAAACACACATATAAAACAATATTCCAATATGTATCCAGACCCATATCATCATACGTAGACACTCTATCCATAGAAGAATACTTCTGCCCTTTCAATTTTGTGGGCAGTTTCTTAATAATATAGAGAAGGAGATGGTTAGAATGTTTGTACTAGGCCGTATAATGCAAATCAATGGCAATATTTGAAAAGTACCGACAAATGAGGATGGTAACTGGCAATACCAGGTCCCTATTTACATCATCGGAAAAAATATCAGCTCCCTATTAGAAATTTATGTATTCTTCAAGTTCAGAAATTATGTAAATGTTCCCTTTTAATTCCTTTTTCCTCAAACATGACTATAAGAACCTACGGAATCCAAGTAATATAAGAAATGGGTATTAGAATTTTCTGTGACCAGATAGTGCTGTTAAATCATGTAGAGTTTCACTTTCACCGTCTAGATTTACAATGCTTCAGGAACAGCAAATAAACGAGTTATGTGACACAGAATTGACAATATATTGGATCTAGTCATGGGTACAATTGTGATCTTCATTCCCACAATGAAGGTAGCGAATGAGTTAACTAGAGAAAGTGAAACTAGCCTGGTTTTAAATGTTGGGCAACTGTACCCTTATGCAACATTTTTCCTTTAGTATAAATTTGGCTGCTTGTTTAAAAAAATAACGAACAAAATAAATGAGAAAACAAAAGCATCCATTAAAAAATCCTTGTCTAATCACAAACTTCTGTTAGTTTGTAGCGTGTTGATGCAGTGCAAGCAAGTAAAGTAAAGAACAAAACGGAAAGCCAAGATCACCATATTGACTTTAGGAAGAAGATCAAGCCCTTCTTCTTGGATGTATTTTTGAATCTACAAGGAGAAAGTAAAGATAGCCAATAACATAAAGTAATCAATGGGATAAAAGTGTTCTACACCACCGTCACCAGGGGCGGAGGCACATATAGCGTGTGGTGGGGTGGTGCGCACCCAATGACTTGCAAAATCCCTTTTATTAGTAATGATATGTGCATAAATTCAAAGTGTAAATTCCAAGTGATATGACACACCCCCCCCCCCCCCCCCCAAAAAAAAAAAAAAAATGACCAATGCAAGCAAAGTGTAAATTAGTCCAGCCCCCCAAGTGTAAATTCCTGGCTCCGCCACTGACAGTCATGTCCAATATTTAGAGCTCCAACATCTTCTCCAACTCCATCTCCTACTACAACTCCAATTAAAACTAGAACTCTTATTAACTTGCTTTTAATTATCCAAGTAGGACTCTAACTAGCTTAGGAGTTCTAATTCAACTAGGACTAGGAGATCCAATGGAACCGTCCTAGATTATATCTCCTCCACTTGAAGAAAACTCGCCCTCGGATTTAGTTCTTGTTGCTCCCCAATGAAAAGGGTTACTGTCACACACCCATAACTTACCACACATGGTATAGCCCCATAACTTACCATACAATGTATGGCCTGTATCCATATAATACACATGGTATAGCCCCATAACCTACCTTTTCTTGGTAGTTGGTACGTCAATTCTTTTCTTCTTCATAATTTCTATTTTATTTTTCTTGTTGATCTTCTTCTTATGATTATTGTTGCTTTTGTTTCAGGAGAGAAGTATTTTTCTATCTCGGGCATCTTTTCAATTTTTTTCTTGATTCTTTATTTTCTTCAGTATGTGTCTTTTGTTTACTTATTATTATTATTTTGCTCTATGTATTCAGTCTCAACCATACATAGAGCAACAACAATATAGCCAAATTTTCGAGTCATTCTTAATATTTTCTTCCCTATCCTTCGATGTTGAATATCTTCACCATTAACTCTCAATTGATCCATAAGAGAAATAACACGATTGTAATAATCTTCAACCGCTTGCGAATCTTTCATCCTTAATGAATCAAACTCACATCTAAGAGTTTGTAATCTCGCCAACTTTACTTTGTATTCTCCTTTGTATGATATATAGAGTGCATCACATGCTTCTTTTGCTGAAGTTACCAATCAAATTCGTTCAAAGATGACTTCATCCACAGCTTGATAGATAAAGAACAAAGCCTTCTTGTCCTTCTTCCGATTGTCTTTCAACTCATTGAGTTGTTGTGGAGTGAGAGCCGCTTGATCTTCCGGTTCTTCAACGTTTGTCTCAATAATATCCCATAGATCTTGAGATCCATACAACACCTTCATTTGAATACTCCATTAGTTGTAGTTCTTGCCGTTGAATTGAGGAAGTTGAGGTTGCAACATATTGTTGGAAGCCATGATCAAACTTCAACCTATGCTCTGATACCACTTTGTTGGAATGAAACCAACTAGGTTGGAGGGAGAAGATGAGTTTCAAGAGAAGAAGATTGTTCTCTTGATGCCAAATACACAAAGAAAGTAGCCCAAGTTGTTATGCTACTCAAAACCCTTTAAATTTCACTAAAAAGCCTTACATATGAAGAAGTTACATGGTCTAAAATATAGCCTACATTCCAAATCCGAGATTAACTCTTCTTAATTACTATTAGCTTTCCTAAGCACCACTAACACACTAACACATAAGAAGTAAAAGCATTATATAATTTCAAAACAAGAAAACTAAGTCCCTAGGCCATTAAATCCCCAAAGAAGATTCCCAATGTGGTCAAGTCTTTGTTCCAAGCTCCCTATGTAGAAGTAAATAACTAAAGTCCCAAGAAAGTCAAGTGGATAGGTAGTCAAGTGGTCAAGCTTAGAATTCCAACAATCAGGTCTTGAGGATACATTCACTAGAAAAGAGGATTGTCACTAAAGCAAATCTTATGTTATTGATAGCATCCTAAAAGGTTATCTCCTTAGCAGAAAGAATCTTCTTCCTAAGGTGTAGAAGTGAAGCTCCCAACCTCTTGCTCTTAATTTCCTCAACTTTTCAAAGTGGATGCATGAGTCTTGAGGCTACATTCACTAGCAAAGAAGGTTGTAAAGCTCTCTTTGTTGGAATGTATACATCAAAATCAAATGTGCCTTGCTAGATGAACTGTTGTTGTGGTGTTTTAGGGCACTTATTATGCATTGAAAAGTGAAGAGCCTTCGTATGTTTTCTAAGTCCTTTATGTCAGGTTCGATTCTCCAAGCGGACTCATAGGCACTACAACTATATATTTAATGTGGTTTGCTATTTTAGGAGTGGTTGGTGTAAACAACAGAGAACAAGTAGTGTAGAGATTTAGAGAAGGGAGAAGGACTTTAGCAGAAAGGGCATTTCACGGCTGTCTGTTGTATGAGAGAGCAGCCATACACTTACTTTACAGTAGATTTCCTCTTATTCATTTAATTCACCTGAGCTGTATGCTCTCTCATGAAATAGACAGCCGCAAAATGCCTTTCTGCGAAAGTCCTTACCAAGTCCCACTTTAGTAAATATAAATAGGGAAGCGATAAATTCGCCTCCTTTTCTTACATAGGCCACCCACTCTAGCGTATTTATGCTTGCCCCTTGGGAACCTCTCAATATCTAGCGGATGGGACCAAATGACTATTCAAAGAGGATCTTCTCCCATCTAGAAGAGATATTCTTTTATTCAATATCGGGCCATTCATAGCGGTCATATCAATTCTACTATGTTATTCAGTCATTCCTTTTGGCTACCGTGTTGTTCTAGCCAATCAAAGTGAATTGTCTAAGTGATGTCCCCTTTAGGCTGTGACTCATTGCATATCCTATCATCATTCGATTCCGTCTGAATTCGCTCCTCCTCCATGATCGTCGTTGGTCATTCGTTCAGTTGTAAATGTATAGTGTTAAAGCTCACCCCTGCGTGCAAGATGATAATAGGGTCCTCTCTTTTACATCACTTGAATCAGCCTATGTTGTCATCCAGGCCAGTACTCCCAACATATCGACCACACAGCCCTTAACAAGATGTTGGGTTTCCCACATCAACATCCGTAATAGATCCAGTGCGCTTAACAAGATCTCCTTCTCTAATAGCGGTATCACTACCTAAGACAACAATCCCTACATTATCATTCTCAAGATTCACCATTCAATTGAATAGGTATTTCATAGGAGGTCACTCAATCCAGTAGAAAGTCATTTCATATAATTTTAGAAATACATGTTTATCTTATTAAATAAAAATATGGAGATACCTTTTCAAATTTTCAATAACTCAATAGCATTTCATAGACACTTTCCTTCGTACTCATGTGCCTCTTACCACCGCTAAATTGGATTTTACATCCTCCACGTTCTGAACATCCTATTCACTCTCATACAAATACAAGTACAGCTCATTAGGAGATTTCATTTCCATCAACTTATCAATCCCAAAATGTAGATTGATTTGAATTTTAAGATCCCAGTCGACATCCACCAGGGTCAGTGGAGAAAAATCACAGCATTCGGTTGCTGCTTCCCCTTCAGATTGACGGTATCTCACCATCTCTATCGTATAACTAGCTTATGCTCTATTTTCTGGTAACCAAGATCGAGCTTTCCCTTCATGGTCAATCCAAAAATTTGTCCAATATTATACAGATCTATTGCTAATGTTCCTATTGGGGTAGGACTCTTTGAGTTGACGGCCACCTATTCGAAGTGGGTGCGCACCTACGAACACTGTTTTGTCTTACCTTCTGTTTACTTTGTTCGTTAGACAACCTTTTTCATATTTACATTATTTCATTTGATGTGTTGTTTCATGCCTGATAAACAAATGGAAGCTTTTTTCAAGGCAAAGGTGCTTCCTTCTAGCAACTGTTCGACACCTGGCCTACCTGGCCTAGCACTACAAGCCTTTAAGAGAAAAGACTGGGCAAAAGATACAACGGACACCCGTCCATCAATCTTCACAGCAATCAATGCAGGAGTCAGTTAGGAAAGCTAGACATTATAAAACATGCTACAGAAAATACACACCAACGAATAGTTTGATTTTATAATTAATATCCAAGAGCGAATCAAACAGGAGCAAAACAAGTAAAGCCAAAATGCATGCACAAGCACAAAACAGCAGTAGTAACACAACTGGGTTTCTCATTAACAGCAATGAAATCCATGAGAAGAAACAAACAAGAACATTATTAAAGAACAGATTTAGCTAAGAAGATAAGTGGATTAGGTAGTGAGTTCCGTACCCATAAGGAGGTAGGCGAGAGATTGCTTTAGAACTGCCATTGTTTCAGCTCTTCCCTTTCCCCTTGAGGTCTGATTGTCCGTAGCAGAGCTGCAAGCGCCCGTCAAAACCAGTTGGGAACTGATTTTCAGTGGCGGTGGCAGAAGCGGTGGCTCCGATGAACAATGGTATGTTGGGTCCATCTACCGTAGAAGGAAACCTCTGTAAGTGAGGCAAGGTAGATGGTGAATTGGACTGAAGGGTCCCCCGGTTGAAGCCAGTAAGGCTTGGAGAGATTGAGAAATTCAGATTGTAATCATTCGACGATGCTGCCATGGGGATGAGATGATCTGGCATGAATGAGAACTGTTGCATCTCCATATGATCCCCCGAGACATTGAGCGGCAACGCGTTCAGAGAATTTCCCAAGTGGGTTTGGGTGGAAAACCCAGATGAGTTTAGGGTTTTTGATGCTGGGGCTGGAAAAAGTGCCTGGCCAAAGTAATCCGGGAAATGCCGGAACTTGTTGTGAATGAAACTGTGATTAGGGTTCTGTTGAGATGAAACGATGGGGTTGTTACTGTTACTACCTCCGGTGAGAAGGTCGGTGAAAGAGCTCTGGGAATTAGGGTTAGGGTTTGCGTTCTGTTGTTGGAGGACATGGGACTCCTTTTCCGTGTCTTTCACTTTCTCCTTTGCGGCCCTTTCCCTCGCTCGTTCTCTGGCTTTTACACGAATCTCAGACCGGGAGAGAGATAGTACCGAACCCCTACTAGTCTCTGAAGTGCTACTACAAGTGGATTTTGTCAAAGAAAGAAGCTGTTGATTCTGATAATTTGTGGGTTCGTTTTCAGCCTCGGGTTCGAACCCATTTTCGTTCATCTTCTCATCGCTCGTTTGCCTCGGCGTCTGCGGGAAGGCGCCATTAAGCGGTGGGAGCTCAGCAATGGCATCTTCAGCCTTCTTTATCAGCCATTCAACAGCTTTACTCGGTTGGTCATAGCCCAAACGATCTTGTAGGTCATAGAACTGAATCGCGGTCGAGACCGAGAGCCGAACCCTTCGATCTCTCAATCCTTTTGCAGTTACCACCTTGCTGTGCCTATCTTTGCCTCCAGAAGTTCTTGAAACCCTAAAAATCCTCGATGAATGCCACGCCAAGAGCCGACCTTTGTCTCCTCCACCCCCTTCCCCATCTTCATCTTCTTCATTTTCGTACTGCTCACAAGCTCTTTGACCTATTTTGCCTTCGTTATTCCTCCCGTTAATGATCCTATACCGCTTGCGAGCTTGCGAATGGATATCATCCACCTCCATGCCGCTTTCATACCTCTCAAGCAAGAGAAGGAGGTCTGAAAATTTCCTTCTTTTTTTTCAACGAAGATGAAGAAAAGTGATTTGTCTTCTACACAGCTGAATTAGGGTTTGTGGGTGCAGATGGTGCTGTCCTTTTGTATTGATGAAGGGTCTTCAGTACTTTTACTGATGATAAAAGTGTCTTTTAGCATTCAAGATATAGGGCTCGAGGCTGGAAATTGTAAGCTTTTTGCAGTACTTTCAAAAGCAATATGAGCTGTGCTTTCTTTCCTTTGCTTGATTACAGAAACCACTCAGTCTTCTGCCACGCTGAGACTGAGAAGAGAAAAAACATCAGATGCTTAATTAAAGCGATTGAGATCGAGATCGGACGGTTCTTTTAGCCTAGATCTCTATTCTCTAAACCCTAGCTTTAAAGATGAAGAAAAAACCTAAAAAAAAGCTTACCTTCCCTTTAATTCCTGCCATTTTCAGCTCTTACGATCTTCATCTTTTTTGCTGCAAGATTTGAGCTAGCTACCTGAAGGTCAACAAATGGAGGAAATGAGGAAGCTTTGAGAAAGTGGCCAACAACTAAGGCGTAAAAATTTTCCTTTTCATTTTTTTGTCAGGAAAAAAATGTAAGAAAAGGCTCACCTGGCCTTGAATTTCAGCTCCGATTTTATGTTCTTGCTGCAGCCTTAAGCGTCCTGTGGAAAAAAGGGCGGAAATAACGTAAAATTTGTCGGATATTTCACTGAAAGAGAAGTATTAGCGAGAAGATTATAATGATCGATCTCACGTTAAATTTCTGCCTTTTCAGCTCTAATTAATAGCTTTGAACATCTTATAAAAGCTACCTGTCGGTAAAAATGTCGATAATGAAGAAGCTGTGAGTTAATGAAGGATTTGCGTTTTTCTCTTTCGATCTGGATATTTAGCTCGCTACTCTCCGCAAATCGACCATAGAACTAGAAGAACCTCACAGATCTGTTCCTGCAAAATCAAGATCCATGAATTCAAAGATCGATCCCTCACAAAACAACCAAGAAAATGAAATAAAAAACGGAATACTTTATCAAAAGCCTCGGAGATCTGATTTTTCTCTCACTCTACAAATTGAACTCAAAAAATTACTTCAAAACAGCTAAAGACCTACAAATTAAAGCGAAATCAATTAGCTTAAAATCTGCATTCCTTCACCTCAAACAAAATAAAATAAAATAAACAAGAAATTACGTGTTAGTTTCCTGATTTCCCTCACGAACGCATATTTCGTGTGCTAATATCCTTGCGTGTTTCAGCTTCAAAGCTATTCTACTCCAAACTCCTTTTCAGTAAAATCAGTCAATATATCTAGCCATGAAAAATCTACTGCAAAATTTTTACCTTTCCTGCAATTAACCGCTCCAGACATGAAACCGCCATTGATTTTGCCTTAAATTGAAGGATTTATGCTCTAAAATCCACGAATTTCTTTCCACATGTTGCCTCTTACCCTTGCTTTCGTTTATTAAATTTTTCTTTTCTCCCTTGTCGAGATTTTTGCAGGGAAAGAGAAGGAAAAAAGGTTGGATTTCTGTGGGCAAATCGAAAAGTTGAGAAAAAAAGAGCGGTTTTTATCCGAAATCTGAGTGAAAACTCGTTGTTCCACGCCCATTCGAGCAATCACCGGGCTTATCGGAAAAGGCCCGACACTCCGCCGTTCTGCCTTTTAATAATGCATATTATAAGACTACTCCTGTCATTTAGAGAAATAACATAAATGCCACTAAATTTCACATATTCTTAATTCCCAAACATGCATTTTCGTCTTTTTACTGCTTTCCCCCACATTCAATGAAACAGTACCAACACATAGGTACGATTGTTTGGTGGGCCATGTTGTGAAGATGAGATTACGTGAAAAATTGTACCATCTGACGATCCTGACCGTCCAACAGGAAGACTTTGACTATGGGAGTCTTTAGATTTTATACGGCACCTGTGTAGTCAATTATTTTTCGAAAAGAACTATACAGCTTACCCTGTAGGATGATCCGAAGCGTCCATTTGATGGGCCACCACATAAATAGGTTGTGCCCAAAAAAAAACATTTATATAGGATGATCCTAGCCCTACAATCTACAGAGGAACTACATTTTTTGAAAATCTCTATATCTTGGGAGGGTTGGGATCATCCTATGGAAATGATTTTTAGAGCACAATGTATTTAAGTCGTGGCTCATCAAATGGACGGTTGGGATCATAGGAGTATAGCGGGTCGCATCTCTTTGGATGATCTAGACCATTCATTTATCTTCACAGTTGCCCTAAATATCTTCTCCAAAGAATCTAATGTTCTTAACGTAGGGATATATGTGGTGTAAAATGGACTGCTCAAAAAATTTCAAAAATGATGTTATTGTTACCTAAAAATTTTGTAGGGTTATGATCATCCTGTGGAGAAGATTTGTGGGGCACTTCCTATCTACGGCAGAGACCAACAACCGACTGGTTTAGATCATCCGAAGAGATATCCTCTAATATAATTTCTCAATGTGATTGTTACTCACTTTCCCTTAATCATGAATTTACAATTCCTTGACAACTCAATTTAGTCTATGGTCTTCATGGTAGGGACCATAAGACATACATTCCAACACGCCCTAAACCATATGGGTCATTAGATCTTTGTAAACCTTGATAAGGACTTCATGTCTTTTCAATTGGTCAGGGGTACCATTAAAGACAACAAATCATAGAGGGAGAGTGCTTCGTGCTTCCCAAGTAATTATAAATGAAAGGATCAATTACTCTTGAATGCTGCAAATTTGAAAAAACACTAAGAAATGCTGTTTTGTTAAAATGTTGCTAGGGACGAAAATACCCCTCAACTTACTTTAATCTTTCTCTTCTTGGTTTTACCGTTTTACTCTTTTACTTCCAGGCGATAGAAGCCTTCTTCTCCGGCGAAACATCTCATTTCTCTGGCAGCAGATGTTCCTTTGTCCTGAGGGATTCTGAGGATCAACAACTATGCCTTTTTTGAAAGCCAAGAGCACCGATCTATCAGTGTTTATATCGTCATGTGAGCAGAGAAATAAAATAGAATTGAAAGATGAGAAGGAGAAATTAGATTATGGACATGTTGAGAAACCCCATTTGATAATTTTTTGTTGTGTTACTGTGGCTAATGGAAAACTCCACTACCTCTCTTAACTTCTAAACTTGTAAAAGAGATGCTATGGCAAAGTCATATGTTCATCATTTTCGTGCTATCCAATGGACATCAAATGATTAGTTATTTTCAGAGAAGACAAAATCTTTATGCTAGAATTTGTAGAACTACCCTGTTTTGATTGCTAGAGTGGTCGGTCCAAGGTAGGTGATGTTTACCACCGTCTGATATTTGAACGAGATCTACTTGACTGAAGGCAAAAAGAGTTCTGAATGTTACTGGAATTAAAAAAATTAGTCGAAGCCAAAGAAAATTTGTCGAAGGGTTTCGAGATCTCCCCCTCTTCTTCTCAACGCAAAAACAGGTACTCGAAGCCAAAACAGGATATTCGAAGCCAAAATTTACTTGGTCGAACCCAAAAATTACTTGGTCGAAGTGAAAAATGTATTTCCTGTAATATTCGCCGTTGTGTTTTTCACTTCGACTAAATTTTTTTAGGCTTCGAATAACTGGTTTTTTTGCTTTGACTAACATGTTTTTGGCTGCGACTAAAACTTTTGAATTCCAGTAACATTTGGAACTTTTTTCGTCTTTAACTAATATATTTTAGCTTCGAGAAATATTTGTTGGCTTCGACTATCATTTTTTTTTTGCTCCGACTATCATTTTTTGGATTCGACTATCATTTTTGGCTTGGAGTAACTTTTTTTTGGCTTTAACTAGCATTTTTTGGGTTTCCACTATCATTTTTGCTTAACTTACATTTTGTTTCGAGTGCCTTGCTTCTTATTTTGGCTTCGACTATCACTTTGTTTGGTTTGAGCTATCGATTTTTTATTTGAGTTACATTTTTTTAGCTTCAAGTAACCTATTTTTTGGCTATGAATAACCCGTGCGAGTACCATTTTGGCTCCACTACCCTTTTGCCTAGTGAAAGCTCTTTGGGCAACTGATTTTGGCTACAGCCACTAGAAAAGGAGAAATACTTACAAAGATAATGAGATTTTGGATATTTGGAGGAGGAAAAAGAAAATGAGAAAGGGGCGTCTCTAGAGAACTCCTTCTAACCTCTCAAGACAAATGAGCATATGCCGGAGAAATGAAGATGTTTCGTAGGAGAAGAAGGCTTCTATCGCCGGAAAGATAAAGTGTAAAAACAAAGAAGAGAAAGATAAAGTAAGGTTAGGAGTATTTTCGTCCTAAAAAGTCATTTTTTAATAAAATAGCATTTCTTAGTGTTTTTTCAAAACTCAACATTTTCTCGTCATTTTTTCAATTGTCCAGCATGTAACAGTAATTGATCCTAAATGAAAATGTTATGCAAAGGATTGCATCTAGTTTCTCACTAGAGACTAGTAGTACCATCCCTTTCTTCAACGTAAAATGGTTGTACAACAAATTTTGCACCCATTTTTAAGTGAACAAGTAGGGGTAAAACTTTTTATGCCCATTTTCCGTCCAAATTATTGTACCTTATGCAGAGAGATTTGAGGAAATTAGAGTTGGCATTTCATGAGCTTTCTCTTAGGAGAATTTATATGATGGGTGGCCGTGAAAACACGTGAAGTCTAAAAAAGTAGGTATGGCCCACTTTTTTTTATGATCCAAACTGTTCATCTGTTTGGGCACAAAGTAAATAGGTTGTGCCCCAGAAATCATTTCCATAGGATGATCCTAACCCTCCGATCCGAACTTATATTTCCAAAAATCATTTATGAAATCTTCTACATATCGGAGGGCTAGGATCATCGTATGGAAATAATTTTTTGGGCACAACCTATTTAAGTTGTGCCCAAACAGATGAGCGATTTGGATCATAAAAAAAAGTGGGCCGTACCTACTTTTTTTAGACTTCACGCGTTTTCACGGCCACCCATCATATAAATTCTCTTCTCTTAGAGGTGAGGATTTCTTGGGGTGATCTTCGTGTTGTAAGAATGAGAGGGTGAGGATCGGGGTCGGGATCATTTAAGAGACCAATATGAATCTCTTTGCAATCTCTATTTCCTTATTATATAGTGGAAGATCGTGTTTCTCTCTCATAGATAGGGTATAATTTGGGTTGAGCCAGGTTGATTTTTTTTGCTGAAAAATGAATTGGAATCAACCTGAACTTGAACCCGATTTTAAGGTAAAAACTCAACCCAAATTCCAAAAAGTTGACCTGAGTTGCACCCCTACTCATAGATATAGGAATCTTGCCGGACCACAAAAAATCATGTTTTCGTTTTCAGCACTCGTGGTTTATTTATTATTTGCATCATGCGTATATTTACATAATGGATCTGACAAAATGAATTAATAATTAATTAGGTAGTTAAGCATGTGTTCTGCTTGGTAAGGACATAGGGGCATTCTGGTAGATTTTGGTAAAATGCAATGGTTATTTTAGTAATGGTCTTCACTCTTCACCGCCACCCATATGTCGAGTCCAGAACTCACTCTCCCTTAATAATCACAAACTTTAATGCATTTTTTATATTCCTAAGCATTTTATTTAATTGTAATCATATTATATTATATGCAAAGTATGTCATTTAAGGCTTTAAACGCATTCTATTAAAATAATCACAACGCAATTTAATATGATGTTTGTATGGATATAATACATGCTTGTTGTCGATTTTTCATTGGTCTTCTAGCAATCTATACTTTAAAAAAAAAATTGGAGGGGCCTAATTTCCTTAATCCCATAATTTGATAATCGCACTAATGACTTTGTTTTACACTTTTTAGCTCCCTTTTCAACACCATTATTTTTAGTTGCATAACTTCTAGTCTATCACTGTCACACAGTGCGTTTTTGGATTGCCCGAATTAGGAATCAGAATCGGTATCGGATTTTGTTTGTACCAATTCAGCCGTTTTTGGATTTCCTTAAGATCTTGTGTTATGTGGTTCTTCGGTTCTGGTTTTCAAAGTTTCAACTTTTATACAAACTAGAATCACTAGGGGTAGCGTAGCCTCTTTTTTTTCAAACGGTAACTTTTTTTAGGCCCCACAAGTGCGACATTGGATATGTTGATTGATAGGCACAAATTGTGCTTATTGCCATTGACCACACGTTGAGCAGATGATCCTTGCCGTTAATCAATCAAGCCTTCTCTTATGGTTTGTTTGGTTGCACAGCATAGACCGGAAGAGTAATGAAATAAGTAATCAATAGGGAGGAGACAAGCATTGGATTTGTCCGGAAGTGTAGAGTAGTGGTAAATTGTGTTTGGTTGTCAATCTCATAAAATAGTGGTAGGGGATGTCATTATTATATATATATATATATAAGAAAACGGTTTCTACATAGAGAGAGAGAGAGAGAGAGATCTAAGATTTGATTGTTGGATTGATGTGTATGGATTTAGTAGTTGGAGTGCTAGATTAGCAACTAAGATTAGGGTAGTTGCTAAGATTAGGATTTCTCTTTTCATAGTAATCTTTCTCTTTATTTATTTTTTCTCCTAAAGTGCTATATATAAGTACTAGTTAGGGTTAATTGTAATCAATCAAGTTCAATAGAAATCTTTGATTTTACAATGCGTTGTCCAAATTCTTAGGTTGTTCATGCCATTGTTTTAAATTTAATCCGAAACCGAAATTTTGCGAAATCTCGGAAAAAAATTAATTTTTTTATGAAAATTTATTATTTTTCCGAAATTTCGTAAATATTAAAGTTTGCCTCTTTTTTCTTTTTTTTCCTGGGCGAAATTTTGGGATTTCATCTGAAATTTCAGTACAGGACATGCCCTGAGACTCTTTGTTTTGTATTTTGAGAACTAATTGTAGGTCAGAAACTGGTTATTTGACTAAAAATTAAACGTAAACTCGAGCCCAATGATCAGTTTTGGACTCAAAATCAGGGGTAGTTTTTGGATCCACATGGGACATGTATGTCCATTCGAGACCATTGATCATGTAAAACATCAGAAGGTGACCAATATGGTTTTGGTCTCAAGCGAGTACACATATAAACCGTTGAGATTTTCTTAGTGCAACCCTAAAAAAGGTTTATGGATCAAGGACCTAGGATCGTCCGATCAAGGTGTTCCTAACAACATTTGGTCGGACTAATGTGCACCAGTTACATACGAAGTGGATAGAAACGTTGGGTTTTAGTGAAGAGCCTAACAGCTAATTTGGGTTTTCAATAGTGTAAGTGAACATTATTTTTAGGATACAGATATTGGCACTACTGTCGTTTAGTCACTGCTCAAACTCATCTTGTCTTTCCTTCTTCAATTAGCTTTTGATAGCATTTTGGGAACTGTGAAAACATTGACAGCTGTTTAAAAAAAAGACAAGATGACTTAGTGCAATTATCAAAACATGGTTTTGCCAACATCACTGGGAAAGAAGCGATATATCCACTCCTGTTTTCTATTTTTCCTTCTTTCGAATTTCTTGAATTTCAGCCCTATATGTGCCTATGTCTGCGCCCTGATTCTTACCCAAATCATAGCCATGTCTCCCACTCAAGTGCCAAAGATTTCTTAAAAATCGCCCCGATATCCACTTCTTAGCAAAACCCATTATAAAAATAATAAAAAATTTGGTGTGAGAAGGAATAAAAAATGATAAATAGGAAGAAAAAAGACAAAAAAATCGGTAGCACTAGCTATATGCCATGATTTTTGGACAAGTGCGCTTGGCCTTGTTGAGCTTGCTCCAAGGCAGACACTTGTTTCAATTTTTTATTTGCGCGACTTTCAGTAATAAAGGCACGATGCATGGCCAAATTTCGATGTAGAAGAAGCGCGTGTTTTCCTAAAATAAATGTGGTCCACTTGTCCTTTCCCAAAGCCTTCGCATGTTGGTCCGCCAAAAACGTGAAATCTCTCTCTCACCAAAAAAAAAAAACGTGAAATCTCTTTGCCCCTTTTAAATTTTAAACAATTCAAAGAGAGCATTTTGTGAAGGGCAGTGAGATGGATTCACCCCCTTGAAAGAAAAATACACCCCCTTTAACGGAAATCGTTAGGATATCTTTAAGGGCTGAAGCTGAAGGAGCAAGCGTTAACTCCAAAAGCATTAAGGGCCCGTTTGGATACCTGATGCATTTGTATTTTGATTTGGATTTGAGTTTTGGATACAAAATACATCCATCATCTTCATGAACATGTTTTAAGAGAGAGAGAGAGAGAGAGAGAGAGAGAGAGAGAGAGAGAGAGAGAGAGAGAGAGAGAGGGAGGGATGTCTCACTGCTGCCGGAGCAACGTCGAGGAGCAGCGACGGTGAAGGGAGTTGCCACAAATATTGATTTCCAAATAATGTCTCGCAGAACAACTGAACAGATTTGAAAATCGGGATTTTTTGCACTGTCGTAGCTGATTTGGAAATTTTTAGGATCTGATCCAGCTCAAATTGTCAACTAAATCCAAATCCAAATCTTGTGGGTATCCAAATGTGGCCTAAGCTTAATGATTTCTGTTAAAAGGGTTTGTATTCTTCTTTCGATGGGGTGAATGTATCACTGCCCTTTGTGAATTAAGTGTATCATTAAGCGGAATGGGGCAGTTATTTCCTAAACCTCGACCCCCTTGTAACAATAGATCTTGAGATCTTAAGAAAGATAGGTTCCATCTAATTTTTCCCACAGTAGATAGTTAGTGCTATCCAGATTGAGTGTAAAGAGATGGAAAAGATGACACAATTAGGCATGGTTGATGCGTTTGATGAAAGGATAATCAACATTATCACTCACACAGAGCAACCAATTGCACATATCAAAATTAGAGAAAAGAAAAGAAACCAAAACTGAGAATAAGGAGGGAAGTAGGAGTCACAGGGAAGACTAGACATTATAAATATAAAAAAAGGGATTTGCTAGGGTCCATCGCAAAAGGCATTTCGTAGCTTGTCTATCGCATGTCAAACCAGCCAGCTCGTGAACGAAGACAACAGCTTTTGTCTTCATTCACAAGGTGGTAGCCTGACATGCGACAGAGCAGCCGTGAAATGCCTTTTGCGATGGACGCTAGTAATTCCCCAGAGAAGAATCGAGATTCAATAGATTTTTATACTAAATTACTCTCTAGGATGACATGATGAAAGCCATGCCAGAATCAAGAATAGAAGAGAGGTATTTGTACACAAGTATAAACCCAACATAGTACATTCATACATGTCTAACTGGATAGGTAACTTCCCTCTAATTAAAGGGAAGGTATAAGAAAGAAAACAGAATAGAGTATATACAAAATGAATGAAAGACAAATTTTCTTTATCAACTATGCCCGTTAGGGGACCCAAATTGCAACCATAAGCAAATTTGGCCATTTTTGCATTCTTTGTGAGTGTGTTTTTGCATGTACACGTAGAAAGTTATATGAGTTTTGACTCGTGATTACAAGAAGATTGAATTTATTATGATGAAAAACATGCTCTGTCATTGCCAAATTTAGGCCTTCTTTACTTTGATCATTGCCGTCAGCATGACATACGTTGGACTTCCTACTGCGTTGACATTACCACGGACAAACATCATCTAAACATTTCTCTTTCAAAAGAAATAAATCCCACACTCAAATAACATATATTCATCTGGGTTCCCATGCAATGACACTGTATGAATTAGTTTAGCTGTCCATATATGCCTATTACTCCACGTACTAGTGTACTACGCATCTGTGGTGGGCCAAATGGTTGAGCTAATGGGCCACACCTTAACTTGGTGGGCCCAATTTTCTTGCCAAATTAATGCTCCACAGGCAAGATCAGTGTTATCGAAAATCAATTGTAAATGTTTTCAAGACAAAGTCCCCAAAAGACAATATTCCTACCGATGGGCTAGGATAATTTGATCATGGTGGGTCCGATAGCAATAAAAAGGACTATTGGTCGTGTTGCGCAATGTATACGTCTGTGTATGACCATCCATATTATTTTATGGGATTTGCTAGCGTCTATCGCAAAAGGCATTTCACGGATGGTATGTTGCATGTCAGAGCAGCCACTTAGTGAATGAAGACAAAATCTGTTGAAAAGTGAGCATGTGTGGCTAGTCTGACATGCAACAGACAATCTGTGAAATGCCTTTCGCGATGGGCACTAGCAAATCCATTATTTTATAGGGATTTCTCTTAAAAGCATAAGACAATTTAATTACTTCCATTCTTTGTTTCATTTTATTCTAATTATTGATCAATTTCTTGTTTCTTGCTTTTTTCTGATGTGATTTTCTAGGCAATTTGGCACACCATTCCGTAGCTTACTTTTGTAGGAGAGAAGAAGCACATCAGATGATTTAAATGAATAAAAATCTACTCCAGGTGGTTACTCTTTCCTGCAAAAGTGAGCCGCGAAATGGTTACTTCTGGAGGAAAGAACAAGCACACTAGGTAAATTAATATTAATAAATGAATAAAAATCTACTCCAGGTGGTTTCTCTTTCCTGCAAAAGTGAGCTGCGAAATGGTTTGCTGCAAAATTGCCTAACAAATCCCTTTTCTAAATAAGGATTAACTTCAAATGATGAGATGGTGTATTTTTGTTTCTTTATTTTGTTCTGTAGTTGTCACCTACAAATCAAAAGCCCTTGATGAAGGTTATAGATCAAGCAATTAGTTGATTTATCTATGGTGTTGGGAATAAGGTAGAACTCACCTTTGAAAGCTAGCCATTAAGGGGAGGGTGCCCAATTCCTTATATGCCATCCACATCCATTTACTTTTCATCTTTGCTTTTGCGTCCACCCCCAATATATAGATGAACTTGATGACTGCATCCGCCATGTTAGCATGTAGAGCATATAAACATGATTGGCCTCTTGAGATGTGTCTCGTTTGCTTAAAGATAAGAACTAAACAAATTTACAGAAACAAACTCGGCAAAAAATGCGGTTATCTGGTTTGCTTAATGAGACTTTATTACAAACAGGCCGGTACACATGTTTAGTTTTCAATAATGGAAGTGATATATTCCTCCCCCCTTTTTTTATTTGGGATAGCCCCCTTTAGTGTATTTATGACTATTCTTTTACCTACTGGAGTCTGTACAAGTAAAAAAGAGGCAAACATATCATTTCCCTTTCAATAATTTGTCAAAACTCACAAATTACATGGGTGTATTCGCGTCATCTAGTCAATTTGATCCCAATTGAGCAAGAGGACAGTTAATGAGAGTACCGAGTATCCCTCTCCCAAGTTGAACCATGACAGAAGGTTCCAAGGAAGAATTGCCAAAGACATTCCAAATATCCCAACATGCTCCCATCAAGCTACCTGATTATATATGTAACTCAAGAAAAAAAAAAAACCAGTTTACTTAACAAAAACAACCCTAAAAATTAGGAAATGGAACTGAAAAAATGATATGAGGATGAAGACTGATGTACACGTGGCGTTTAGGGAATGGCAGCACCTACCCCATCATCTCCCTGGGCGCTTAACGCTTTCTTTAGAATAGCTTGTCCTAGAATAAGGTTTGCTATCCTGTCTTAACTCTTATCCTTGAATAGGGTCAGCTGCAATTTCAATATCCCCGGATTTCAATTTAAAAACCCTATTCCAGGATTGCAACTCTCTCTCTCTCTCTCTCCGGCACTGATCGGCTCTAAGAAGGATCTCTCACCGGCGGTCGCATTGAGGTATCTCTCGCTATGGCTTTTGCCCCCCTTTCTATGAAGAATATTTGACCAATTGTTTTTTTCTTTTTCCCTTATTTGTTTTGTTAGTAACTGTTCCTAGGCTGATTCCTTCAAATCTTCTCACTGTTACAGTATACATGTTATGATAAACTGTCCTCTGACAGCAATTTTCATTATTAATGGTTTCGTTTCTCTTGCCATCTTCTTATTTTCCTGCCAGCTCACTTCAATTAATGGGCTCACCTTTTCTTTTCATACTTCTTATTTATAGAAAATCAGAGTTCTCATGGATGAAGATGAACTGGAATTCCTTCAAGTTTCAATAAATTTGCGACCTCCAAGAGTAGCCCAATGAAATCCTTTTTGAGAAATTATTATTTCTTTTGCCCTTGTTAGTTGTTACTCATCTTAATTGAAAGCTGGTACAAGGACTTTATAATCTGCCACAAGTAATTTATAATTGGAAGCATACATGGTAGATGCTACATCATTATACCCACTTGACATATACAATACAACTACAAAGCTTAAAAAGGCATAGGTAAGATAAGTTCTCATCTTCCATACCTTTTGTTTAGAACCTGTGATATATTAATTAAAAACCAAAGTACAAGACTTCTCTTGGACTGCTATTATTAGTAAGATCAACATATTGGACAGGATAAAGAGAAGGAAACTTCAGCTGGCTAACAGATGTGAGGCGTAGAGAGGAAGAAGAATCAACCAATTATTTTTATTTACATTGCAAATGCACAACATTGGTATGGACACAGGTTTAAAAATGTTTTGGGGTATCATGGGTGCATCCAAAATCAGTTAAAGATGCATAGAAACCTTGGCAATATAAACATCTTAAAAGCTCGAGCAGGATCATATTGAAGATAATCACTCTGACTATTTTGTGGGGCCTTTGGAAAGAAAAAATGGTTGAGGCCTGTAGCTCAATGGTTGAGGCTTTGTATCTCAAAACTTGAGGTCGCAAGTTCGATCCCAGCTTCTCTACCAAAAAAAACAGGAAAAAATGAGCACACATTTCAGGAAAATATCAATCTTACTGAGTGCATTAACATTAAAGATTAAGTTGAAGATTGGATCTAATCAGTTGAGCCTTAGGTAGAAAAGAATTCAGAGGCTACTCACTTAAAACTTTGTTGAGGTAGTGGCAAGAAACTCTTCTAGGAAGATTTTCAAAGAAAATAAAATTAAAGCTCAGTGGTCATGTTCCCTCCGTATTGCATTAAGTTGAACTTCGATGTTTGCTCCCCTGGCAACCCAGGTCCAATGGGCATTGTTGTAGTTTTCAAGGATTTAAACGGAGAAATTATCTTATTCGTGACCTATATGCATAGTCTCAACGAAGGAAGAGGCAAGTGTGCTTCTAGGGAGATTGAGGCTATTTAAGTCAGAATTGGGTGTGCTTTCGACCTACGGAACGGGTGGAGAGATATTTGCTTCAGCTTTGAGCAAGGGCACATTTGCAGAAATGAGAGCCTCTTGTTCAAGGCCTCTTAAAGCTCAACTACGATGAGTCCAACTTGGGAAATCTGGGACTGGTAGAAATTGGTGGTGTCCTAAGGGGCGAGTCGGGGTCAGTGAAATGGGCGTTCTCTGGACCCATAGGGGATAGAGACTCCAGTGAGGTGGAGGTGCGGCAGTACATCATGACATCAAGCTTCTGGAGATGAGAGATCATGGACAAAGTGGTGGTGGAAAGGGACTCCTTAAATGTTATCCGATGTCTTAGGGGTTCATATGCTTATCCATGGAGTTTTTCTCTGCTCTTTGATGAGATTCAAGATCGAGTGGGGGACTCGTCTGTAGCATTCCAACATGTTAGGAAATCTGTAAATGGGGATGCTGATAAGCTAGCCAGGGCTGGGGTTCCGAAGGAGGGTCTGGAGCTGTTTGATTTCCTTCCTCCTTGAGATTTTCTCCTCTTTTTGGGAGGATTGTTCGCTTTCTGTGTATTTTTTCTCTTTGTTCTTTTCCCTCCTTTGTATTGACCATCTTGGTTTTATTCCCCCTTCGTTTTAATGAAGTTTGCTGCCATTCAAAAAAAAAAAAAGATTATCTGGTTCATTTTTTTACCTCTGTAAACTTTTATGCCCCTTTTGTTTGAAGTGTTGAAACAAACGGGCCAAAATTGAAAATTTCCCCTTGTTTTGTAGGAAAATTGCTCTACTCTACTAGACCTTGGATTTTTTTATGGATTTTTTCCCTGGAAATATTTTTTCCATAATTCCATTGATTATAAACTCATGCGCATGACCCAGCTCGGTGGTAGGTTAGTTTCATTGGATTCATTGAATTGTTAGTTTGGGCTTCAGTTAGTTTCATTAGATTCATTGAATTGTTAGTTTGGGCTTCAGTTAGTTTCATTAGATTCAATGAGTTGTTAATTTGGGCTTCCTCCAGGTAACTGAGTTTCCAAATGTGTCACTTGTGTTGCTCTATTCCACATGTCAATCTTAAGTGTACAATGTGTTGTACCCATGAGGCCACTGCTTACTCAAGTAACTTAGTGTCGTACCATTGATTACAGAACTGATACACGTGACTTAGATCGCTATGCCTAACATGGTTTAGTCTCTGCTGGATTTGCTTTATTGTTCATTTCAACTTCTGTTTCCCACATCGGGCCCAGGGACATAGGGGTGCAACTTGGGTCGGGCTTAACCCAAACCCGACGAGTTCAACCCGATTTTGGCTCAGGTTGGGTTGGCATTTCTTCGGGTTGGGTTGCGTAGGGGTTGGGAAAAGCCAACCAAATTTAATTTCGGGTTGGCTTTGAGTTTAGGCCATGGGCAACCCAACCCAACCCGAACCCGACCTCCGTCCTCTAATTTTATCATGATTTCTTAGGATTATATTCTTTTTTTTTGTATTTTTTTTGTTTCGCCGTAGGTGTTCCTAACCCAACCCGACCCGATTTGGAAAAAATCGGTTAGAGGGGTTGGTTTAGGGTTGACCATTCTCAACCTGAGACTCTGTTTGGGTCGGGGTTAGGGTTGAGGGAATGCTATCTCGGGTGGGGCTAGGGTTGGCCTCAACCTGATCCAACCTGACCCTAGTTGCACCCCTGCAGGGACATTGCTGGTCGGTTGTAGCTTCTAGAATTACAGCAGTCACGTAATCCCCTGCCAGAAGAAGCTTCTGCAGTTGTCTGTTCACTTGGTCCTTTTCAAGTCCAAGGAAATCAGTGTCTCAGTGCATCTGGGCCCGGATTGTACATTAAAGCCTCAGTTGATTTTTGCTGTCCAATATCTCTAGACTTGAGGAAAATCTCAGTCGTCAACTGCACAGACTGGGTTTTCAAAACTCAGGATGCCTGCGTTCTGTAAGCCTACTTAAGCAAGTGCTGGTTTTATCTCTGAATGGTAGCTCCCGGTTATTTAGAAAAGTCTATCCATAGTTGATGGTGCTGGTCTCTCTAATTCGGACTCCAGGAGGGAGTGGCTGATCAAGGAATCTGCGGAGTTTTGGGGTGCTTCTTCAGGTTGTCAGCATGTTGAACTTGATACTGGGAAAAGTTGCGGATTTGGAGATGCCACATCGTGAGAGAACAGAGTTTAATATTGATGATCTATAGGGTGGGATACATTGTAAAGGGACATGGGATTCAAGTTCCCTGGGCTGGCATGAGAGTATAAATGCCACTCACAAAATGGATTCGGCGTAGCTGCCATTGCATGAGGGGGATGCCTCGTCCCCTAGTCGTAATCCGTTTATTGGCTGATGAATAAATTTGTTACTTTAAAAAAAAAAAAAAACTTCTTTTTCCCACATTGGGCACTCTACTGATGAACTGCATGGTTTGGGGTATATGGGTAGACGCAAGGTTTGTGCTCAATTGTTTCTGATATTCTGTTGTTTGCTCTTTTATTCCCTTTTATGAGGTATGGGATCTGCTTCTTTGATGTTTCTTGGGTGTTTCAACATTTTCATAATATGAAGGCAAATATTGCTCTTTTATATTTTTTATGAGGTATAGGATCTGCTTCTTTGATGTTTCTCGGGTGTTTCAACATTTTCATAAGTTGAAGGCAAATACGCATGGAATAGGGTCAATTTTTCATTCTAAACATTGTATTTGACATTAGCATTTTCCTGTTTTGTTCTCTGTGAAATAAGGTTTCAAAACAAAAGAGAGACATGCCATTGTGGTGATACCCACTTTGATGTCAACACTGGCTTTGTAGACCAGAACAATAAAACTAAGCAGCAGTGTGTTGCTGTGCAACCTAGTAAAAGTGTCACATTTGATTTCTTGTTACATATTCGCTCAAAGAAACCTAGTTTCAAGAATATCGCCGTATTTCTTTCTTCACCATTTGTTCATAGGTGGATATTCTATATGCCTATTCTTGCAGATGCTATAGGTGGATATAACACTGCCATCACCAGATTCCATCTTGAGAGGAGAGACGCAGGATCTTTTTTCTGTTGCTGTCGCCTGTACCTGCAGATATGACTGCATTTTTTCCTTCTAAATGCGCAACGGGTATTTGTCATCCTCTCTCTCTCTCTCTCTCTCTCTCTCTCTCTCTCTCTCTCTCTCTCTCTCTCTCTCTCTCTCTCTCTCTCTCTCTCTCTCTCTCACATTACATCTTATCATAAGTTGCTAAATGGTGTATTTTTTTTTTTTGCTTAAGAATGAATTATAATTCATCACCATGTGTAATTGCTACTTGCTATTGCCATATCTTTTTCTATTTAAATTTTTTAATGTTTAGTGCCACAATTATAGATGTCTAATATCGATAATGTGGTTCATTTGTTCTTCTACTTTATCGATACTGTATGCCCCACATCTTCTTTGATAAAAGGAAACGTGCTTTCTTGACTTATAAAGCTGTATCTAGTTTCCTTTTCTCCCCATTGCTGGATCTCCACTGTTCACCATGTCAAGCGATCTTCACTGTCACTATGTCAAGCATTCTTTCTTTCTTTTTTAGTTCTTTGGAATCTCTAGTTTCCAATAAAAATAAATTGAATATTATGAAAAAAAAAGAAAAAAGTATGGTCAATAAGGAACCAAATCTGGAAATTACAGATCCTGCATATGGTTTCATATCATAAGTCCACATTTTCAAGTTTCCTCTCCATGGTTTGCAAGCTTATCCTCCTTTTAATGTCCTTCTCTATGGATATGAGACAGTGACCAGCCAAAAAGCTGTAGTTTGGGCACAAACCACCAGGACAGGAGAGAACCTATTCATTGTGCCACTGACTGCTGTTGAGGCATCGCACTGGCACAAACGGCTTCACACTAATAGCTAGATCATGAGCATTGCACTCATCTCTTAGAGCAATGGATGTCACATCTACGCAAGATCAGAAGCTTCAAAATCTTTATTCTCATTTCATGTTCAAATATGGCTAAGAGATGGTTAAGAGATGGCTAAGAGGCCTACAATATATTTTTCTTGAAAATATATTGCGGGGCTCTTAGCGTGCACTGTTCAGAGAGACAATCCCACGAAAATTAGAAATTAGCTATTCATGCTAAGCAACTTCTATTCTTAGACTTTTCAAATTAATCACTTTCTAATCTAATTTTTGAGGATTAATATACTTAGAAAGTAACTTCCTTTGACCCCTTTTCATTATCTAAATAAAAGACACTAAGACTTTCTAAAGGCTTTAAACTCACTTTAACTTTCTAAAAACTCCAAGTTCCCTTACCATTAAAAAAAAAAACTCCAACTTCCCAAATAGGAAAGCCTGTTTGGTAATGCATGAATGGACCCATTCTAAACACTCTTAAACTCAAATAACTGAATATGTTAGTAATAAAAGACCTCGCTACCCCTATGACTTGAGGACTTCATAAAACACTTTAATCACTCATTTTAACTCCATGATGCGGCTCATTCTTTCAGTGATCTAACTCCTTGCTCCTTTCTGTAAACATTGGCCAAGAAAACATTTAACATGTAGGACTAGCACTGGGTGCAGCTTTCCTTGAATTATGATGAAGTGTTTGAAGCCATGCTCCTGCTTGATGTGGTTGATGGTAGAAACCCACATATAAAATGTGATCTGGTTGTATTATCTGTTTCGGGGTCACCTCAACCTTCGGCAGCCCTTTGATTTTAATAAAGTTCCTGTTTTATATATAAAAAAAAGGATGTGATTGGATGTTGATTCCACACTCTTACGTGCTGGTTGCTGGTAGTATTATCATCATCATCATCATCATGGGAATTGAAATGACACACATGCATGATGGGATAATGATATTTTAAGGAATTTACTGACTCTATCTTATTGCATTTGTATGAAGTGGGCCGTTCGTTGTGGGGGAGCCTTGGCAACAATTCATCAGGTTTACTGAGAGCTTCTCAAGAAATGATTACAAAGCTGAGTTGCTGCAATTTCTATTCTCAGGTTTGTTTTAGTTTTCTTATATTGGTGTATTCAATATTCCATTCTCTATGTGCCAACCTTAGCACTTCAAATTTTGGCTTCTCAAGCTTGTCACTTATTTAAGTAAATTAGCAGTTTCTGATTTCTAGTAGGTTGAAGCTTGCTTCGGAATCTAAATTCTAAATTCTTCTCGCTTCCTATTGAATGAATTATATTTTTTCTAAGGAGTGTTTTCTCTTTTGGTAATGCTAATTGCTAAAGGAGTATATTTAAAACTTAAATACTCCTTTAAATGGAATTTAAAAAGTGGATTTAATCCTTTCCTTCATTTTAAATTTGAGATAAAACTTATGTGTACTTTTCTTAAAAAATTTATCGTAACTATAATTTTTGAGTACATTTAATGTTACATGATAAAAGGTCAAAAGTGTGAAACTTATAAATCCCTAAAGTTGTACCCATAAGGCCATAACCAACCATGGAATTCTCCTAACTTGTACCCTAACCTTAACTCACTTCCTTCAAGTCTTTCCCTTTTTCCCCCTTGAGGTATCTATTTTTTAGGACCAAGACCTTTGTTCACACGCACACACACAAACACACACAAAAAAACTTAATTTATATTTCAGAGCAATTGAAATAAAATTAGGGAGTTTATTGCCTGTTACTGTCCTAAAAACACTATTCAGTTTCTCTTTAAAACAGGGCTCACCCAATCCTAATTAAACTTTGTCAAAAAATAAAAATCACAGTAAATCATAATGACCCAGCATGTCAATTTTTTTGATGAATGGAGCTCTGTGGCGTCCACTATTGGCATTTCATGATGTTGGTTGATCCCCACTAATATTGGATCATCTTTTCTGAATTATGGGTTTGTTCATAAACTTTTTTTAAGCAGTCTTTTATCTATTATCTTTCTATCTCTATACATATCTATGAGATGAAAATCAGGTAAAGGTTTTCCTTGCAGCAGCAAAGAACATTTATACAGATGAGGACTAACCTCAAAGTTGTGGATAACTCGGGCGCAAAGCGGGTCATGTGCATTCAAGCTCTGAAGGGGAAGAAGGGAGCAAGATTAGGAGACACTATAATAGCCTCTGTAAAGGAAGCGCAACCACGGGGCAAAGTTAAGAAGGGAGAGGTGGTCTACGGTGTTGTTGTGCGTGCTGCCATGCAACGAGGGCGTTGTGATGGCAGTGAAATCAAGTTTGATGACAATGCAGTTGTCCTTGTCAACAAGCAAGGGGAGCCAATAGGGACTCGAGTTTTTGGACCCGTACCCCATGAGCTCAGAAAGAAAAAGCATGTGAAAATCCTTACTTTGGCTGAGCATATTGCTTGAGTTATGCATCTTAAGCCTTTGGTAGTGGTTTTGTGGAGTGCACTTTGGGAGGAATTGTGGTTTTTAACACATGCTGGACATTATTGTCTTGTTAAAGAGAAGGGAACTACCAAGTTTTGGTGAGATTTTCATGTATTGTTAGAATTGTACAACTTCGGATTCAAATCCAACATTTTTATTTGAATGCAATTGATGACAACTCTAGATTCAACTTGAATCATGTTTGACAAAAATAGGCATGAATGATAGAACTCACTCAATATGGAATGGCCATGAGCTTAAGTTATTGAAATGGTCTTATGGTTATTTCTACCTTCTGAAATGAGAGCTTTTATATGGTGTAAGCCCCCTATAGTCCAGTATTTATCAAAAAGTACTGTACGGCATACACCATAGGATGATCCAAACCGTCCATTTGATGGGCCACAAGGGAAATAGATTGTGCCCCAAAAATCATCTCCACAGTATGATCCCAACCGTCCGATCTATAGAAAAACTCCTGAAATGAAGTGAGATGAAATGAAATTGTGTATAAAAAATGACATATTTGAACTGTTGATAATTTAAAAAAAAATATCTGAACTGTTGATGAATTACTCTGTATAAATTGCATGCAATATTGTATTTTTCACTAATATTTGCAGATAATTTTAAGTATTGATGTTTTTGCTACTATGTAGAAATGCCATGCAATATTTTATTTTTCACTAACATTAGATATTAATGTACAATATGGCGAATTCAATCGCTGTCTTTTGTTCGCTATTATCATTTTAGTAGTTTTCTATATAAGTGTACAAATCCTTTGACATATCATCCAATGACACCCTCATACAGCTGAATTATTCTGGAACTACATGTCTCCTGTTCATACATCTGAATTCTTTTGGAGCTTATCTGATCGTTTCTTCCAAAACTTCAACTGTATTGCTCTTTGCTCCAGCATCTTTTCCACCTCCTCGATCGGTAACCCCTTGGTTTCTGGTACGAAAATGAGCACAAAAAACAGTGCGACGACAGAGATTACCCCAAAAATCAGAAATGTCCATGAAGTCCCAATTGCCACTGTTAAAGACAAGAAAGACTGTGCGACAATTAGGTTTGAGACCCAGTTTGCAGTGGCAGCTATTCCGCCACAGACTCCTCTAAATCTCAAGGGATAGATCTCAGAATTCACAATCCATGGGACAGTCCCCATCCCTGGAGAAAAGAATATGATGTATAATGCTAATCCGATCAATGCTAGCCAACCATAATTGCTTGGACACCCTCTTGTGTACCATAGCCTGTGTTCCCCCTGGCAGAGATCCTTCACTGTCGAATTTGAAACCAAACACGCTCCCGGAAACAGCTGAGATAAAAGATAATTGTGTTTATTACGACTAACACTAAAATCCTTGTGGATCAATTGAACAGCTCAGAAGGAAAAAAAAAAAAAATCCAATGAAGGAACTCCAAAGCCTGGTAATACCCAAAAGAAAAATATAAGGAAAAATTCCATTTAAAAAAAAAAAAAAAAGTGATAAGAAAAATGAAAACAAGAAATGATGGCTACATAACTTGAAAATCTGGAATCATTCAAAAAAAAGTTTGAAGAAAAAGTTCATAAGATGGAAGAGCAAGGAGTTTGGAATTCAGATGAATTATCAATAAGATGCTTTTAACTCGAAGAAAAAAGCTCATAAAGAAAATAAAAAACACAATCACAGAAGAAAATAAATACCCATCTCTTTATTTGACATAAAACATTTTAAAAAGAAGAAAAATCACCATAAAAATGGAAATGTTTTACCCTTTTCTTTTTGCTAATTTTTTTTGGGGGGTTGAAATTGTGTTCTCACCTTATTAGCGCCGGAAGCACAGAACCCACATTTCGGAGACGAAGCCTTCAAGCATTTCATACAGTCCCAAGAAGTAGAAGCTGATTGGTAATCTGGGCAAGTGTGAGCCGAAAAATGTGCGGTCTCCAACCTACTAACATCCGGAGAATGTGAAGTAGTCTCATGGAAAACAGCTGATAAAAGTCCAAGTGAGATTATAACACCAGATAAACTGATAATAAGGAGCTTTTTCCTCCCTGTCCTGTCTATGAAATAAATGCTGACAATGGAACCAAAGGCATTGAGACCGGACGTTATAAGTGAGAGTAGAAGTGCTGTTTGGTTTGATGCAAAACCAGCTAACTGAACTATGGTTGGACTGTAATACATGACAGTGTTTATACCCACAAACTGCTGAAAAATCTGAAGCCCAACCCCTGCGATAAGCCCTCTTCTCACTGTCTTGGTTTTCAATAGCTTGATTAAGTTGATCTTCTCAGAAGAACCTTCCTCCCTGACCTCTGTTTCGACCGAGTCTCTGAGAGCCTGAATTTCTGTTTCAACTTCATGGGGTGGGTAGATTTTCACCAGTATGGATTTCGCTTCCTCTTCCCTTCCCTGAAATTCAGAAATTAAAACAGAGCCCTGGTTTATCGCAAAATTTATGGAAACTGTACTGTCATAGTGTCATTTATGGTTTTCATTCAATCATTCTTAGAAATTTTTTGTGTATGGTGGATATCAAAATTTAATGGCAATAAAGTTATCATTTTCAAAATTTAATGGCAGTTGGGTCCTATCTGTTTAAGTTTAACTATTACAAAGCTAGGATTGGGAAAAAATTGGGGAAGAACAGTCTACTTTTGGGAAAATTTTGGAGATTTAAAAAGAAAATTGGAAAACTGAAATGTGAAATGTTATTCTGAAATTTTTTGCATATCATTCTCGTAGAATTCCCTAATCATTGAACAAATTTGGAAAAAAATTGGGGAAATAAAATGTTTTCCTTGAACATTTTGCATTTTTTTTTCAAAACACTATTGAATATTACAAGTATGGTGTGTATGCATTTCTGACTTCTGGTAGAATGCAAGTAATTTATGGCAGAAACAAATCAGATTGAAATAAGAGTCTAGATGAAAACCTTTCTGTAAAGCCAACGAGGTGATTCAGGAAGACATAGCATCAGTACAAACTGCAACAAAGCTGGAATTCCTGCAACTCCGAGCATCCACCTCCATGTTCCAGGTGCCTGAAAGCAAGCTCCATTAATTAATCACCAATTAAACTAATCTAAATTACACTGTTACCTCCTAAAGTAGTATGTAAGTTTATCTTCTAACATCAAAACTATCATTTTGTTCTTACCTTGGTGAAGGCCAGGTTGATAAGATAAGATAAAAACTGGCCTCCTGTTATGAGGAAGCCATTGGTACTGACTAGTGCGCCTCGGATCTTGGCCGGAGAAGCTTCTGAGATGTAGAGTGGGGATGTCATTGATGCCATTCCAACACCCAGGCCAACGAAAACTCGGCCCACGATGAGGACTGAAGGGCTGGGAGCTGAGGCCATTACAATGGCGCCAACAAAGAAGAGGAAGTCTGCTACTAAGATCGAAGTTCTTCGCCCGAACCGATCATTCATCCATCCCCCTACCGCGGCTCCTATGATCGCCCCAGCAACCGCCATGCTCACAATTATCTCCTTTAATTGTTTTTTTTTTTTTCAGGGAATGAGACAGATAAATCTTTGTTAGAGAAAAGAAAAGTGTGATTCGTGAGAAAAGTAAACAAGCAAACATGGTGGTTAGAGAATTTGGGTTGAACCAAGAAGGAATATGCAGGATGAGAAGGGTGTTTCGGGTATTGAAGGTTATGGCAGGAATTAGTCCATTTATCTGATGAGATCATGTTGGTCACTATAAAAGATAAAGGGGTATTCAACAGTATGCATTTACTTGATGAGGATATTTTTTTATAGAAAAGATGAAGAGGTATTCTGTGTTGAACTCTTGAAAAAATTGTGGCAATGGTTATTGAATCTCCTTGGTGCTGGGGGAGGGGGGTGTTTTGGTCATTGTAAACGGCATTGTGGGTATTGAAAGGAATATGGCAAAAAGTAAGAAAAGAACACAGACAGAAAGTGGTGGTTTCCCTAGTCAGCTGCAATGTAATGACCAATTTAGATGCTTTCAAAAGACGAAAATAGCCTTGGCTTTATTACAAAGTACATAAACCCAGGTTACTGATTTTGCCCCGATGTTCAGCTCTCAAAAGGCTGTTACATTTCCCAAAAAGCTATCGGGCGCCAATTAAAGGAGAAAAGACAGCTGGGTTTGTGCAAATATCAAAATAAGGTTGTGCTGATAACACTTCCCTAAATTAATATAATGATGTAATCTCACCTGCAAAAATGTACTTCTATCCACAGACGGGAAGTCATCTCGAATATACAGAAGGGCCCCAGAAATAACACCTAATTACACGAATTTTACTGAAAGCATTAGCCCAAGTTTACTGTTTAGGTTCGAATCATGAGGACATACCAGTATGATTTTTTTAAGAAAAAAGGTCTTTAAAATCAATATTCTAATGCATAAAAAATAGGAGCAATCGTTTTGGGAAAGTTCCCTTTTCTCAATAAAATAAGACATGGGTTATTCACATTGTATCAAAATAATTAGGAAAAAGGTATAATTACATTTACACCCCCTCTAGTTTCCGACACATCCACTTCCACCCCTATAGTTTAAAACGTGACAAATACACCCTGTAGTTTCAATTTGTTTGAGGCAGGCCCCCTCTCAGCTGAAGGTTCGTCCATAGATTGAAGGATTAGGATGATCCGATGGAGCTGATTTTTTGGGCACACCCTACTATGTCAGGACCCATCAAATGAACGCTTTGGATCATCCAAATAATGTGGGCCCATACCTGAATCCAAAGCGTTTGAAACTAAAGAGTAAAGAAAATAAAAAGGGGTGTATTTGTGGGTGGAAGTGGATGTGTCAGAAACGAGAGGGGGGTGTAAATGTAATTATCCCCAGGAAAAAATACATAAAACTGAAAGTGAAGAACAAAATTTAGAAAATCTTCTATAAGTAAAAAATTTACAATATCAGAAAGAGAATAAACTACAAAGTACAAACACAGTAAATCTAATTCAATTATTTAATCTGTTGCTTAGAAACCGTCCAATTCTTCCATAAATCTAACCACCCTTACAAATTGAGTTTCAGGTTTTTAATATTTTTACAAAAAAAACCATCAAAAACCCAGAAATTAGAATTAAAAAAGAAGGAAAAGGATTAAGTTGGAGATAGAAAGCATAAACCCACCACATCAAAACTGAGACATGAAACATAGGAACCTCAGAAGAAGAAAAAAAATACCTGTGTCATAACCAAAGAGCAAACCACCTATTCCAGCGGAGAATGCGAGGCGAAGAACATATGGATTTCTCCATGCAAGAGAGATGCAGTCTCTGAAAGCAGAAGCATCAGTTCCTGGATGAATTCCACCTTCCATATTTTGACAGTTTATAAGAAATAGAGAGAAAATAAGAATAAAACTGAGCTCTTTCACTCAATCTCCATATCTTTGACAAATATCAAAGCCTAAGAAAACAGAGAAAAGAAAGAAGGAAGATTTTCCAAACTAAAGAGTAAAGAAAATAAAAGAAAAGACGGCATTTATTTCAGTAATGGAAGAAGAAGCCAGGAAAGACAGACAAATAGAGGGCTTGAAGCAGAGAGAGAGAGAGGGAGATGAGAGTGTGTTATTTAAGGACGAAATTAAGTCAACAGTCAGCAAGTCAGCAAGTCAGCAAGTCAGTCACCTTTGTCGCTCAGTTATTATATTAAGCCATTTTACATCCAAGATAATATATTCATCCCCTTTTTTTACATTGAACAGCCCATTCTAGTGTAAAAGAGTTCTCACAAATACACTAGAGGGGGTTGTCCCAAGTAAAAAATGGGACAAATACATCACTTCCCTTTTGCAGAAGAGATAAGCATGAAGTGGGTCCCAAAAGAATAGCCAATTAAAAAAGGGGAAATGTTATCAGCATTACTGTATTTGTTGAGGTCCTCACTTTATTAAAAGTACGGATGATCCAAACCGTCCATTAGATGGGCTACAGTCTAAGTAGGTTGTGCCCAAAAATTATTTCCGTAGGTTGATCCTAACCCTCCGATCTATAGAGGGTTAGGATCAACCCCCTAACATTCAGATCGGAGGGTTAGGATCAACCTATGAAAATGATTTTTGAGACACAACCTTTTTAGCCTGTGGCCCATCTAATGGACGGTTTGGATCATCCTATGGCAAGGGCAATACCGTACTTTTAATAAAGTGAGGAGAGCCCTCATCAAAATAGTAGGGCTGATAACATTTCCCATAAAAAATTCCCTCAATGTTAGAAAAGTGTTGGTTTTAGAAAATGACATTAACAAAGCTATCTCGGAAAAAAAATTCATATTTATTTTAGGGAAATGTTATCCACTACTGTATTTTGATGAGGGACTCCTCACTTTATTAAAAGTACGGTATGGCCGGCACCATAGGATGATCCAAACCGTCCATTAGATGTGCCACAGCCTAAATAGGTTGTGCCCCAAAAATCACTTTCATAGGTTGATCATAACCCTCCGATCTGAATGTTAGAGGGTTGATCCTAAACCTCAGTATATCGGAGGGTTAGGATCAACCTATGCAAATGATTTTTGGGGCATAACCTATTTAGGCTGTGGCCCATCTAATGGACGGTTTGGATCATCCTATGGTGCCGGCCATACCGTACTTTTAATAAAGTGAGGAGTGCCCTCATCAAAATACAGTAGTGCTGAAAACATTTCCTTTATTTTATTTTGGGGGAGATGTAGCTATATAGGTAACAGTGAGAAGCTAGGCGATATGGATACTCATATGATGCCATAATGATCAAGACCGTTCATCCTGTTGGTCCCACCTCAGAGGTACCCGTCACCTTTAAAGATTCACATTAAGCATCTGGTTAAATGTTGCTCCCGCTTGTTTTGATAACGGCACTCCATACTTTACTCAACATGTGTATGATTGGATTGGCTGTTGTAGGTTACAAGTGTATGATTGGCGTGTCTGTTGTAGGTTTTTGTGAATTGAAAAAAGAGGAATGCTAAACTGAAGGGTGCCCTTGTAAAATTCAGCAGCAAGGGCTCCCCATTAGATCCACATCACCAAATTACATTTATTATTCTTTTACTCATGTTTCAGTGTTATTATAAATGCACTTTAGTGATGCTATTCCAAATCAATTTGCTTTATTTTAACATTTTTCATTGTCTTTTATAGATAAGATTGATCCAATGGGAGTGCTCTCGAGGCTGGGTTTTTCGAAGGGTGCCCTTCAATTTAGCATGCCTGTAAAAAGTAGCATAAAATGAAAACGACTAGTGATATTTTTTGTAAATAGAGAGAAATTATATGGTGGATGCACATGAAGATCAGTGTAGGCGGTACCACCCTTGATAGTTGATCCAGCAGCAGCACCTTAAAAAGTGGGCTCCACATAGCTTGGGACAAATCAGTGAATCACATGGCTTACAGCTGGTTCTGGTTTCATTTAGGAGGACCAGCGTAAAGGTGTTTATTTTTGTTTTCCCTCAGACGCACTCCATTCCTATTATTCGTTTGAAAATGTTAAAAGATATCAAATATCCCTAGCTAAATAATCACAACTCAGCTCTGCTCAGCTAAACTAAGCCTTTGTCCTAAGCTAGTTGGGTCGGCTAATGAATCCTGTAGAAAATTTTCATGAAGAAGGTGAAAGGATCTGCCCGGCTCAAATTGACTAGTTGGGTTCGTCTACATGGATCATTTCCTTCCATTCTATCCTATCTAAGGTCATGTTCTCTGTTATGTTACTAGCTAAATAATCACAATAGCTAAAAAATCATAAAATTAAAAACAGATCAGAAAAGTTAGAATGCCAAAACAGATCAAAATTCTGTCGTTTTCAGTTTTGTTTCATTTGATCCGGTAGAATAAAGCGGAATTCCTTACTTGTGTCTTAATGGGATCAATGGTAGTTGTGGTAACCTCTTTCGAGTTGTTAGTTCCCAATACCTTTCATCTAGTACATATAACTTTCCTATTTTTTTCATTTCTACTTACTTTTCTGAGAGATTCTTGTAGCGATAGCTCGGGTTATCCTTCTTCTAGGCAATTAAACTGTATACCATGTGGTGGGGTAGCGATCAAAATCGTCCATTTTGTGGGCCACTATAATTCCATTCTTCATATACTTCCAAATGTAGACCTTGTCTAGACGCCTTCCCCAATTCTAGGATGCGTAGTAGCTCTAGTAAGTCCGTAGCTGGATCTGGATCAGGATGCGGAGTTTGAGCTGCGGGCAGCGAGGCTCAACTTGTGCGAGCTTTCGGGGCGCAGGCTGTAACAGAGGGGCGATAGTGAGCCTACAAATTATAAATGAACATTTGATCAATGCCGCAAAGGTTAAAGATACGCTGAGATGTTAAGGAGAAATAGCTTTGCGGTACCCATCGGTAGTGATCGGAAGAACCAATGCTGCTCGAGGACCACACAAGCCATGTGATTTGATTCTAATCTCTTTGCAGTTATTAAATATATGGGATTTGCTAGGGATCATCGCAGAAAGGCATTTCTCGGCTGGCTGTTGCATGTGAGAGGAGCCACCTCAGATGCAATGGGTCTGGTCCCTAGCAAATTCCATATAAAAATAGCTGCCACAGATGAATAAATGAATAAGACAAAATCTGCTGAAAAGTGAGTCCCTAGCAAATCTCATATAATAATAGCCGCCTCATATGAATAAATGAATAAGACAAAATCTGCTGAAAAGTGAGCCTCTGTGGCTGCTCTCACATGCAACAGCCAGCCGTGAAATGCCTTTCTGCCATGGTCCTTAAATATATTATACATGTAAACTTCTCAATAGATATTATTAAATGCCATATACATGTAAATTTGTTTATAGATTAAATACATTACATTTTTTAAGCGTTGGCTCTATATTTTCTCAAAAGTTTAGTCACAAAACCACGTATTCTCTCGAGTGAAAAGTTCTGCCATGGGGATGTTTATAATAATTAAGGGAGTGTACTATATAGTTATGTGCCCCACCATGAGAGTTCACCAGTTGAACGATCCAGATCTCACATCCGAGTGTCACTCGGACTAGATCAGAGTCGTTGACAGCATGAAGCAAGAGCCAAAGAAAAAAAAAAACGGTTTACACCGTACTTCCCCTTAATATATGTCGCAACATGCGAGCTTTGCCAAATTCAAAATTTCTACTCAGGTTCTAAACTTCAAAGACGTGAACAAACACATGCAAAAAGAAAGTGAAAAAGTTCTACCAATCATCTTTGATTTTTCAAAGAGAATCACACCCGTATTCCTCTCTATACTTTGAATCTTTGATGATGTTTAAGTTTCTTGGACTTTAAGAGCAATTTGATTCAAACCTACACTCGGAATACTTTTTGAATTCAATGAACACTTATCTCAACTTTTCTTTTGCTGGGTGGTTCTGCTTTCTATTTTGGATCATGACACTGAGACCCACATAAGAAATAAAGTGCACTTTCTGATACCAGTCCAAGTATCTTGGTCTCTTTATCAGATTATACACAGGTACAGGCACTAATCAGAGCCACATGATATAAGCTGTCAAATCAAAAAGCATTTCTACTTTTTTTTTTTTTTTTTTGGAAAAGTAACAGCATTTCTACTTTAGCTGATCTTCCTTTAAGAACTGCATTTCTTAAATTGATTAGAGCATCCTAAGACCTTTTTTTTTTTTTTTTGGAAATGATATCTGCGCCGAGTGTTTCAATAAACATGCGCTCCATTGTTTGTCGTGTGGTATTTAAAGGGTTTAAAGACTTTTCGAGAACCATAATACCCTCTGAAATCCCTTTAAATACTACACGACAAACAAGTGGAGCGCTTGTTTATCGGAACACCTTGGCACAGATATCATTTCCCTTTTTTTTGTTCTTTTTTTTTTATCAAAATATAATATATGTTATACAGAAGGGTTATGATTGATCAGCCTCAATAAAGCAACAAGGTGATTCTCAAAAGATTAATGCACACTGGTAAGCAACAATAATCCTTAGAGTTCTATCATAGGCTTCATAGCTAAAGCACAGAAGGGTTTTTGTTATTCTGTAACTAGAACCAAAGAAGATATACAATCGTCCTTGCAAATACTATGTATAAAAGACGAAGTATCTACGACTCTTTAGTATAAAATCAAGAAACATGTCATTCATTTTATATCATGAATTAAAACAATATTATCAAAACTAAGAGACAATCTCATCTACGAGACCATAATACCAATTGCTTGTTGTCACAAGCAATATTTCATTAATTTTAGTATAAAATAAAGCATCTGAAAAACTGATATTCAATATTCCTGAAGATTTCCATTTGAACCAACCAAAGTTACAAGATTATTGCTACTTACATAATCACATCAAATGGAAACAAAAGAAGAAGAGGTTCAAGTTTCACATGAACCATGAGTACAAACATTCCTCTGCCATCTATACCTATAAGTTCGTCAACATTGTAACAGTAAATGGAAATGTGAGCTGGGAAATCTGAAAAGGGAAGCCGAGGTGATACGATTCGTACCAGAGGCTTTACCAAAGCCATCAAAATTGGAACATCCCCGAAGAACTCTATTGTACAGGGTACAAAACACTTACTCCATTGGGGCCTGAGAAAAAAACAGAGATAGTTGCTTTGATTCCGGGCCAACATAGCTTGCAGTCTTTTGCTCGATAACTAACCTCCTGATAAAAAATCAACAACATTGAAAGACCTTGGAATGGCTATGCCCATCTGATAACAGATTGATAGGTGGTTTCCCACCCCTGACCTCAGCTATACAAAACAAACAAAAAAATCCTTATCCAATTGATCTCCAGATGAAGACTATCGATTTGAAGTAATCCTGCCTGAAGAGCAACAGAAGTTGCGATGTCAATAAAAGTGGCAAAAAATCAAATACCTGATGAAAACACTTAAATTGCAGTAGGACAGCCAATAATGCAGTGAAATGCTATTGCTTATGTTGGGTCGAGCTGAAAGAAATAGAGTGCAACCATTGAAAGAGGGGAGGGAAAACACTTTTTCAGCATAATAATGCCCTTATTTTCAGTGCTGAATACGTGGGAGCAAAAAACACAAACTCTTTTTTCTGGTTTGTTGCTTTTATTTCATGTAACCCTAATTATTTAGATGATACATGTTTCCAACCCAAAATGGCAAGAGTGGGAAGCGAGTGCGAGAAGCAATGTGGAAAGCGAAAGCGGAAAGTGAGGGATTTAGAAAAAAGAATGCGGGAAGCGAAAAGCTCTAAGTCAAGCAAAGAGAAAATGTGTGGGAAGCATCATTAAAAGTCAATGTGAAGCATGTAAGAAGCCTCATTGGAATAAGTAGATAAAAAAAGTAGGATTGCCGCAGGTTAGGGAGGAAGGGTTCATATAGGTAAGGGATTACAAGTAGAAAAGAAGACTTCGCAACTAATTAGAATTACAAGTTTTAGAAAATTTACAATTTCACATGTTTTATTCATGTATATTCAATGTCAAGCTTTGGGAAAAGGATCCACATAATTTCATTTGAAACTAAAGATGACTTTTCAAGTTTTAAATGCACTCTACTCACCTTCAGCATTATCAAGAGGGGAAACTATTCTTTCTGAAAGAAATAATCACCTTACAAGAAGCATACTATTAATTAAGAAGAAACATGTATGAAGCGTCTGGGAAGCGTGCTTCCCCTAAATTTGGGAAGTGAGAAGAAATTAGCTTCCGAAGCGAGTTTCTGGCGAAGCGAGCTTCCTATCCAACCTGGAAGTTTCCGGTAACTATATCCAGCCTTGTGCTTTCTCATTTAATATTTGCATAATAATACAACTTCCAAGATTACCATAAAGAAGTACACATATATCAGTGTTTTCGGATTTCAATTGTTGTGATGTGTCATACCTTGTGTTGAGAACTTGACGTCTATGTTACACACATATTAGTAAAGGACCTAATACAGGACAATTATACAGATTAATAAATTATAGGAGGGCAGTCTTTATGATGTATGACTGATTACCAAGGTTTTAAATTTTAGTTTCGGTTTCAGTTTTGGTCGCCAAGGAAATGGAAACACTTCCGTTTCAGTTGGGAAATTTTGGTGGAAATCCTATAACATCATAGAAACATATATATGTAAATGATAGAATTTAAAGATAAAACATCATAAAATGCTAGACTAAGCACAAATACACGCTTATTAACCATCACATAAGCAAGAGGACCATCCATAATGGTTCAAAAACATCAAACAACTAGTGACATGCACTCACGCATATCTGATAATTTAGTGCATACCAATTTCACATGTAATTCATATAAATATTTATACATAATACATACACCAAATTTTACAAGCAATTTATATACATATATTATGTAATACATACTGATATAGTATTCCACTAGTACACTTACTATTTTTGGTTTGTTTTGTTTTATGCATTTCGGCTGTTTCAGTTTCAGTGGGGATGTAAACGAAAACATTTCGGTCATTTCATGTCGGTTTCGATATTTTGGCTGTTTCAGTTTCAGTTTCGGTGGGGATGTAAACGAAAACATTTCGGTCATTTCATGTCGGTTTCGGTGGAAATTTAAAACCATGCTGATTAGAGAAGATATGCTCAAGTCTGCCGACTTAAATCGTAGCAGTAAATATAGAATGTAAATACTAAGGTTTGGGGGTCTAGCAAAGAGGTAGGGGACTGGAGGGTTAGGGGCTGTTTGGATACCTGGATTTTAGAATCTAGGTTTTAGCTTGAAAGCGGTGTAAAATTCTGGATTTTACAATCCATTATCTTGGATTTTAAGAAATCCAGGTTTTAGAAATCTCTCCCCCATCCTGAGATTTCTAAAACCTAGAAACACAGGACGATCTCCTACTCTCGCTCAACAGAAAGAAGGGCCAGAAATTAGAAAACGACGGACGGTCTCCTTCTCTTGTCTCCCATCCATGATTTTGAGGAAATCCAAGATTCTAAAATCTGCGTATTCAAACGGTCCCTTAGGGAATTGGTGAGATTGACAGTCGAATTAATAGGAATGAGTGGTGGAATTTGTTAACTTACCAACTTCTCCAAAAGCTTGAGCTGTTGGAGAAGGGCGTTATTTATCTTTTATACTTTAACAATCCCCCGCACGTGTGGCCCACTTGGCAAACACGTGGCACATGTGGATTTTTGCTATCCGGGAGGTTTGAACTCGAGACCTTTGGCTCTGATACCATGTTAACTTACCAACTTCTCCAAAAGCTTAGGCTGTTGGAGAAAGGCGTTATTTATCTTTTATACTTTAACAGGATTAATAGAAAAGACTGCTGGAATAATAAATAGAATGACCTGTTGAGACAACTTTGGTGGACTGCTGGGACTGTTTAAATAGGATGGTTATACTGTGAGGTGCGACTGGAAAGAAAGTTTGCAGGGCCAGTCAAAGGAACTGGTTGTGATGGCTGATGGGATGGGGAATGGGTTTGGTGTATTAGGTTGACAGTTAGGGACTATAGCTCTAGGTCTGGTCTGGGACTGTTCATGAATCCCTGGGAAGATCGAGAAGGGAATGATAATTTGGGGTTCTCCTAAATGTTGCAGGACTGTTGGGTAGTTGAATGAATATGGATTTTTGGTTTATAGTTTTGCTGGTAGGGAGCTCAGGGACTGGGGTAGGTGTTTAGGATTGAGAGACTCAACTAAACAAAGCCTTTGTCCCAAACTAGCTGGGGTCGGCTACATGAATCCTTTAGAAAAATTTCATGAAGGTGAAAGGAATCTACCCGGGTCTAATCCTGGCTCTAGTTGAGATCTTCTACATGAATCATTTTCTTCCATTCTATCCTATCCAAGGTCATGTTCTCTGTTATGTTCCTAGCTATCAAGTCTTTCCTCACTGTTTCTCCCCAAGTTGTTTTCAGTCTGCCCCTACCTCTTTTTACTCCATCAATTTGGCAAGAGTCGTCTCTTCTCACTGGAGCATCCAAAGGCCTACGTTGGATATGTCCAAACCATCTCCTCAATTGGTGCCACCCCCACCTTTTTACGAATGTCTTCATTTTAAATTCTATCTAACCTTGTGTGGCCGCACATCCATTTGAGCAATCGCATCTCCGCTACACTAATCTTATGCACATGCTGCTTCTAGGTGGCCCAACATTCAGAGCCGTACAACATGGCTAGCCTCACATCTGTCTTATAAAATTTTCCCTTCAACTTGGTAGGGATTTTACGGTCACACAGAACTCCTGAGGCAAGCTTCCACTTCAACCAACCTGCTCTTATTCTATGGTTAACATCCTCTTCAATCTCTCTTTCCTTATATAGAATTGAACCAAGATAGCGAAAGATATCCCTCTTAGGTACCCCCTGTCCAGTCATATTTACTACATCCTCGTCCCACCTCCTTACCTTACTAAAGTTGCACTCTATATACTCTGTCTTAGTCCTACTCAGTCTAAAACCTTTGGATTCCAAAGTAATTCTCCATAACTCTAACTTAGCATTTACTCCTGCTTTGGTTTCGTTGATTAATACTATGTTATCTGCAAATAACATACACCACGGCACCTCATCCTGGATACCCTCTCTAAGCTCATCCATAACTAGCGTAAAAAGATAAGGGCTTAGAGTTGATCCTTGGTGCAGTACTATTGTACTTGGAAACTCACTAGACGTGCCATCCGTGATTCTGACACTAGTTACTACTCCATCGTACATATCCTTAATCACATCAACATATTTAGTAGGCACTTTTTTTCCTTTTAAGGACCCACAGCATAACACTCCTGGGAACCCGATCATACGCTTGTTCCCAATCAATGAAAACCATATGAAGGTCTTTTTTATTTTCTCTAAATCTCTCAGCTTTCATAATCGATCGTCCGGGCATGAAGCCAAACTAATTATAAGACACCTTAGTCTTTGTTCTTAGTCTATGCTCAATTACCCTCTCCCAAAGCTTCACGGTGTGACTCATTAGCTTAATTCCCCGGTAATTGGTGCAACCTGAATATCTCCTTTATTCTTATAAATAGGTACTAATGTACTCTTCCTCCACTCATCAAGCATCTTCTTAGTCTTCAAAATATTGTTAAATAATCTAGTTAACCAAACCAAACCGACATCACCCAAGCATCTCCAAGTCTCAATAGGAATATCGTCAGGCCCCCTAGCCTTACCTAGTTTCATATTTTTCATAACTACTCTTACCTCTTATGTTTGGATTCTACGAACAAACCTCCGGGTTGTATCATCAAAAGCGTTATCAAGTTCTCCCAAGTTATCAAAGGCGGAGTTTGTTTAGGACTGAGAGACAAGGTTTTAAAATTGTTTCTTGAATATGTGAACAGATCAAGATCAGTTCAAGATTGGGATCATGAAAGATTAAAAGGGGATAGTTGGCTGTACAAAAATAAGGGAAATAGGTGGCGTAGAAGCAAGGTAGTAGCCCACTGGGTGGTAGGGGTGGTAGGGGTGGTGGACTGGCTGTCTTGGGCAATAAGCACAGGTGAACACTTTGGAAATTCAAGAACTGGGAACATGAAGATTAAAGTAAGGAGAAAGGGAGAGGAGAATAACTAAAATCACTCCCGGTTTCATATGAGTCACACCCAGGGTTGAGCATCACACTCCAAAGCACAAGGCTGTAGTAGCTGAAAACATCGGTCAAATTATATATCTGAAAGGGCTATATGCCTTACATATTTACAGGTAAAACAAGTCCCTCAAAAATCTGGCGGTGGGCTCTTAGGACACTATAGTTTATAGTGATACACCGATATAGTATGTATACATATTGATATGAATTATATGTAAAATGTGGTATGAACTGAATTATCCATGACAGCGCATGTCACTAGGCGAATGACATTATTAAAACATTATGTATGGATGTCTTACTTATGTGATGGTTTCAAGTGTGTATTTGTGTTTATTCTAGCATTTCCCAAAGTTCCATCTTAAAATTCTATCATATGCATATGTTTCCATCATGGTTTTAAATTTCGACCGAAATCCGAAATTTGATTTCAGTGGAGACCGACATCGAAATGACATAAACCCGAAACGGTATTTTATTTCGTCCGAAATTTCGAAATTTCACCCAAAAAACCTGTTTTTTTTAATTAATTTAATATTTTACCGAAATTAAGTAATTTCGGCCAAAATTTTTTAATTTAATAAAATAATGTTTTCTTTGTCTAGCTGGATTTCGGCCGAAATTTCGATTTCCGTGGGGTCCGAAACCGGTATCGAAACCGAAATTTAAAACCTTGGTTTCCATACATTTTCCTGATTTTACTGGATTATTTTTTTTGGGAAAATGTTGATTTTACTTGATTTCCACCGAACTCGAAACATTTGATTTCTGCGGCGACCAAAACAGAAACTGAAATATAAAACCTTGAATGCCACAGAGACAATGCTGTGATTGGACCTTTTCTAATATAAAACTTTGCTAAGACCTGGACTTGTATTCACCAAGGAATTAGGCTCCTTATTAACTAAACATGTAAAAAAAGCTCTAAAGAAACTCAATATAACAATAGGAGCCTAACACCACAAAATTGGACTACCCCTCATGTTGCAAGTGTTTGATGACCCTAGGTTCAATGAATTAAATATATGTGGGCCCTCTTGGGTCACTTAAATGACTTAAGTGAATTAAAAATACAAGACCCAACTACCCTTACACTAGAAGGAAAGATAAATGTCCCCATTAGCTAGGGAATCTCCCACGTGGGCCCTCCATCATTTTCATGACAAATCAAGACATGGGATTTGTTGTTGAGTCCTTTTGGCAAACATTCAACGTCTTTTATTATTATTAAATGGTGTCTATTCAAGGGCATCTTTAGATTCCTATCATCCCCCCTCCCTGCTGAAAAGAAGTCAACCCTGGTGATTAAAAGCATGGTATTATACTAGTCATAGATACTGGGGCAGGGACGTTGGAATTTCTCCGTGGTAATCCAGGTGCATTCTGATAAGGGACAACTTTTTTACTTCACGGAGAACTTCTAATAACCACCAGTCCTAATAAAAATAAGTTGCTTATATAGAACATCTCCGGTGTTCGCCTTGATTTTAGGAATAGAAGGCAATTGTGGAGTTGATTGCATTGCTTGAGAATCAACATGGGTACCTAATAAGTAATGAGATCTTCCACATTGAAGATTCGACTGATTCTCATGTTGTCTAGAAGCTCCAAATCATAGGCATCTAAACTGATTTTCTTCACGATCTTGTATCGCCTAGCACTATGTGTATTTAGCTTCTTAAAAGCTCCTTTAAGAAAATGCTCATGTTGAATTCGAAACAACATCATCATGTCACTTTGTTGTCCTTCCTTGCTTGTTCGTTTAGGGGCGCCTTTCCTCTCGGTTGAACAGCTTGTGCATCTCTGGATTCACAAGGCTAGGAGTTACTAGCATTATTGAGCGTTGGCCTAAGATTTCTCCCCACATCTGAAGCTCTCCTAATTATGGTTTCTCTACCTTGGGTGCTGAATTTCTTCACAGTGGACTGCCTCATGTTCTTCTCTACTTTCAAGGCCATCTGGAAGGCATCTTCCATATTGTATGTGCATATGATGGCCATCTCCTTGCGGATTTTAGATCTCAACCCATTCTTAAAACGAGAAAGGGTTTGTTTTGGATCTTCAGAAGTCTCACACCAAATAGACAGTCCATCAAACCTTTTCATGCACTCAATGGTAGACAAGTTATCTCGAAAAATGTAAACATTTGATCACAGAGATTATAAAAGACAGGTGGTAAAAACTCATCTTTGAGATGAATCCTCATCTCATCTCGAAGGGTAATCGGCAGATGCCCTAACTAGCTTTGTTTCATCTCCAGATTCCTCCACCAAACTTTGGCATGCTCTACCAATTTCATCCTGGAAAATCTAACCATCTGATCGACCAACATGTCATACTAGTTGAAATATTGGTCAATGGTATCAGGCCAATCAATAAATAATTGACGATCGATATAGCCAACAAATTCGGGTAACACCTACACGCAAGTACTTTTTGATATATCCCATGGAATCGGCATGATCAGATCAGTCCCACCCTAGCATCTCATGACTAGGGGTACCTGACTCATGCAGCCCTAGTAGTCATCCTAGGGTTTGGTGCAGGTGGCTGACCTTCTCCCTAGTTGGCTGAAAATTTAACAGGCTCTGCATCACTTTGGCCACTGAAATCTCCAATCTCTTTGGCTGCAGCATTCCCTTGAGTAGATCCCTTGAGTAGATCAAGACCATTTCAAGATCAGGATCAAGAACGATCTAAAGGGAAAAGTAGGCTGTGGAAAAACAAGGGAAACAGGTTCGGCCAAAGAGGGTGGAAGCAAGTTAGTGATCAGCTGGGTAACAGGGAGTTGTGGATTGGTTTTCTTGAGCAGTAAGCACAAGCGAACACTTTAGAAATTCAAGAATTGAGAACAGGGAGATTAAATCAAGGAGAAAGGGAGAGGAGAATAGCTAGAATCACTCTATGTTTCCTAGGAGTCATAACTAGGGTAGAGTATCACACTCCAAAGTGCAAGGTTGTAGCAGGCTAGCAGTTGATAATATCATTCAAATTCTTTATCATAAAGGGACATAGGCCTTACATATTTATGGGCAACATGAAAATCCGGTTGTGGGCTTTTAGGACTCTAATCATACTCCTACTTCAAAACTTAATAAGACACTCAAGCTGCCACATAGGCAAGGCTAAGCTTGGAACTTTTTAAACATAAAACTCCCCAAAGACTTGGACTCTTATTCACCTATGAATTGGACTCTTTATTGACTAAACAGGTAAAACAAAACTCTAGATGAACTCCTTGCAACAATAGGAGTCTAACCCCATGAAAAAGGACCTTCCCTCCTGTTGCAATTGTTTTGTGGTCCCTTGGTTCACCTAAGTGAATTAAATATATGTAGACCCTATTGGATCACTTAAGTGACTAGAGGGAATTAAAATTAAAGATGAAACTACCCTTACAGCTAGAAGGAAAGACAAATATCTGCATCAGCTAGGCAATCATCCACATTGGCCCCTCCTCCACCATTCTAATGCCAAATCAAGACAGGAGCATTGGCGTTGATTACTTGCCTCCTCTAGTACACTTTCAATTCAAGGGCTGCCTTAGATTCCTATCACTTTAACATCCCAGAAGAGTAAGGACAACCAAATGAAATTTTTAACTCTGAACTAAAGTAATGATTATTTCGCTACACTATGGAAGATGAATAATAAATATAGACAATTACTACTAGACTAAGCAAATACAATCACTACTGCAAGCATATGTACAGGTGCAAGGTTAATAGCTTCATTCAACAATAATCCGACGATGGACCTAACCAGGATGGGTACACAATCGAGTTTCTCAAGTTTTTTTTAAGCGAAAAGATCCACTATCGAGTTTATCGGGTTTAAGAAGCTTAGTTATAAAATTTTCAAGAACTAGTTATCACACTTTCAATAAACTTTTTCTAAGTTTCGGAAAAACTCAAATACCCTTTTAAGTTGAGTCTATAATCAAGTATAACCCGATTAGATGAGTTTCCAGATTACTCAAACAAGTCTATCCAGCATCTGATATTCAGAATAGGGGAGTAGCCTCTTCGCCAAGAATTAAAACTAAAAACTCTCCAAGAACTATGTCTCAACTTCAATTTCTTTTATAAAATCAGCAAGTTTTTCAGTGGCTCAAATGAGTCAAACTCTGGACTAAAAGATCAATATCCAAATCAAACCCAAGTTTTTGAGGACTGATAAAATAAATTCACTGAGAAACATATCGAGATGAAGACATACCTTTTACTCTAGATTTGTTTCCTGGCGTCTTTGCAGATTGAGCTCTTTCCAAATAAGGAGCAATTAGGGTGTCCAGTTTGACCAACCAAAGTGCAACCGAAGATGTTGTTTGTGGAATTGTTGGGAAAAATACAATAATCTCGTCAACAGCTGTGTTGACAGCTAGATCAAAATTACATTTGCACAACCAGTCCTCACTGATGGCACCAACAAAATCATTGAGAACCTGGAAGATATTAGAGGGGAAAAAAATGTAGCATGTTAGAAGCCTTACCAATGTGTTTAATGATCATTCATAGAAAAAAGTGATGGAAATAGTAAAGAAGTCCTAAACTCTTAGTGAAACAAGTGATGGAAATAGGAAAGAAGCCATAAACTCTTAGTCAGAAACCAAACCTGCAAAAACTCAGGCAGAGAGGATGTGCGCCTGAGCCGTTTGACCCAAAGCTTGTGAGCAGACCTCCTCCATGTATCCACTAAGGCCCCTTCGGGCATAACCGCCTGCAGAAAATCAGAAAAAGGGAGGAATTAGTTTACTTTCACAGAGGACTAGACCTAATGAAGAATATGAGTACAAACTCTATTATAAGGGGGCTCCATTTCTAAGAAAATTTGGCGTCACACATGCATACACAACTATTAGGAAAACCCAAAGCTACCATTTTGTGCTTAAATTTGGTTTGACGCAATACACAAGATGTAATTCTAATGATTTCTATTCTTTCTTTCTTTTTTTTGAATGGTAATGATTTCTATTTCTCTGCATACACCTTGTTATCTCAATATGATACTTTCATGAAATGACATTTATATGACTCGTATATTTTCAAAGTAATCATAAAACTGTATGGGTGTGTGTGTGTGTGTGTGATGGGTTTTATAGAGTGGCCATGTATGACATCAACAGGTAGAGAAAAAGAGTGATTTGTGTTTGAGTGGGTAGAAAACTATTGCCTTGTACTAGAGTTAGAATTGTTTGGGATGGATACGTTCTACACAATTACATATACATGTATTTTAATGAGCCTTAATCCAGACAAAAGAAGTATGAATGCCCAACCCATGAATTTCAAGTACCAATGATATTTCAAGACAACAGCATGAAATCTAAAGTTTTTTAAGCACTACTGTGAATAATAAGTCAAAAACAAGTTAAAATGCCACCTCAATTGCATGAACTGCAGCTTTCAGGGATTGCAGGCGTGATGGCAGAACTTTATGTCTTGGAAAAATATTGCCGACATCCTCTTTTTCTCTACATGTGGCCATGTGGATGGTATATCTTTCTTCCATATCAAAGTCGAGCTCAAAGGTAGCATGACATGTTTTACAATGTTTTTCGTCCCTCCAATAAAGATCATGGCAACTTTCACAGCGAGTAAGTGATTCCAGGAAAGACCTTTTACTGTATTTTACAGCATTAAGACTTGAGTAGAAAGAATTCCAAATCCATACATCAAATTCACGATGCCGGTCCCAACTTCGCCTTTTCTCTTCCCCACTCCTCCCAAGTTCAAGAATAATAGCACCAGCCGAAGCCAAAGGATCGGTTAAGTTCTCAGTAGGGGTTAGGTTGTTGTCTATATCTGAAATTGGTGACGAGCCATCTCCACTAGTGATATCCATGTCAGATCGTTCAGATCTTGTAAGCTGCCTTTGATCATTTAAAATAGCCATGTTATCGGCCATCGCTTGGCAGAGAAATGCCTCCCGCTTCTCCAGAGATGAAAGAAGGTTGGCTTCTCGAGTGCCCCTGCAGTCTAAAACTGACAACAAAGCACGAAAAGCCTGCAATACAGTTTAAGAACAGGAATATCACAACCAATTGATGAATTATAGTAATCTTCTAATGAATCATCAACTCGAAACTCCTATGTCACAAATATCTCCGATATTTTCAAAGATTGCGTTTTTATCAACAAAATCCCAAAATAATCCCGACTCCCGAGATTTTCAAAATATAGAGATATTTTCATTTTATCATAAAATATCATGATAATATCACAATATTATCCCGATATTTTTACGATATTTTTATTTTATCTTTTTTCATAAAATTTATATTTTTATATATTTTTAAGATAATTTTATTTTTATCGTTTTTTCCCGATATAAACCCGGAAAAAAAAATTATATCCCAAGATCTTCCCTTGCAGAGAAATCCCCGAGAACGATATTTGTGACATAGCGAAACTCGTATAGGACTGTAGAAATACATTGGCGAATGGTGAGCACTGGAAGGAATACCATACCTGTTCAGTATCAATCACCTCCCAGTGACCATCCTCAGAAGACTCGAAATAAATCCTCCTGTGCCCTGGATCTTTTTCATTACAAGGGCCCAGGAAGAGCCAATAGGTATTGTATCTACGATCAGATCCTAAACATATGGATTGCAGTGGGTGCGTGTCATATCCTGATTCCTCTAATGCTTCCGTATGCTTTGTTCTGGAACCATCTGACCTATGATAACCAGTTGGGTTGCTAGAGGCAGCATGATCCCAGGATGGTTTTGGGAATGCATGTGGGTTTACCAATGATCTCTTTATTTTTGCTCCTGATCCACGATGCTGGATGGTTGTGATACTTTCTGAAATAGATCTTACCGGATCCTACAAAATAATCACATCAATTATGGTAATCCTTGCATCTAATTCACAGGATGTTAACTTAAGCTATTCACAACAACAATGCAGAAAACAAACAGCCAACTAGCCAAGTGCATCATATCTTCCTAAGTCCGGCTGCATTAAAATTGGTAAACACAAAAAGAACAGTTGTGAATGACAATTATGAAAAGAATGGTACAGGAAACAATTATATAGATCCATAGGAAATAACATGCATGGTAAGTGATTTTCACAATTCTGATAACCTCAAGAAAGAATGGATTCAATAGTACTAGTCATGGCAATACCAGTCAGCAGGTTCTGTACAGAATTTTCATGATAAGAGAGGACAAGTTGTTCACCATCATGGCAAAGTGGGCCCCTACAGGCTACAGCCGTTGGTACCTCCGAGCTGAATTTCAATGGAAGCTCCTGCGGTAATCCGGATCCCTCTAGGATTGATATGATTTTTAATTTGGACAGAGGTTCTTACACCTTTTTGGGGCCCAATTTGAGAGAAGGATTCCTTCGAAGTGGAAGTGGTGTCTCTTCCCAAGCAAATATGGGACTGTGAAAGTTGGCAAACATCATTTTAGAAATCTTGACCTATTTCGAAAGTTAGAATTTTCCACATGTTTGCAGGCATATTCCCTACTTTGAAAGTTAGAATTTTCCGCATGTTGTCAGGCATATTCCACAAAGCACAAAGGAGAAGTTCGCCTAGCTTGCCATGAAGGTCGGGACTCAGGAACTTTCCTTGTTGCAGTGAATTCAGTACTTTAATCGTAAATTTCAGGCCTTTTTTATTTTCCAACTTTACTTTTCAGGCTCTGTTCTTTTTTCTGTTTTTTTATTCTGTTCTTGTTTGAGGCCAGCTAATCCCCATTGGTACTGCCGTTTCCTGGTTCTATTGCTTTTTTTAAATGAAAGAAGAAAGATTTCGTAACTATTGCTATTTTTGTCCATCAAAAAAAACTATTGCTGTTTTTGTTTCTTTAACAAATTTAAGTGACCGTTCAATGTGACTCAATGGCATCAACATTGCCTTATTAATTATTATATAACTTTTTCATAAACACATTCCTTCTACATAATATGCTGAGGAGGCAGATCAATTCATCTGCCGTAAAGGTTTTACCATTTCATTTTCCTGTTCCATGGGCAAATAGAGGGAGGAGGGAAAACATTATCCTCAATGCCATCACCTCCTATAGAAACCTCTAGACTTTCAATCTAAATCTTTTGAGCATAGTAAAATCTTTTTAAGCAACTGCATAAAGCCGTTCCTTTAATCTCAGTGTGAGATCACAAGAATATTCTTCAAACCATACAATATCATACCAACTGTGATAGCAAATCTAGTGCTAAACCCAAAGGTTCATAACCACAAAAATTCCAATTTTGTATCACTAGTGGTTCCCTGCAGTTTGGTTTTAGCTTTTCTGGATCTCATAGAAAGTAAGATAGTAAATAACATCAAAATGGCTGAACAGACTAGATGAGATGCCAAATGGAAAGGTGGGAGTCATCAATGCAAAAAGCAGGTAACAAATTATAAGTCTTCAAGGAGAGAAGCAACCGAGTATTAAGTTACCAGTTGATCAATATTCAGTAGACAACAAAAAAAACGTCACTCATTTATAATATGAATTGTCAAAAGCAGGTCATGACATAATTAACGACCATTGGACTTTAACCCACAGATGCACGTTAAAACCACAAAAAAATAACCTTCAACAATCGGCACAGTATTATTTATTTCCATTAGGAAACAGAAATTTTAAAAATAATGTTACAAAACAATGAATAAGTGAGGGTTTCTTAAAAACTCTAACTGAAGCGCATCGAAATCCATTCTCATTTACCGTATCCCTACCTTTAAGATCATCCAGATGATCCATAAACATCATTTGCAATTTTGCATGGAAAATCAAATGCCCAATGTGAAATGCAGCACACAAGAAATTTCAGATAAAACGAGAAAAGTAGAGATTTTGAACATTACTTTCAATGTCAACATGCATAGGTTGATGAGAAAAGGCCCCAAAGTACGAACTGGTTTAGGGCAATTTTTATTACCTCCACTCTTATACTGGGCCCGGCAGCAGTGAGATCAACCAATGCTACTAAAGCATTAAGCTTCTCTTCAATGCGTAGGTCTGAATATTCACCTTCCATCAATCCAAGCACCCATGCTTCTCCTGAGTGACTCTCATCAATCTCGGCATATTCAATCAATTTGTTGTTTTTTTGTTTACGACGGACCTTATGCCTAACTATCCTGCTTTCACATATAGCAGAATCCAACTCCTCGGAATCGGATTCATCAGAATCATCACTACTGCTGTTATTGCTGGAGTCCCCGGAGTCATCATCGACACTTCCTGAGTCTTCAGTGTCGGATTGGGAATTCTCCATTCCTATGGAAATTTGAGGACGCAAACGATATGCATAAGGTGAGATCTTTTCAAACAAAGTAATGTCGCTCGAAAGTGTTGAACTGATTAGATGTTCCAGTCCATCAGCTGTGTTGGGGAGATCCAATTCAACAATCTTCAAAAGAAAAAGAAAAAACAAAGATTATGTTACTTGCATGCCAAAGTTTCATTTGTTATCTGGTAAACAACATTCTTATATTCTGGTCAGCATTTAAAAGGCAAAAGAGCCAAACACTTTGAGGTGAGGCATAACCCCAATGTCCAATAGGCGTAGTGGCCCTGCACCAGAGGCATTATCAATTTATGTGAGGAATGAGGTACACGGGTTTTGATTATAACATAAGGAGCTTGGTAACCACCCGTGTTTTGTTTTTCTTAATATTTAGTTTTAACTATTACTTTCGGAAAATATAAGTTCAGCGCAGAGAATGCATAAAAAAATTCTATAGGATTTCTCCGCTTCCATCTTCATTCGGATAAAACTTACTTTTCAAGTGTCTGGGGTTTCAGTTACATGCTTCGCAGCTTTCATGCTATCTATGCAACCATTGAACAAAATCAAAATTGACAAATTTATGATTTCTCTCATCAAGACCTAGCAGTCGGGTGCAAAGTTCTCAAGGAAGGAGCACTACAACTCAAGCAGGCCCTAAGTCATTAGCAGAGCATTTCAGCTAGCATTTAAGTTTAATTCACTCACTTGATTTGATTTACAAGTTGTGTTACTCTTCTTATACCCTTTTTAAAACAGGGGATGGTCAAGGATTTTCATTGTATATGTACTCTTCTTTTTTATAATACATTATATTTTGAAGGATTTGTACAACTACTGCAAGCACTGTATGGTAAGTAGTCTTTTAATGGTTGGTACTTGGATTATGAAGGACATCTCTTTTTCTACTATTTTCTTTTATGCTCTCTATTTTCCGACCCCTAAAATCAACAGAAAGAAGGCCTCACGCCTCACACTCAGATGGGCTGAATGCCTCGCCTCAAACTTTCTCCTTTTAAAACACTTATTCATCCAAAGAATGAACATCATACTACGCAATTTACCTGAAAATCTTTTGCCAGCTCCGAAACTTTCATCCCATTGCATCCTTGCCTAAACAAAATGCTAAACAATTCACCCTTCAAAGTACCAGGACGTAAACCATATTTTGCCATACGATCCCCTCCCTACAAAATGTTGATGAAAGAGATCAAAGACAAGGCAAAATTTATATGCATGAAGAATTGAAAGACTTGCACATTTACATGCAATTCGTCATTGAACTTAACATAGCAAGAAACCTTGAAATCATTAATAAGAATGAAACCATGCATGGAAGACATGTACATTAACACTAGTAATCAAATACAGCCAGTGGCAGTAGAAAGTGTAAGTCATTATGATTGTTTATCAATGTGTAATGTCAATGTCATACATGATATCAACATAAGGCCCCTTAGGTAACATTGTAGAGACACTATCTCCTTGTAGAACTAAAATAGTTCTCAGCCTAGGATGATGACTAGATATCTAACCTAATTTATAGCTGACAAATACTTCTTGCAGCTATATAACTGGAGTTCAATTAATGAGAACCATGAATGTGGAATTTTTCAAGGGCCATGGTTAAAACAGATTTTTATTGATGGCTGATGATGAGTCACATGATTTCATAAAATTTACTAGTATAACTGAATGCATCAAAGCAGTAAATGTAGGGACACCTTGTTAAGAATCCCCCTTCGAAATGAATTTTGTTTTGAACCAAAACCTGCAGCCACTAAAACCTGACGCAGTATTTCAGTCCACGTAAGAGGATTCAAAGATCTATTCCAGAACTTCACATCCAACTCCTGATGTCTTACCTGCAAACCAAACAGATAAAATCTAAGTTGCAGAGTTTCACAGCGTAAACATTATAATTGAGCATCCAAGCTTCTGAGACCATTTGAACTATAGTAAAAACATCAGAAATCAATACTTTTTTATATATATATATATAAAAAGGTAAATACCAGTAAAATAACAGGAATCTATTACACTAACTTTATGTAAGAACTAAGTAGTAACGCAACAAGTAAAAATAGGCTGACACTGTTACCGTAGTCAGTTGTCAATCATGATAAGATCAACAGAAAAGCTTCCAAGGTCCATTTAATACGCTGCTCAGCAAGAAATTTAGCGTAGCTTCCAAAGTAATTGGTACATGTATACGAGGGGTGAATATGATTCCAGGCATGGTTTCATGCATGCTTCTTCAGTAAAATCTTGAAGGATATTTGGTAGCAATTTAGAATATTTCACGGTAAGTGTAAGGTGCGGTCTTAATAAAGGTTTACAAACTCAGTACTTCAGTTCAGAGAACAGTTTGGCCAAAGACTGCACACTGAGAGGTTTTAGTTATACAAGTGATGGAGTGAGTATAAGCTGTAGTCTCTTTTTTTTTCTTTTTTTTTTCTCCACTCACATGGTCCCAAAAATACAAAAAGGTATTTATTGTTTCCACCAGCGATTCATATATAATTCTGTTTTTTGGGGAATCTTTGGCCAGTATTCTTCAACAAATATCAAAGTTGTGATTAACTTAATGTAATTTAATCTTTCAAAAAAATACTTAATGTAATTTATACTTATAAAAAAAAACTTAATGTAATTTATAATTTCTAATGGTCCTTGTATGCTGGCAAGTCTATCAAGCCTGGCATCTGTTAGCTTGTCTGTGTTTTTCTATATCCTAAATCCTAAGCCCTCATCAAAATTTAATGGAATAACATAAAATAGTTCAAGAATGGGTGAACCCACCCCTGGGTTTTCTTAACTCTTAAGTTGAACTTTGATGGATCTAGCATGGGGAATCCTGGTTTGGCCAGGATTGGAGGAGTCCTTAGAAATGATATGGGGGAGGTAATATGGGCCTTTACAGGGCCAATTGGGGTAGCACTGTAGCAGATACGTCAGAAGCAGAAGTTCGTGCAGCTCACCAAGGTTTAAAACTATTGGCATAATATCAAATGGCCAACATAGTGGTTGAAGGTGACTCCTTAAATGATATCCGATGGCTAAAAGGATCGCAAAAGCACCCTTGGAGATTTGATAGGTTCTTTGATGAGATGCTTGAATGGGTTGGTTCATCTCCTATAGTGTATCGGCATGTTCGACGATCCGCCAACTCTGTGGCGGATAGTCTAGCGAGGGATGGAGTTTCTAGAAGTTTTAGCATTATACGATGCTCTTACTCCCTGATTCTTTGTTTTAAGGGGAGTTAGTGGTCTTCTTTTCTCTTCTCATACTTTGTACTTTGACAATCTCGGTCTTCTTTCCTCTTGATAAAATTTTGGGTACCATTCAAAAATAAAAAAACATAAGTTTGTCATTAATTAGTACCTAGTTGTAGAACTAGAAGTCTAGAACAAGTGAAGAACCAATTAACAAACCATGTGTGTAAGACAAATTACACAACAAAATATATACTATTAAGTATCAACTTAGTACTCTATATCACTGAATGATGCTCAATGAAAGTTAAATATCAACACACATAAATGAGAATGAAAAATAAAAAAATGAAAATATTATGAAAAAAAAAACAACAATAAAAACAAGAAAAAAATACGACCAAATAGAACCACAAATACATGAATTGAAACTCAAAACAATGTAGAAACATACAAGACAAATAAAAACAAAGGATGCAATAATATATGAAAAAATAAAAAACAAAAAATTGAAATAATGAAATATAATATATTTAAGAAACCACTAAATATCGCAAAAACATGCATATTCAATGAATCATGCAGATTTTTTTATGAAAGACAACAAATCTTTAATGAGAAAGGAGAAAGAATAGATCACTTACCTTGGAATGGCGAAAATCCCAAAATAACATGATCCATCTTTAATCCATTGGCCTATGCTTCTACCCATTTTTTTTATGCTTGATTCAAGACGAGCACAAATAATGATCATACGATCCTCTTTTTCTAAGAGAAGCCATTAGGATTGTTCGAGTTGTTCTTTTTCTAGGAAAGTAATACTGAAAAATAATGAAGCATAGTTGGACAATAACTCGCACAGGGTAAAAATAGAGTCAAATCAAGAGAGTCAACTATGACAAGTTTATGACACGTTTTTTATTGACTTGAGCAAGTTGGTGAAGCTTTTGATTGAATCAATATGTCCAAAACTGAGGCAACTTGGGCCTAATACCACTATCATACGATTGTAAGAAAAGAATATAAACTTTCCATTTCCCCATCAAAAGAAATGATAAACAAAATTTTAAAAAAATAATATCAAAGCTTCATTAGCTCATTTCATTATAGAGGAGAAACTCGTGCTTTAGACTCCCAACAGATGTTTAGCACAATAGAAGCACCATACAATGAGAATTATTGCCCTTACATACACTTGTAAGGGGCATACCGAAAACAACTTGGGTAGAAACAGTGAGGAGAGACTTGAGGGCTAGGAACATAACGGAGAACATGACCTAGGATAGGAGAGAATGGAAGAAAATGATCCATGTAGACGAACCCAACTAGTGTTAGGATTAGACTTAGTCAGTTTGAGCCCGGTAGATCCTTTCACCTTCATGAAAATTTTCTAAAGGATTCATTAGCCAACCCCAACTAGTTCGGGACAAAGGCTTAGTTGAGTTGAGATGAGCATGTATGCATACATAGAGAGAGAGAGAGAGAGAGAGAGAGAGATGGCAAGTGGGACCATGCCAAAGAGATGGACACCACAATGGAACTCATGATCCAAATATCTCATCGACTGATGAGATCCTAGTTGTTTAACAATTGTTAATTGTCGACATACATAGCCCTTGATGGGACAGCTGATGCTTTACATATTGGTAAAAATTTGGGGTCGTGAATCATCGATGGAGTGAAATTAACAACTAATATGTTTGTGGATCAATGGAAGTGCTAAAAATCATTTCACAAGTTTACAAGATGTCTAGGAAGTCTCCAGAACGTCATGCTAACATCCATAGTGAGCTCCACGGGCCTCCGTTTGTTGCAAAAATTGGCTACCATAGTTATAATAGTTTATGTAGATTTGTAGTGATTTTTAATTTAATTTTTGGGTAAAGTTTCAAGAGCAAATTTCACGTCCATCACGATTCACGACTAAGTGCATCACCTGAAATCAGTCTTTCACTTTTTTTGTGAAGGGATGAGATTAATCTCACTGAAAAATATGTTTTTGAATCTCAGCCCTTCACAAAAGAGGGAAAAGGATAATTTTGGGGTGACCCACCTAGTCGCGACATGGGTGAAACAATCTCAAGTTTTAATATGTTTTGGTCGGCCCTATGTGTAGAAAAGGTGAATAGTATCTTTTGGGAACACAACATGTAATACACTTTTTTTTAGAGGGGGAGGGTGCTGCTTTAAAGGATGAGATTGATTATATACAACTGGTTAAGATTAAACTAGGGTTTTAAGGTGTGTTGGGACAATAAATATGATGTTTTGATATATTTTGGGGTTAATACCCAAAACGCAAAAGGAAAAACTCGTAACTATTCATTAACCTCCTTAAAAACAAATCAAAACTTCATATTTATAGTCCCAAAAAACCTTAAAACCATACTTTAATCCAAACCGTTAGTATAGGATCAATATCAACTATTAGATCAACCCAATAAAGCCTAACTTCAACTTTAGAGCAGCCCAAAATAATAATCGATCAACTATTAGATCAACCCCATAAAGCCTAACTTCTACTTTAGAGCAGCCCAAAATAATAATCGAAAGTACATTACATGTTGTCATCCAAAAAATACTATTCACATTTTTCCCTACATACAGCCCATCAAAACCTATCGAAACTTTGCCAAAAAATTAAATAAAAAATATTAAAAAACTACATAAACTAATATAACTAATAAAAATCAAAAGTATATTACATGTTGCCATCCTAAACATACTATTCATGTTTTCCCTACATAAAGCCCATGAAAGCCCTGTTGAAACTTTGCTCAAAAATTAAATAAAAATACTAAAAATCTACATATATCTACATTGGCCAATTTTCGTGAGGAATGAATGCATATGGAGACCACTATGGATGTTAGCATGGTATTTTGGACACTATCGGACATTCCAAAAATTATTTGTGAAATAATTTTTGGCACTTCCACCAATCCATAAACATATCAGTTGTTAATGCCACTGCATCAACCATCCACGGTGTGCCTCATCTATTGTTGAGGGTCAAATGCCAAATATGTGCCACCTACACAATGATGGAGTCGGGTCAAATTGGATACAATAACAGCATAACTCAATCCACTAATAAGTAGGGATTTGCTAGTGAACATCGCAGAAGGCATTTCGCAGACTGGCTGTTCCATGAGAGAGAAGCCATATAGACTCAGATTTTGTCTTATTCATTTAATTCATCTGAGGTGGCTGCTCTTTCATGCAACTGCCGGTCAGCGAAATGTCTTCTGCGATAGTCGCTAGCAAATCCCACATAAGTAATATATAAATATAGATATAGGAAAATGATATCCACACAGAATTGTTTTAATAACGACATTTATCACTTTAAACATTTTTTACTGAATGTTGACAGCCTTTTGGAATATTAACAGCTTTCAACAGATAATCAGAACAGTATAAAATGGAGGAGCGCCAATACTAAAACAATGTAGTACAAATATCATTTCCCATATATCAGTAGTGCTGGGAAGGCACCAACAATTCATCCTAAAACAGAATGACCGCTCCAGGAGGTCTTATTTTACCTTGAGAATAATAATAATGTCCTTTTCATCAAAATTACATACCCGCCATTGCACAGGATGAACTAAAATTCAAACTAGTGCGTGCAGGAACCACAAAAATTGGTTTCTAAGGCCCATCAATCATCATCTTCACAAGATGACCATGAAACCCCTGTCAGTGTTTTGCTCTTGGAAGGTGTCCGACTATCAAAATACACAGGTGCTTAGCCCCAACCTCATTGCTAACCACTCAGCCAAAACAATGTTACGAGAGGATCCTAACAGCAAGGTGGCTCCCCAACCATTGTAATCAAGGCTAAATCTTAAGTGCAAACCATAATCTAAAACCTAAACCCTAAATCCTAAAAAGTGACCAAGTGCCAGTCCTCTATCTATCTGCCTGTGTGTCCATCTACCTATCTATTTATCTATCTACAATTGTAGTTCTTGCGAGATTGGAGATTATTGGGAAAATATTCAAATAGCTGGTTCATAAATTTCCAGAAGAATAAATGGCATCATTAAGCCCCATGCTACAACCAATTGGAAATTGGGAAGTAGATAAATATGTATAGATGTGTATATAAAGAGAGGCAGATAACTAGATAGAATATATTGAGGTTTAAACTTTATCATAAAAAGAAGAAGAAGAAGAAGAAGAAGAAGAGTACTTAGATCCCCACAATGTTTAAAAATAAAATGGTATAAGAACAAAAGCTTTAGAACATCATTTTTACAACCTACTGCTTCAGTGTTCCACCCCCACCCTACCCCTGGTGATTAATAAAGGTCAGTACCATAGAATAGTTTGATTTGTTTCCATCTTGAGTTTAAGATCCCCTCTCTCTAAAAAGAAAATAAATAAATAAAAAGTATAAGATCCCCTCTTCTCTAAACCGAAAATAAATAAAAAATCCTAACAGAGAACCAAATATTTAAATCTAACGTTGAAATAAATTACCATATGGTTTATCAAAAATTCATAATTATCACACAAGCTAACTACTTTAAGTGTGAGAGAACAAACAGCACACACCAGGGAAGTGACAATAAATGTTTCCCTGTATTTTTCTCACGATTAGTGGGGCTAAGTATATTAAGCACTTCAAAATGTCAAAGTAAGCCTCATTTTTTCAAGATCTAAGTTTACACCATCTACTACCTAAGTAAAGAGAAGAAAGTTCTTCCACCAGTTTGAGATCAAGCAGAATTTTATTTTTAAGGACTTAATGTGTTTCAAGAATTGAAGCAGTTCTTTATCAAATAGTATAGAAAATCTGAATAATGATGTAAAAATGTCAAATAAAGATAGTAAGAAACTCAATAGTAAAGTAGCTATCAGACCCAATATGAATGTGCACTTAGAGAATAAGCATATATAGTAAGGAAAAAGAAGCACAACAAGAAACGCATCGACAGCTCAAATAAATTCTGCCAAAGGCATTTTCCTTCATGATCTTGAACTTACAAAGTTGAGAAACCCAAGAAATCTGCTGTCCTTAGCAGCACGTGGATGAAATCCACTGTCAAGCTCCTTTTCAACATCTGACATAAATAGTTTGAGAAGAGACACATGGATCTTTCCAAGTAACAAGGAGTCCTGATACAATATTTGACAAACATGTAGATGAACCCACAAAAAAAATTAAAAGATTTATGTGTGTTCAGAAAATGCCAGAGAAATCGAAGTTAAAAGTTCAATGAAGATGCTTAGCAGCGACCTTATCTTGGAATGCCTGAGCAAACTCGTCGAGAGTAAAATCACAAACATCAACTGCTACTGCGTGAGTGTACAAAAATCGGAAGACCTGCTCAAGGTATGACAAATTAGCACCTACTTGAAAGAAGTCCTTGAAAGTTTCGGCAAAGGGTAAATTTACAAGTTTCCAATAGAAAATCTCAGCCACAGTTATAAACGAATGTTAGAGCCATAAAAAAAAGTACATAAGTACATGCTTCCAAATATGTTTTAAGAGGATTTGTTGTCTTGAAATAGAAGAATTCCATGGGAATTGGAGTTGTTGCACGTCAAAAATAATTAGTTTTGTTGAGAATTAACTAGTATTTTAAACATAGTAAATGTGTACGTCATTCAAAAAAAACGTATTAAATGTGTTTTTGGCCAACTTTTCAACTTTACCGATGCTATATTTTGTAAATGACAAAATTGTAAATGTTTAAATGATTTTTTCGTGTTTCTGTGTATTTGACCGTTTTTTACTACGTTTATTGAACCAATACCGTATTAAATTTGAATTCTTCTCATCCCCTTATTTTTTGCTGAATCACGTCTTGCTAACTATGGTCTCCACTGCAGACCTAGGATTGGTAGGACACAACAGGTCTCACAAATTATGGAATTCAAATGGCTTGCAGGTCTCCGCAAAACAGTATCAAAATCTTACTTCTTTTTTTTTTTTTGAAAATAACATCAAAATCTTACTTGTGTCAAAAAGATATTTGAAAGAAAAGATGAATGCCAAAAAAAAAGTGTTATTATCGATTACTTCAAGTCTTGAAGAGGTTAATCCTACAGACACAGAGGATTCTCCTGGTGGAAAGGGACAAGCAGACAAAGTAAAAAATAAGAAGCATGGACCAAATGGGCCGATATCACCATAGAAAACCAACTTGCATGAAAAATCTAATAACAAATCAACCATAACAACATTTTTTTTTTGAATGGTAGCCATAACAACATAAATATATTGGGTTACAGATTCATGCTATAGGGTGGCAAGCCCATGGTTGGAAATCAATCTGATTCAACACAGTAAAATGGTTTCCTTTGGCACGTCTTTTTCTGCACGGCTAGGTGTGTTTCCCTTGTTGGTAGCCATATTTCATTGGTAAGGGTTGCACAAAATCTCACAAGAATATGCAACATTAGCTTACTAGATATTATATATCCTTTAAACAGTCAACTGTTCCGGTCATTTTAACAGGATTCATCGAGGCACATACTCGTGTAGATATAGCTGTGTCGGCTGTGAGTAGCATGGTAACAGTTTTATGAAGTGTCAGTTCCTACTACATTATGGATGGTGTATTGGCTCTCTCTCTCTCTCTCTCTCTCTCTCTCTCTCTCTCTCTCTCTCTCTCTCTCTCTCTCTCTCTCTCTCTGTGTGTGTGTGTGCGTGTGTGTGTGTTAAAGTATAAAAGTTAAATAACGCCTTTCTCCAACAGCTTAAGTTTTTGGAGAAGTTGGTAAGTTAACATGGTATTAGAGCCAAAGGTCTCAAGTTCAAACCTCCAGGATAGCAAAAATCCACATGAGATGGTCGGCCCAAAGTAAGACCACATGTGCCACGTGTTTGCCAAGTGGGCCACACGTGTGGGGGAGTGTTCAAGTATAAAAGATAAATAATGTCTTTCTCCAACAGCTTGAGCTTTTGGAGAAGTTGGTAAGTAAACAAAATATATATATGGGATTTGCTAGCATCCATCGCAGAAGGCATTCCGCAGATGCACTGTCGCATGTCAGAGCAGCCACCTCGTGAGTGATGACAATATCTGCTGAAAAGTAAACCTCTGTGGCTGCTCTGACAAGCATCTGCGAAATGCCTTTTACGATGAACGCCAGCAAATCCCTATATATATATATATATATATATATATAGGGAAAGGTGTGCGTACTCGGTTGAGTAGATAAGCTTATCTACTCGGTCGGGTTAAAAACAGTGGGGGCCCACATTTTTGAGGTGATCCAAACCATTCATTTGAAAGGCCCTTACCTAGATAGGGTGTCCACCAAAAATCAGCCCCATAGGATCATCCTAACCCATGCAACAGTGGAGGGAAAAATGGGAAAAAATGGACAAACACAGCTTGTCCACAGTTTGTCCATTTTTTCCCATTTTTCCCTCCACTGTTGCATGGGTTAGGATGATCCTATGGGGCTGATTTTTGGTGGACACCCTATCTAGGTAAGGGCCTTTCAAATGAATGGTTTGGATCACCCCAAAAATGTGGGCCCCCACTGTTTTTAACCCGACCGAGTAGATAAGCTTATCTACTCGACCGAGTACGCACACATTTCCCATATATATATATATATGAGCAGTGTCTTACTATTCCAATAATAGATGGTGCAACTCAAGATTGCAAGAAGTGATAAACAGACTCAAGAGAGACAATGTACAATTGTGCATTCTGCTCACCTTAAATAGTTTTTGGACAATCTCTGGTGAAGAATCCCAAGGTCGTGTGCACAAGGGCTGCTTCATCTTTACAGATTGCGGAGGGAACCTAGCCAGCAAATCTAAAAGAACAGGGTTATTGTTGAAGACCAAAACATCAGAACATCAGATTTTGAAGGCATATAAAGAGATGTTTCCATTCTGAATCTGAGAGAGAGAGAGAGATACTTCAGATTCTTGTAAGAAGCATAGAATCAAAAGCTAACCTTTGCAAAGAGAACAACCATGCCTTCCATTTGTAGCAAGATGAGCAGAGCACGTCAATGGATTTGGACCTGCCTGTAACTCTCTAAGCTCAAGCTCCTCATCATCCATTACTACTGTCAATGCATCTAATTGTTCCTGGGATCTCAGTCCTTCAATTGCAAGTTTGCACTCTGCTCTACGTGGCTTTTTTCGAATTTCATTCTTATTACATTCCACCTGAATGCAGAAGCAAAGTGTAAGGAACTGCAAATGCATCCCTAACACTCACCCTTACTTCAAAAACATTCAAATAGTTGTGGCAAAGTTACCTTTCGTTTTTTTATAGGCTTCCTCTTATCTGGTAATTTCTTCCCCAGCATTCTTTGCTTCTACAATAAAAAAAAATGCCGTGAGACACACGTGAATAAATTCAGTACACAAAACATTGGTTCAAATATCACTGCAGGCACAGAGATGATGTCACTAATGCATAGAGGCAAAGCGAATCAAACTAAATGATTACCACGGCAAGCATTTGATGCTTGGATCTTTTTGATTCTTGGCGTAGTAATTTAGAGGGAAAAAGAAAGGTAGAACTGAAGGACGTGTTGGATGCTTGTCTGACACCAAAATTGACACCAGTAGGAAAGGTTCCACCATTTGGATTTGTTGCCTGCCACACTGTCATTAAACCTTTTCCCATACCATATTTCTTCACTGGTGAACTCTTCCTTTGCTGAGCCCGGACAGTCATTAAACCTTTTCCCATACCATATTTCTTCACTGGTGCACTCTTCCTTTGCTGAGCGGGGGAGTCCAAGGTAGGCAATTTCAAGACCTGTAATGTATGTGTTAAAACTGAAGGAAAAGAAATCCTTCATTATTTACTCTACACACACACACACACACACACACACACACACACATACACACACACACACAAAGAGAGAGAGAGAGAGAGAGAGAGAGAGAGAGAGAGAGAGAGAGAGAGAGAGAGTTGGGAGCTTTCAAATATAGGAAGCTCTATCGAGATAAACAAATTATGGGAATAGATGAATCTTTAAATCAAATTAACCAGATCATTCACAAGATAAGCAAATTATGGGAATAGATGGATATATAAATCAAATCAAATATATAAAGCTCTATCGAGAGATTTATCTTCTCCTTGTAACAAAAAGAAGGAAGGATACATCTGGTTAAAGATAAAATACCAAGAGTCATACTCAGATCATTAGCATAAGATAAATAAGTAGATATTCTGTCATCTTTTGGGGTTGGCTGTTCAATTAAATTTAGCACTAACAAATTACAGGCAGCCACTATTTATACATTCACATTAAACTTAGGATCGAACAACACTCGTCAACAGTAACATCCTATAAATCTCATCGCAAAGCATCAGCACTGAGAGGTTGTAGGCATAAAAGAAACTCTTCAACACAAAAACAAAAAAGGAAAACCCAGAGAAAAGATTTCTGGCAAAAAGAAGACAGAACATCATCTACTTCTTTTCTTTACCCGTGTACAAAAAAATGGACACATGATGGTACAATGCATTGTGCTAAATGTAAGGGACGTATATCAACAGCAGATATCTTCAAGGCTATTTAGTGCAATGCTTTTCATGTGGCTTTGAAACTTGAGATGATGATTAGATCTATTTATGGGATAAAGAAGAGAATGACACAATAGCACAAAGAAAATGAACAGAAGCCAATGATAAGATTGAATTTTCAACTTTCTGAGACATCCATTTTACACCCCACAATCATGATGGTTAGGACTGTGCACTGTAGATCTGCGGGGCACAGACCTATCTATTATGAGGACCAACAAATAATGGTTTGAATCATTGAAAAGTTGATCCATTTGCATATTCACCTCCCCCATTTTTTATTTGGAAAAATGGGGCCAGACACCAAGAATTTTTATGAATCACATAAAGCCACAAGAACAGAAGAAAGAGGTTCCACATTATTGCCTGGTAAGCATCAGAAACATAACCCAACTTGTTTGCCCAAGCATTAAATGACCAGAATGCGGAAATGGAGATCATGATATGATGATCTTGAAGTTCCTAAAGTTAAAAAAAAGACCCATAAGTGAACCAACTATGAATTTTTTTACTACCTTTCTCCTTTCAAGCACTCTTTGCTTGTCTCGACAAGCAGTAAGAAAATGGTTGGAACCTGATCACAAAATCAATAGAATTTGAGTTAGAACTGAAAACATCCAAGGCTGATTGGAGCAACAAGAAAGAAACATTGATAACAAAGGCCCTGTTCGTTTCAGATTATGACAGCCGATTCTGAGCCGCCCAACCGATTGTTGGCTCAAAATAATGTTGAATTTTCAGCCAATAATCAGATGTGGGCCTCACAATCAGTTGTCACAATCTAAAACAAACAAGGCCTAATTAATGCTGAAATTACTATCAATGATCAATGGAAAGTAATATCAACTTAATAAGAACACTACTGCATCAGCATGATGAAATTAATATCAATTATCAATGGAAAGTAATATCAACTTGAAAAGAACACTATTGAGTCGACCTGTAATACAACAGCCCTATAAGTTGTAAGTTATAACAAAAGATGAGAGTAACGGCACACAGGTTCTAAATTAGATGAATGGGTCGAGGAGCAGATCAAAAAACAAATAGGAGTCCTCATTACAACTTAACTCAACTCAACTCAACAAAGCCTTTGTCCCAAACTAGTTGGGGTTGGCTAAATGAATCATTTAGAAAAATTTCATGAAGAAGGTGAAAAGAATCTACCCGGCTCTAATCCTGGCTCTAGTTGGGTTCTTCTACGTGAATCATTTTCTTCCATTCTATCCTATCCAAGGTCATGTTCTCTGTTATGTTCCTAGCTATCAAGTCTTTCCACATTGTTTCTACCCGAGTTATTTTCGGTCTGCCCCTCCCTCTTTTTACTCCATCAATTTGGCACGAGTCGCCTCTTCTCACCGGAGCATCCAAAGGCCTACGTTGGATATGTCCAAACCATCTTAAGCGGTGCTTTCTCATCTTCTCCTCAACTTGTTGTAATAGGAGTCCTTATTACAACAAGTCTAAATGCCCTATTGTTTTGTCAATAAATTTATCTAAATGACATTTTGTCAATGTCAACATCAAAAAAGTAATCAATTCCAATGGCAAGTTTCCTATTACTTCTGGTATGTGTCGGTGGAGATGGGAGATGAGCAATAACCTTAAATTTTAGAGGCAAAGAACTGTATATAATCAGAAGAACCTGAAACCGCTGAGCAAGTGCGATGCAAGTAAAGTGCTGGTGATTAAGTCAATTTGCTGTAAATGTCTGGATTTGAAGCAAAGAACTATATATAATCAAGAAAATTCGAAACCACTAATCAAGTGTGATGCGAGTAAGGGGGTACTTAACCAAGGATTAATTAAGGTAATTTTCTGAAATTTTCTGGATTTCAGATCATGATAAGTCCATAAATATCAAAAATCAATAAGTTAGGCCTTCCAATAGAATTGATTCTATAAATTCAGCACTTGATCAGTTGAACTCTCAGCATAGGTGTTGATCTTAAGTCTCCTCTAAAAATCAGGGTTTGTACAATAAATCAAAGATCTCTGAAATTTTAGGATATACGGAACTATTGCCAGAAAGGCATAAACCGCAAGCGATAACAATCTAAGCAAAAAGCTGAGAACATTGCAAGCAACCAAAGAGAATTATTTCCAAAATGCTAGATTTAGAGACCGAAGGTGGTTAAAGAACTCGATAGCCAAAGTATATCTCAATCCCAAGAAGGTTCAGAACACCGTACATCTCAAAGGGACGGTTGTGCTCCTTGGAGATTTGCGTGCCTTTTTTACGAGATGCAAGATCGGATTGAAGGATGCACTTATCACTTTTACCTATGTCGGATAACAGTGAAGCGGATAGATTAGCGCAGGAAGGGGTTGGAAGATTGGGCATAGAGATGTTTGAGTTCATGCCCCCTTGACGGTTTTTCCTTTTCTCATTGTATTTTTTCTTCACTAGTCTTGTAATTTATCCCACTGTAACCCTTTTGGGGTAGACCATCTCGGTCTTCCCTTTCTTTGATGAAATTTTACCATGCAAAAACAAAAGGGTTCAGAACAGCGTAGACCCTCAAAGAACTCAAGCTCAAGAAGAGAAATAAAAATCTGATATGAATCTTAGATTGAAACTAAATCCTTAGGCATCTTCGGACCAGAACCACCAAAACCACATAAAGAAGAGGATAACAAATAGTGGTTGCCACAATCTAAGAGAAGAAAAACTCGGCAGATTTTTATAAACGAAGTGTTCAAAATAGCAATCTCGTAATGACGAATTGACGATTGGATGCTCCAATATAAGTCCTCTGGAGCTTCACATAGCCCTTATTTATATAGGAAAACAACCCTAACCTATTCCTAAGGTTTCAAATGCCAGTCAGTATAAACTTCAGTCCCACAAAAGTGAAAGCACCTTGCGGAAATCTATGGAAGTCTATGAAAATCCTATAAGAATCATGAAATGAGGAAATTTTAAGATGAAACTTCAGAAAATGCAAGAATACACACCTAGAAACCATCACATACGCATGACAATCATCCATAAACACCTAGTGATATGCACCGTCGCGCATGTATGGAACAGTAAGGTTCATTCTAAACATAGATATTTCACATGTTATGAAACTTGATCCTTTCAGTTCTTTTTACTTTTCAGCTTACTCATTATATTAATGGAATAGTATTAATATTTCCCAGATATATGGGGTTTTTAATATGTGGGTTCACCAAAAGGAATCAAATGTTGGACCGATCTAACTTTGGCCTCCAGGAAGGTCACCACAAGTCGGGCGAAATCAACCCATGTTAATGAAAGTTTAAAACCATGCCTATTGCTCAAAATGAAAGAATCTATAGAACCAAAAAATCCCCTCAAAATCTATTACCAATGCATTCACACGTAAGCGTGATTTTCATCCCAAATAGGAAACTTCTAAAAAAATTCAAAATGCGGATGCAGGCCAAAACAAATCCTATTCGCCTCAATGTGATGCAATTGAGTACTTGGTTGATGCTGTCATAACTCGGGAGAGTCAAAGGTGTTTTGGTTGACTTTGTAAAGCAAAACACATACTTGGACAAAACATGGCCGAGGTAAAAGGGACTTGACTCTGGCAAGTCAACGATGGTGCGGCAGAGTTTTGAAGCTATACTTCTAAAAGCCATCCTAATAAATTTAGAAAATTCTAAAAATGGTCAAAATTTATTCACAAGGCAAGTGTATGGGGGTTCCAAGTCAGCTTTGAAAACGTGTTTCCTTATTGGCATCAACAATGTCATGTGCTGATGTAAGCATGATCTCGCCAATTTGGCCTAGTTGGCCCCTCTTTGCTATATTTTTTCTCTTGTAATAGGTCTTAACGACCCTTTGATGCATTTCCACATTAAAGTTCTTCACCTGAGTATTTCTCAAAATCATATACAATGTCCAAAGGGATATTATTGGTGAAATAAATATTGGAAAAGCTTTGGCACACTAGGCCAACCTTACATGATATCTGATGACGAAAATGAACTGATGTAAATGGTAATTGGCGTTTTCGAGAGATCCAATTCGCATGCATAAAAAGGAACAAAAATATATAATTTTGTACTAATACAGTGCATCTGCCCACGTGCCCCAGGCCATGTCAGCTACATGATATTTGATATATGTATTTTTTTTTTAATGGGATATCTGATATATGTATAATACATACATACATACATACATGCACATATATATAACTCCATTCATCATCAACAGTACTTTTCCTCTTTCTAATGGAATCAGGATCATCATCTACCTAAAAAACAAATGAATGTATAAACTCAAATATCTGCATTGTAATTTCTATGAGACTGAGAAGCAATGGAACAAGTAGAAACTAGAAACTACCCTTACGTTTTCCAAATGCTCCTGCAGGAAGAGGATCAAACTCCACACCAAGGGGAGGGCCATCTTTGCGGAATACTCTTTTCAGGATATAATCTGAAGGTAACACATCTTGAAGCCGAAAAGTCAGTTTTCTTTGCTTACTGTTCTGGATTCCAGCAGCAGAATTCTTCATATGTCCTCCAGGAGCCCTTTGTCGATATTCACGCCCACCTTGCTGCTTTTTGGAAGTTGATGTACCATACTTTTCCCCTGAAAGGTCCAACACATGAAATCCTTTTCCCTTGCATTTTGAATATGTTCGGGTTAGCACTCCTCCCAATCCCAATGAACTTTTTTTGTTCATATTGTTTATAGATCCTTTAGCAGTTCTTCCATACAGTGCCCAAGCCCTACTATTAGTTGAGGCTTTCCCGATGTAACAAGCTAGCTCCCTCTCCCTTTTATCCTTCCTCCTCCTCTCAACAAACCATCCACGGACCTGCTTATATGTCAACTTCAGTGACACAGCATAGTCCTCCATCGCCTTCTGCGAGGGATATTTCTCCTCTGCAATTGAGAGTAAGAAGAACAAATTACAATTTGAACTGCAAACATGCTGGCAACTAAAGATCACTTTTCAGAAGCTTACCAAAGAAACACAGAATTAAAGATTTGGAAGACAACATAAACTACCAAGATGGACAGAAAGAAATGAAAATTTACCAAGTCAAACTAGTAAAGTAGTAACTTACAGTATATGTAGGATAGACGAAGGTACCTGAATAGAAATTCTCCAGGGATTTAAGTTGGAAGTGGGTCTTCCTCTTAGTTCCATTATCTTGCTTTTCGGTAGCCTCGTCATTTTCCATAAGCCCAATAGCATTCCAGTGTAACTATCCTATGATGAAAATCAGAATGCAAATTAACTAATGTCATAATCACAATTATGACTAATAAATATGTCATAATAAAATGCATATGTCAATATCTTTCTCAACAACCATAATAAAAATTATATTTCCAAGCAGTTTCATTTTATCAATTTCTGCTCACTTCTAAAACTCTTTCAATTAAATTAACCAGACAAAACGAACCCAAAAAAAATCGTATGTCAAGCCAAAATTATAATGACATAATTTTCTCCATTCACTAAAGAAGTGGATGGAAATAAATAAACTGAAGAAAAAGAAATCCCTAAAAGATAGTCCTAAAACAAAGAGTTGTCACTTGGTCAATCAGCATGAGAGAGGAAACTCTCATTTTTTTCATCCATTTCTCGATTGTTAGGAAAGTTTTGTATGCCATGCTATTATGGTTCAGCATGGTCCATAACGAAGAGCAAAGTCCAGGTCTTCCCTTGCTCCTCGCATTGTGGAAGAGTGGCCTTGCTGACATTTGGGTAAAAAAGGTTGCCTTCTTGGAGCATTGTCCCCTTTATGGGTTTTTTTTTTTTTTTTTTTTGAAGGGCAATTGTCCCCTTATAGTGACTTGGATTGTTTTGAAGAAAAGGAATCAGAAAACGTATGAAGGCAAAGAAGCCTCAGTGGCTAAGTTTATTTGGGAGGTGAAAATCTCACTCTTAAATTGGGCCAAGGGAAGGGAAGAGTTGCAGGGTACTCCCTCCAAAAACTATCAATGAAATGAGAGGTTATCATAATGGATAGGATCTCTGTCCATTAGGAGGAATGCACCTTTGCTTCATGAAATTAAGCAAACTTAATGTGGCAGCTTTTGGGAAACCCAGGCCAAGCCGGGATTGGAGGTGTTTTCGGCAATCAATTGGGAAGTTATGTTGCCTTTCTCAGGGCTGATTGGAGTTGCAGAGTCCAACTAACAGGAGGCTAGGGCTCATCTAGTGAGAATCTAATTATTCATGGAGTGATGTTTATTAACAGATATTTGGATTTGTGTACATGGAGACATGTTTATTTTTTTTATATTCCCCTTAGTGCCAATGAAATCTCAGACATGAATGCCAAAAGCGTTAAAGACATGTAGTTTTTCCCTCCTGTCCTTCATAGATTTCTTGATACAGTTTCAAAACAATAAAAAATGATAAATCAATGGCAGTTCTTTCCATAATCCATTCCAAGCATCACTAAAACACGAAACTACATTACAGAAAGAAATTGCACCAACAAGATATGCATGACCACATAAAAATCAGCAACCAAAATAAAACAAAAACACTGCATTCCATCAAACTCAAATGCAATAACGAAGAATCATTTCTGTCAGAAGATAATAGCGCACAGAACAGGGCATCAGGCTAATTATTCAAACCTGAAAGAAGTATTTTCTGCCAAATTCACATAATTAAAAGCAGAAATAAAATGTTATCTTCCCAAACGATTAACGGCGTCAAAGATTACAACACTATAACCAAAAAAACAAAAAAAAAAAACATTACTCATTCCAAGCATCAGCAGAACACTAAAAAAAATCCATTTTTACGAGGAAGAAATCTGAAGGTCACCAAATTACAGCAATGCAATCAGATATCACAATTAATTCATTGCAATGTTACGAATACCGATCAAGCAGTCCACGAACCAAAAAAGATAGGGGAAAAAAGCATTTCTCTTGAAAATATCCTACTGTTTCCAATCAATACCAAAAATCAAAACAAGATATAAGAATGAACTGATAAAAACATATAAAACAATAAAACACGACATTTCATCACAGTTTTAAATCCAATATGAAAAAATCATCACTCCAAACATCACCAAAACAAGAAAAAAAAAATGTGCATAACTCTAGAAAGAGTTTTACAGTATTGTTACTATGTTTGATCAAAATCAACAACTGAAGCACTAATATCTCATAAAATTGGATTAAACTCTAACAAATTAAAATAAAAACAAATGCTTTTTCCACCAGATTCGTAGAATTACAAACAGAAACTAAGTGAACAGAGACTGAAATAAAATAAAAAGTTAGGTAAAGATAATCCTCGTCTCGACAGGAAAAAAAAGTGAGGGTTTTGGATAAGAAAGAGAGAAATTAGTACCTGGAAATGTGATCAAGGCAAGCAGAGAGACTGAGAGTGAGAAAGAGATTAGGGCAGAGACTTCGATAAGAGTAGGAGAAAAATGAGGTTTTTAATGGCGGTGGAGAGATTTTTAGGGTTTTGTTTTTGTCCGCAATCTTTTTTTTTATTCTAGAGATTTTTATTATCTCTGCAAAGGAAGGGTGACGAAAACCACATCCATTTGAAAGGCGATTGAGGAGTTTTTCCAAACGTTTTATGGTTTATACTCTATCCCTCAAAACCCTACGCTTAAACCCCACTGTAGAAATATCTTGTGCATTTGTTGAAAAAAAAACCCCATCTGTTTTAATTATTTCGGAAATGCCCTCAGCTTTATTCCTGTCCGTTAGATATTTGCGGCTTTTGAGCCCGGCAAACTGGCAAAGAGGCGATTTTTTTTCGCCCCTGCTGTAGAATAATGCGCCCCCCGTTATCGCGATTTGACGTTAAAAAGCGTCAAGTCTGCTTACAATTCACGCTACAAGAGGGGCGCATTATCCTAAGGTGGGGCGAAAAAATCCCCCAATGTGTAAACGTTGGAGGAATTTTGTAACTTGTAAGCCAAGTGAGTCTATCTTCTAGTGATGATTGATGAAGGCCATTCATCTTGTAGGGCCTACTGTGGATAAATCACTGCCCTCCAAATCTCCACATTGGATAGTATTAACCACTCATTTAAAAGCTAAAAAAAAATGGTTAACAAAAACGCCAACATTTATCAGCACCAGATTGTGATCGAAGGGTGACAAAGAGTCCAAATGTATCACTACATGATCATGATCTAACGGCAATAAATAACTGTCCGATAACAGATTATAGCCCTTTAACACCGTCCGATCGTGATTCCTCGATTTCTAGCTTTTGTCAATGGCCAGGTCTAAGGTGCGCACTGTGCGCATACTCGTCTTTTTTCATTTATTTAATTCCCTCATACACGTACGCCTCGTTTTTCATTTTTTAATTCCTTCATACACGTATGCAAAGTATGACATTTTGCACCCCTTCAACATGGTGAAAGTACGCAAAGTAGACTGTGTTGCCCTAAAACATGTCACCTCTTACAGATTCAACGTATTTGACGTGCAAAGTTTAAAACCACTAAGCACACCAATCAGGCTATCCTAACCGTCCAATTTTCTATAACATTTTAGAGGAATGATAGATGGAAGGGCACCCTTGCACGAACAATCGGAAAAGGGCCCTTGATTGGATCCACTTCATTGAGTCCAACTGATTTTACTTTCTCAACCGATTTTAAAAGGTTACTAAAAATGAGGTGGATCCAATCAAGAGCACTTTTTGTGATGTTCATGCAAGGCGCCCTTGCATCCATCATTCCTCAACTTGTTAAAGCTTCAAGAACATGGTTTTTAAAAGGGATTTGCTAGGCAATTTTGAGGAAAGCCGTTTTGCGGCTAACTTTTACCGGAGAGAACAGCCACCTCGCAAAAATGGTAGGCATATTGAGTTATTGGGCCTCTCTCTCTTGCTATTGTCGGGTCGGGTCAATGCGGGTCGGGTAAAATCCGACCCAAGTTGCACCCCTACTTATTGGGCCTCTCTCTCTCTCTCTCATTCTTGAGCAACAATGGAAGAAAAGTGCCATTTATTTAACCATGTTAACCGAGGCAATGACAAGGCTTAACTTGTCATTACCACTATGGGTGTCAGTGGACCCAGACAATCCAATGGATTCAAAGGAATCGGACGTTGATGAACAGAATTTTGGGCACAACAATTAGATCTGAATAGTATCCATTCTATCCATATCCTAAGGTCTAAAATTATTTTGAATCATGACCCAGACGTAGTTCCAAAATCCGATGGAACATCCTGATCCAAATGGAGGGCACCAATGTATGGAAATACGCTGTATATATCTACTCATTTATGTCTATTTATGAGGGCTGGGTCTTTTGTAATATTTAAAAATCCTACCCAAAACGATATACAACATAGGTAGGACCTCCAATGGACAGTCTAATTCGAAATGGCATGTGACCCAAACTCCAAAAATGATCCGATCTAAACGGATCATGAATGAGACAGGTGGATCCGATCCGATCCGAAGTTGAGTTGGGCAACCCAGGTAAAAATGCAACATTTGGCTGGTTTTGGCTTACTTGAGTTTGGCTTGGGCTTAAAGAGTATCAAAGAGGGCTTGGGTATACCTTGTTGCCACCCAGGAAATAAGTCTGCCCCTAGTTACTAGGTAAATCTTTGGGTCATCGTACTTCCTAAAAAAAGGTAATTGTACCTATTTTTTGCCTTCTAAAAAATGTGCATGAACCCATTCTGGAATCTGGATGCTTTCAATTATTTAAAAGATGTGTTTCTATAATTTCAAAAAGGGAAGTGATAAATCCGCCCCTTTTATTTACTTAGGACACCCGGCATAAGTGTACTTGGCAATCAACCCCATTGAATCCTTTTGACATGAGGTACATCAGCCCCTCTGCAGTCATTGATACACTGCTGCTGGGTGTCCCAAGTGTCCAAACGGGGCGGATTTATCACTTCCCTTTCAAAAAATTGTTTCCTCCCGAAAAAATTGGGGTGGGGATTCACGTCAAATCACATTATAAGTGGAGCGTGAGCGTAATGCATGAGGAGTGAAAATATCATCGCTCTTTCTCAAATGTTATAAATTAAAAGGCATGTAGGAAAGCTCTATTTGGTTGCCAATATCCCGAATATACCAGTTTTTGGGGTGTCACGTCAGTGACTTGCTCTGTTTAGTAGAAAACACCTAAAAACGATGGTTTTTTTCAAGTAAAGCCCGTGGGTTTAAAGATACATGCATCGTCTTCTCGTCTTTTGTCAGGTTTTCATCGGGTTTAGTCTTCGTCTCCTGGCTTTGGTTTTCTGGTTTTTATCTTCTCTCAGTTTTTTTTCAAAGACAGTGGTTTTCTATTCTTCGTCTTTTAAAAAACAGTAGTTCTCGTCTTATGGTCTTTTAAAAACGAACCCATGGATTTACAGATATGCTCATCGTCTTATGGTTTTGGTTTTCACCTAGTTTCCATTTTCGTCAAGGTTTCACCGGTTGTTTGTTTCATATGGTTATTTTTGTCTGATATTTCCATCTTTGCTTGGTTTCAATTTTTCGCTCGGCTTCCATTTTCTTCTTGTCCTGGTTTTCATCGGATTCCAATAACGCCCGGTTTCCATTTTTGTCTGCTTTCCATTTTTACGAACCAGTAAAAAGGGGTTTTCATTTCCCTCTGGTTTTGGTTAATTACATTCCATTTTGTCTGCTTTTCATTTTTACAAACCAGTAAAAATGGGTTTTCATTTCCCTCTGGTTTTGGTTAATTACATTTCATTTTCGTCTAGTTTGTAATTTGTTTTTCATTAAAAAGTGGTGGTATAAGGTGATATTATAAAACTTAACCATTTTCAGTCTTTTCCTATAGCCTATTAATAGAAAGTTAGAAACCAAGCAACACATTTACCAGAAAAATATCAGGAAACTATTTCGCTCTTCTCTTCACCTATTTTCTACATGCAACCAAGCTGGAACTGAAAGTTTAGTCCCGTATGAACAACTTAGAAGAGGGGAGAGAGATGAATAAAGATTTACATGTTTTTTCTCACTTTGTGGGAGAAAGGAAAGTGCAATGCTGCCCACATGCAGATATGTGAAGCATGGGTGGTGGGCTATATGGCACTAGAGGTGCTTTTTTCGCACTTTATACTTCACACGAGATAGTATGACAATTTGATAAGACCGATAAGGAATACACGTGATTTGGACCACAGGATTGGAATCAATCAAATACTAACAGGAGAGAGCAATCTAAACCACAGATTCATGACCAGTCACACAATCTAATAATCAAATAATCGCCCAGTCTGATCTAGACTACAGACTTGTATTTGAATGCGATTTGAAACGTAGTCATAATCATATACAACTTGAGCTGTAGATTCACGATCATATAAAATCTGGGCTACAGACTGCTAAGTGATGCAATCTCAAGTCTCTTCATCTCCCACCCTTCATAGCCCTCTCTCATCACTTGATAAACTAAATCTTCATGGTAAAATCATGGTTGCCAAACATGGCCTGAATATCTGAGAGTTGTACAGCGGTTTCTCCCTATTTATAGCAAGGGATTTGCTATGGTCGCAGAAAGGCATTTCGTGGCTGGCTGTTGCATGTGAGAGCGGTCACATTGGCTCACTTTTCAGCAGATTTTGTCTCATTCATTTAATTCAAGTGTGGTGGCTGTTCTCACGTGCAACAGCCAGTCCCGAAATGCCTTTCTGCTATGGTCCCTAGCAAATTCCTCCCCGAAATGCCTTTCTGCAATGGTCCCTAGCAAATTCCTCCTAAAAGTGTAACTGGCAGATATTTTTGAAAGAAAAATTTAAAATGGTTACTTCCAAACGTTTTAGTGGACGCTACAAATAGAATGGACATCCTACCACGTATGTGAGTGTTTCAATCACTTATCTCTACCGCCCATTAAGATAATCTCGCCTTGTCTGTGCTCAAATTTTGTCTTGATTCGGAAGATCCTAACCATCATTGTCAAGGTATATTTCCAGTCGTCGAATGTCGGTGTGAGCCTCTATTTCTGGCCGTTCATTTGACGGGTAATGACAAATCAAAATTTGGGCGGTGGGCAATCTAAGGTGAGCCCACCAAGTGAATAATATGGGCCCATTACGTGTGTCCAGGTTAGAACCCACACACACAAAGTTAAAACAGCCAATGCCACACAATTTAATTTCTTCTCACACCTCTCCTGTATATGTTCTTCCACTACCTACCCTTCTTCCTCAAAACACAACATTAGTCTTTCCTAAGGTCCTCTTCTATATACAACAAGAGGACAGAAAATAGAGGGAGGGGAGAAGTGTATCTCTATTCTTCACCAATCTCTTAAAAGTTTTCAAGGTAGTCAAGAGCTCTCAGAATAGCAAAGGAGAGCAAGGAGAGAATAGCTCTCAGTGCAGACATAGCAAAGGAAGGTAGAAGAACCCTCAGTGCAGAGATGGCAAAGGAAGCTAGATATGTGGTGCCATTGATTGAAGTGGCACCACCTCTGCTCATTTCTCCAAAAAAATCCTCTAATATTCCAAAATTGTGTACAATTATTGAGGAAAATATCAACGGGGAAGAAGATTCGAAATAATTTCCTATGATTATTGAAGAGGGTAACAACAGCAAAGAAGTATCACAATAATTGCTACTTTTTTTTATCTCTTCTAATATAGAGATTTGTACATTAGCTCTCTCTCTCTCTCTCTCTCTCTCTCTCTCTCTCTCTCTCTCTCTCTCTCTCTCTCAGTTTTATCTCTTCTAATGCATGACCATATATCTGACGTATTAAGTGATTTTTTTTTACATTTATTAGGCTAGTTCTATAAAGCAGTAAACGGCTTTGATTTCTTTCATTACTTTATTTATTGTTGGAAAATTTTGCTTTCCATATTAAAACACCCACAAAGCCTGTTTTGTTTCACACAAAGAATGTTATACATAGTCTAAATCTGAGAAGTGCATGGAAGCCTACATGGTCTTAATCTGAGAAGTGCATGGAAGTCTACTAGACCCACCCACATCACATTAGAGGGATCAAGACCTTTCATTTGCTAGATCCTGTCATGAAGATGAAATAAGCAGAGAATCTCACCGTCGAATGAACGAAAGAACCCAACTGTATGATTAATAGCGTACAAGTGAATATTGAAGAAAAAAATTTAGGATATGGACTTGTTGATATTTACCAAAAAAATCATGCTAACATCATGTGGGTGAGCCCAAGTCAAGTTTCTCATGCATCTCATTGTAAGAGTTGTACATTTTATCATTCTCTTCTTATCAATGTAAGTTTGCAGGGATTCAATGAAAAGTTGCAACCATAAACTCACTTTGGGGACAATGAAAAGAGAATTTAGAAAAAAATATATGTGATTTATTGCCATTTTTTTCCATAGAACACCAAAACATGCCTACATATATAAGAACAATAAATCGAAACTTCAACATTAGCCATATGAAATCATAAATGAACGAGCTAACATGATTCCGCATGATCCCACTGCTCCATCCGCTTGCTTGCCATAGTTTCTGACCATTGATTAACCCAGAAGATCGAAAATTCAGTCAGTAGATTTTTAAGATTGGGTATAAAACCAGAGAAAGCATAACCAGGATTCTGCTGTTGTCATTTTTACCTTTGAACAATACTTCTTAAGAGAAACCAAGTATATGGCAGAAGAATAGCATCAATGCCCAGTTGGGGTCGTCTCAGAATCTTGAGGGCTACTCTGATTTTCTTGCCTAAGGATAAATGTATGAGGAAGGATCTTTAATGATATTTACCAAAGAAAATCCTGACAGATACATCATGTTCTAATTAGCATTGCTTTCCTGTTCCAAAGTGAGTAAGCTGAATCCCCATAAGGCCTGCAAATAGAAAGAAAATACAAACCTAATTGCAGGTACTACTAATAGGAAGAAGATTGGTTTTTTTTAGCAGAAGAAGAAAACCCAGAGAAGCGCATGGGATGTTTACTTGGTGTCTTCTAGTTTGGCCAGACCTAATTGATTGCTAAATTACAAGGATACTACTACTCCACTTGGAACACCTGAACTCACATGTGTGTCCGCATCAAATACCAACAGGCCAACCGCATGACATGCCAATACATTCGTACAGAAATATGATGATACTTGAAGGTATAAATCAGTGAAAGACGTGCCTTGAGACCTAAAAATAAGATCATAAGCCCAAAAGGGAAAAAATATAAACTGCCTCAATCTCGTGTTCATATGTAAGGCAACCTTTTAAGAAAATGAGGGCATCCTTGTTACAAAGTGCGATTAAATGAGGAACTTTTGAATTATTATTTAAAATTAATACTATGGCTTAGATAGGGCGCTCATAAATTCACCCCCCATGAGTATGTATTCACCCCTTTAACGTGCCTTTAAAATAAAACTTTAATTTCAACTACAAGTAGCCGGCTCCACTTTATTTCTTAAAAAGACTCTCTCTCTCTCTCTCTCTCTCTCTCTCTCATCTTCCGGTTTTGTTTTTATTCTTCTCGTCTCTCTCTTTCCTCAATTCATGTGTACAGGAAACAACGGTGGAAAGCACAACGGTGGGTTTTTCATTTAAAAAAAAGAGGGTGGAACTGCCAAAAATGGGGTGGAAATATCATTTCCCATAATTTAAAAATACTATGGAAATCTAATGTACTCATCAATAGCTGTAAGATTTGTGCCATTGGATCCCTGGGAACTTGAATAATTAACTATATGTTAGAATGACAAAACAAAATCTTCAGGTACCAATCTCATTTTAAGGAGCAAGGTAACTTGAGGAAGGACACATGGGGAAGAGAATAAAGGTATATAGAGGGCATCCGATACAGCGACTTATAGGTGTTGAGACATCCAAAAAAAGCATATTAAATATTAGACAAAAAGCACTGCAGAAAACAATAACGACCATGATAACAAATAATAATAGTACTGCAAAATACCCAAAGGATAATAGAGATATGAAAAAATATTAGGAATGTTACAATACAAAAGGAAAACCTATACACACATCAACATGCATATCCATGTCCATAGGAACCTATTAAGGCAAAAGTCCTACAAGGCAATGAACCTCTCGGCCATTTTTCATAGAGGTGGTTAAGAACTATGTAAACATGGAGTTTTTACCTTGAATTTCTCACATGAAGTAGCATGAAGAGAAGGGAGATGAAAATGCAGCAGCACCCAACAGCAATATAAGCTACACCCAGGAAGTCATTCTTTCCTCCCAACCAGCCCGATGTCGAAAGAACAAGCTTTTTTTTTCCTCCAAAGCTGTAAGTATTGTAGTTGTTAACAAACTTTACTGATAACAATTCACCGGCTTCTAGATCCACTTCAATTCTACCATACAATTTTCTGAAGCTGGGAAGAGCAGCAGTACGCATCCACACAATAAGATCCTCCTGCTCGCTTAGCTATAATTATTGTAATAATTTAATATAATAGAAGTTACAAAACAAAAGAAAGAAAATGTCAGAACACAAGATGTAGGAAACTTACTAAACAAAAGGCAGAATTGATAATATGGAAGAAAGTTCTTTCAAAATGTCTTAACACAATGCCTGAAAATAGACTATTTTTCCCAAGGCACGTATTCTACCCACATCACAAAACTAGGATCTAAGCCAACTTTTGGAAAAATAAAATCAACTTTTACAAATCTAATCAAATACTTGAAAACCTTGGAGAATTGACTTAACTAGACCAAGAGTCCGCTCGTGTTACACCGGTAACTCAATATTTTATAGCCCAAGAAAAACCTTGAGACAGTACTCAAAAGTAGTTCTTAACTTTCTGACGTACTTATCAAGTTTCAACTTAACCAAATGGTTGTGATATTTTTTCCAAAAAAAACCTGAATAGAACAAGTGCATTTTTATACTAAAGTGAACCAAGGAATTTTGAAGATTTCCCCTAAGAAGTCCAAAACTCTAAAAGAACATGTTCCATAAATAGCTTTTCAAAGTTAATACTCACAGGAACATTAGGGTTGAGCTTTCCACCACCAACTAAGGTTCCATTCTGAAAATTGAAGGGATACACATCCTTCCCGAACTTGTGTTCCCGATCGCTCTTCCACGCAATATTTTTTCTATTAACCTTTAATTCTGCTGTTTCACGAGAAAAAGTGTATGTGTCATTGAACAAACTCCATGCAATCAAACCACAAGGGACAATGGGGAGCCCGTTATTTGACTCCTCTGGTTGGCAGGAGCTTATGTCATTGTACTTCAATCCATGCAGAAGTTGGCGATCACTTCTGCTTTTAACATACCTACACAAACATTCAGAAACAAAAACGCCAATGTTAAATGTTCAAGGATAAGATATTCAACAGATACAATTAGAATGATTCTCCCATAAAGAGACCGCTGATGAAAGAGTAAATGAGAAAAGGTCACAACATTCATCATCCATGAATAGGGATTTTTACCAACCCTCTTGCAGAGATCACCATGGCATATATCATAAAAAAGAAGGTCAAGCACACAATAATCTAAAGATCTAAAAGTAAGGACAAATTTATTGTTTGCGTGGGCAAAAACCAGGAAAAGGATCAGCAACAAAGAAACAAAGCATGAATGGAAAAAGGAATGAAAGAATAGTAAGAGCAACCAAATAACAACACATGTAGCTTTGGCGAGTACTTGATGAATTTCGAACCAGCAATACCATGGGAAGTAATGAAGAGCATCTTACCTCCGATGGTTCTGATAATAATTATCGAGCTGATAATAAATATAAATTGGAGCTTTCATGTGTTTCTGCACCTGCAAAATCAGTTCCATTTGCAATCAATATGAAGAATGAGCAAAGAATTAATCACAAAAAAGCCAAAGAAGACTGCAGCATCAAAATATTTTTCTACAGAAAATAGAATCAAGTAACTACCTAGGCTAAGGGAAGATTCACAAGGAAACCTTCTATAGAAAATGGCTAACCATTTTTTCTGCATGGGACAAAACGATGAGCAGCCAGCTCTAAATATTGATGTGGATTGCAAATGGAAAACAACGATCTCCATCCATTGTTTTCTATTAGAAAACAACGGATGGACAGTTACAAAAGAAAGTATGTTCCTCTATTATTGTGTTTCTCAAACAGCATTCTAAACTTTGGGGATGAGGCTTGAGGATTCCCAAAATTAATTGTTGTTCCATCAAATGGGATAAAATTTGGACTCGAAAAATCCAAAAGCACGTTTTGCAGACTTGTGTAGTTCATTTAATCTGCCCCTTCCAAAGTTCCAACTGTGTAGCTTTCATGGACTCATAGACTGCTAACGTGTGGAGAAGGAGAAAGGGGGGAGGGAATTTATGAAATCAACCGGCGTACCAGGAAGCATAGTAAAGATTTGGACTCCAAAAATCCAGAAGCAGTTTAGCAGAGTGTTGATTGCAGTTCATTTAATCCGCCCCTTCCAAAGTTCTAACTTTGTAGCTTTCACAGACTCATAGACTGTGGAAGTGGAGACCAAAGAGAGCGGCAGGGTGACCCAATTAAACCAAAACACATGTGTACATTACAGATAATCGATGAGAAATATAGATGCTATCACCATTTCAAGAAAAAAAAAACAGAATGCTCAAAAAGATTGTGTAGCATGTCCTTCTCAAACTTACAGTTGTAGCAAAACTGACACATTATCAGATGACTAAAGTTCCACTCACAACATTGTGCAAGATTAACACCTTGCATTTTCTTAAATCCAAAGGCTTCAGGTTGGTGAAAAGGTGTATTCATTGCAATCGCGACAAGAGTCTTCCGACCACATTTTCTTCAATTGCAATCTTGCCTCGCACGTGTGGAGATCGGTCCTACACTAGTTTGGCGTTCTATAGGTTTTTCTTTGGGGCTTGACGAAAGCTCGCGGAGACCCTTCTCTCTGAAAGGAGATATTTTCTCAGGTTAGTGGTTCTGTGCACAGTGATCTGGGCACTGCAGAAAGGAAGAAACCAACAGACCTTGGGAAGTCAAGGTCTTTCAGTTGCTTAAGTAGCAGGACTTCCTACTTTAGCAACTGAATCAGATGGGAAGTCAACTATCTTCTAGCTAGTTGTTCATCCAGAAAGACTTGAGTTCTGGGGGTGTCTCCACTGTTGATTTCTTCAGAAAATGGACAGATGTTCGCTGGTCGCATGGCTAAAAGAAGGAAGTCAGCAAACTGGATTACCCGCCATCCACCAACAGACCTTCAGCAGGACTGCTACTTCTGCAACTGAATCAGATGGGAGGTCAGCTATCTTCTTCCAAGTTGTTCATCCAGATAGACTCGAGTTCTGGGGTGTCTCCACTCTTGATTTCTCAGAAAACGGAAGAAGGTACGTCGGTCGCATGGCTAAAAGAAGGAATCCAGCAACCTGGATTCCCCCGCCATCCACCGTAATCAAATTACATTTTGATGGGTGCTCGCTTGGCAAACCAGGTTCTTCTGGAATCAGAGGCCTTTTCAGGAACTGCAAAGGTGACACACTGTGGGAAATTTCAGGCCCCATCGGTATTCCTGTTGCAAACAAAGAAGAGGGCAAAGCTCACATTGGTCTGAAGATTTTCATCTTCAAGTTTGATGGGACACTTCAGCTTGAAGGGGCCTCTCAAAATGCCATTAGTTGGGGTTCTGGAACAAGGGGAGGTCCGTGCCGCTTGGGTTGTAATATTAGTTAAATTTATACTACCTGCAGAGGTAGGGGTTTCTTATTTGTAGCCTATGTGGCCCAGGTTAGGCAACCCGAGAGAAAGGGACGACCGGAGGGGGGGGGGGGGGGGGGAGGGAGAGAGAGATTGCGTGAGTATTTGGCAAGTTTCCAGCTTTTATTCTTTATTATGTAAAAAAAAGTAAATTTTATTTGCATCTGAAAGAAAATTAATCATTATAACAAAAACTTAATCTTAGTGTTAAAAAATCCCAACTTTTTCTTTTCTCATCTTGAACATCAAATAAACAAGGGTATTTAGAAATTTATATACAGCACAGAGAAATTGCATCTAAAAAGTAACCAGTGATTCGGTTAATATGGAAAATGAAATAAGGATAAAAAGATTCACGGGAAGAACAGAATCACCTTTAAGAATTGAGTACAGTTCTTAGATATTGATCTGTCTTTGATGTAGGCCACTTTATTGCTTCTAAATGATTCATGTATGCAATCAGTGTCATACCGGTATACAATTTCGACAACCTGAAAAATAGATTGTAAATTGAAAACAATCTTATGACATATCAGATCCCACTGTAAGGGGTTATGTGCTAGTGCAGGAAAAATAATCTCATCGGTCAGGTACATGATTAATATAAATAAGTGGAGACATTACACTCTGTGAAGCACGAAGAGCCATAAGCCCAATAGGAATAAAAATGACCCCTGTCAACAAAAATATGGTGATCACCTGTGAAAGGCAACTTAAAATATCAATAAGCAACACAACAAATGAGGTGAACAGTGGACCAAAAATATTAAACTCATAACAGTCATTAACTCACCAATCCTGGTGTTAAAACAGGTTTACAAGCTGGGAGATTCTGCTGGGTAAACCTATAATAAGCTGCAAAACCAGCATATTAGCATCCATTTCAGCATAATTTTATGTTTCACTCCTTTCTTCAAATAATAAAAAGAGTTTGAACTCTTGAAAAAGATGTAGCAACACAAAGTAGAAACAGAGAGGAAAATAGAGAGAGAAGAAGATTGGAAAGAAGGGAATAGATCTCACTAGGGGCTATTCCTTTATAAATAAATACCCCACAAATACATTTATGCCCCAGACTCTTCCCAAGCTGACCATAAGTAACAATTATGCCCAGCATGGATGAAATAAAATCAAAATGAGACTTCATAACTTCTTTTATCAAGGCAGTCGCAAGTTGTTGACCAATATGAACAAATGGAAAACAAATCTCCTTAGATAAAACATGCTTGCAAATGAAGAGTCTGTCTACTTTAATGTACTTCGTTCAATCATGCTCGCAGGTCTCTTTTTCAAAGCATGGTATTCTTCCTCTGCACTAGATCTAGCAACCACAAACTACTTCTTACTACGTCAAGTAACAAGATTGCCACCAACAGATTCTAAGAAGCATTTTAAGCAGCGACACTCCATAACTGGGTCTCTCTTTTTCTATTGGTTTTAATCATTAAAGTCCTCCCAAAATCGTTCTTAGTTGCAATTCAAGAGCTACAAATCAATATCATGTGTTTCCCATCTGGTTTCTAACTTGCAATTCAAGAGCTACAAATCAATGTCACATGTTTTCAGTCTGGCTTAAGTGCCAGCATTCATTGATGTTTTCTTTACGAGTTTCCAAATTAAATTTTTTGCACAAAACATTTTTGCACTACAGAACATATAAAGAAATACAGATTCAGGTGAAAGTATCAATGGAGAACAAATAGTACCATTTGATCGCCTCCGATAGATAGGAACAGGAAGAGTTCCTCCACCTGATCCAGATGTACTCCGCACCTCCACATCCATCACCACCAAAACTTCAATCCTACCATCAATTCCCTCAATCCTAAATATACATGAATAAATAAAACCCTAACTTCAGAGAAACTTCATCAGACTCAATCCCTACCCCTCAATTCAACGTTAAAACACCATCTTCGATTGTAAATTCCAATCTAATCCTTCAAATCCAAATCCAAACCCACAAAAACCCAGAGAAACACCGAATAGCCACAATCAGCGTCAAATCACAGTTTCTAAACGAGATCTAGCTTCGCCGAGTTCCTCTAAAAATCAAAACCTAATTTTTCCACAAATTTTCATGAAATTTCGGGAATGACAGAGAATCTCGATCGTTCGACTTCTACGATCGATAGAGAGAGGGTTAGGGTTTTCGCGCTACAAAATAGGGGTGGATTTCGGAGAAAAAAGGGGCTTCTCTTGACATTCTTTGCCTTGAAAGGAGAAGTGAGGAGAATCTGATTGTTGTTATAGGGTGCAAGATAACGAAAGTCGGTAGAGAACGTACATTCTTCATCTAGTAGGCCCCACAGTGTTGCCTGAGATCGTACTTATCAATGATCTTGACCGTTTACAGTGTTTCAGATGAAAATGGTCGTTAATTCTCGTCCGTAATAGGGCCCACCAAATTACAATTCGAATCCTCCTGCTCCATCCATTTTTTCCGAATTTGAAGAGCATTAATGCCAATTCCCCAGCAAATCCAAATTTAAAAAGTAGGTTCAAGTCATTTCCCAAAAATTTTAAAAATTGCCTTAAATGAGTGAAACGTTCATGCTTATAATGCCTAAAGCTTACAAAATTTCTAATGTGATTGTCAAAGTGCTTATTTTAATATACTAGGCCTGTTCGTTTTGAGTCCAATAATCGGTTTGGCACTCACGAATGGTTGTCACAATCTTAAGGCCACCTTTGTTTAAGCCCTCTTAGTTTGATAACCAATTGTTAGCAAAATAACTTATTATTGGACTCAAAATCAACTTTAACAACTGGTGGCCACAATCTAAAACGAACATGGCCTTGTTCGTTTATGATTATGACAACTGATTGTAAGTGCCAAACTGGTTATTGGATTCAAAATCACATTTTAATTGGAATCCAATAATCGGTTTCACACTCACAATCACTTTTCATAATATTAAACGAACAGGGCCTTAATATTATGATTGTGAGTGCCAAACCGATTATTGAACTCAAAATTACGTTTAAATTTGAGTCCATTAATCGGTTTACCACTCACAATCGCTTGTCATAATCTTAAATGAACTGGGCCTTAGATTACAAAAGGTCATGTTTGTTTTGAATTTTGAGAATTCATTTTGAGTTCAAAACTGATTATTAGACTCAAAATTATGTTTAGGCCTTCTTTGTTTTAGATTTTGATAATCGATTATGAGCCCAAAACTGATTGTTGGACTAAAAAACAGGGCCCTCAAGGGCTCATTTGTAACAACCAATTAGTAAAAGAGAGAAGTCATGTATGTATGCTCTAGAGCTTAAATTGTATTTTCCATGAGTTGCTTCATTTTTCACTTTTCTTTACTATTTGGCAGCCCTTACCATGCGCTATAGGCTCTGTAAATTGCCACCTATTCAACGGTACAACAACCCTCATTTCAAATTTAAACACCTTCCCACTCAACAAACCCAAACTTTCAGCTCCTTACCTTCTCTCTTGGACTTCTGCCACAAAACCGAATTTCTCCAACAAATCCACGCCAGATTTATATTATACGGCCTCCACCAAAACCCAACTCTATCTTCTAAACTCATCGATACTTATGCGAATCTCGGATATCTCGATTATTCCCAAAGTGTCTTCGAGTCTGTCAATGACCCAAATGCTCTTTTATACACCACAGTCATCAGAAATTTTTCTATACATGGGAAACCTGAGAATTCCCTTTTCTTCTATCAGCAAATGCTTTTTAAATCCATGTACCCAGATGAACTTACTTACCCTTTTGTTCTAAAATCATGTTCTGATCTCTCTGCTCTTGAAAATGGCATGAAAATCCATTGCCATGTGGTTAAACTTGGTTTTGAATCACATGCCCTTGTGGGTTCTGCTCTGGTAGAAATGTATGACAAATATAGTGAAATTGGTGATGCACGGCGAGTGACTGAGGAAATGTCTGTGAGAGATTTGCTTTATTGGAATACATTGATTTACGAGTTTTGTCAAAATGGGAACCCAATGGAGAGTTTTAAGGTTTTTAAGAAAATGAGATTGGATGGTGTCGAACCCAATTCGGCTACTATGGTTGGTCTGTTGCGGTCGAGTGTTGATTTGAAATGCTTGGAAGCGGGACATTATGTTCATCTTTTGATTGTTTTGAATGGCTTAGGGGGAGATTTGGCTGTGAATACTGCTCTTTTGACAATGTATTCAAAGTTGGGTAGTCTTGAAATAGCAAGATTAGTATTCAATAAAATGAATGTGAGGGATTGTGTAGTGTGGAACATAATGATTAATGCGTATTCCCGAAATGGGTATCCAAAGAAAGCACTAGAATTGTTGCTTCAGATGGGAAAATCGGGCGTTAGGACTGATTTATTTACGGCAATAGCGACAATTTCTTCAGCTGCAGAGTTGGAATCTCTCAAGCATGGGAAACAGATTCATGCTCATGTGATCAGAAATGGATCAGATTGTCAAGTATCAGTTCATAATTCGCTCATTGAAATGTATGCTAAGTGTGGAAGTTTACTGACAGCGAAATTGATTTTCGATTTCTTAATGAACAAAACTGTGGTATCTTGGAGCTCTATGATAAAAGGATATGTCAATCATGATCGCTGTTACGATGCTTTGTCACTTTTCAGTGAAATGATAATGCGTGGAGAGAGGCCTGACTCCATTACGATAATAAATATCTTGCCAGCTTGTGTGCATATTGGGGCACTGGAACAGGTCAAAAACATTCATGGGTATTCAATTAAGCATGGTTTAAACTTGATAGTCTCCGTAGTTACAGCTCTACTTATCAGCTATGCAAAATGCGGGTGCATAGAGATGGCAAGAAAGATTTTCAATGAAGAAGAAATTGATGATAAGGATATAGTGTCTTGGAACTCAATGATTAGTGTGTATGCTAAGCATGGCAATTGGTCTCAATGCTTTGAACTGTATAATCGAATGAAGAATTCAAGACTGAGACCAGATCATATAACCTTTGTCGGACTGTTGACAGCTTGTGTTAATTCAGGATTAGTAAAAGAGGGTTGGGAGTGCTTTAATCAGATGACTAAAACCTATGGTTGCCAACCAAAACAAGAACACTATGCTTGTATGGTGGATCTACTCGGGCGGACGGGGAAACTTGATGAAGCCATGAGGCTTATAAGAACAATACCATTTGAACCGGACTCACGAGTGTGGGGCCCATTATTAAGTGCTTGTAAGATGCACTCAGAGACGAAACTTGCAGAATTTGCAGCAGAAAGGCTCTTGGAGATGGAGCCAAAAAATGCGGGGAACTATGTGTTGCTTTCTAACATATACGCGGCAGCAGGGAAATGGGATAGTGTTGCCAAGATGAGGGTATCTCTTAGAGATAGAGGACTGAAGAAAACCCCTGGCTGTAGCTGGCTAGAGATAAATGGTCACGTACATGAGTTCCGTGTGGCAGATCGGTCTCATCCAAAGTCAGAAGACATTTATAACATGTTAAGGAACATGGAGTTAGAGATCAAGGTAAATGCTACTGTTGGTATGGAACTTTTATCTTGACTTCTGACTTGTAGTACTGGCTTCAGGCCATAAAATAGCTTATTTCCTTATTTGCATCATAGCTTGGCAGTCAATCTTGATGCTATAATCAGCTCTGGTATTCATTACTTGTGTCTAAATTATACAAAATGAAGAGAAGAAAGAGAAAATTGGTATACTTGTAAGCTGTGTCTTAGGAAATTGAAATCATAAAGCCTTCTGATTGAGTGACCTGACTTGTGATTGTTTTCATTTCAGTTTCATATGTATCCTTTTATTCTTTTATTTGCTTTGGCTGTATTATTTTCTTAACAATGGAAAAAGATGGATGCTTATGACATTATTGCCTACTAAAAAGGAACATTTTATGGCTATATTATAGAATAGGGGGAAGGCAAGACTACAACTTTGTTAAAAGTATAAAAGATTAAATACTGCCTTTCTCCAAAAGCTTAAGCTTTTGGAGAAGTTGGTTAGTTAACATGGTATCAGAGCCAAAGGTCTCGAGTTCAAACCTCCTAGATAGCAAAAATCCACATGCGATGGTCGGCCCAAAGTGGGACCACATGTGCCACGTGTTTGCCAAGTGGGCCACACATGAGGGGGAGTGTTAAAAGTATAAAAGATTAAATACTGCCTTTCTCCAAAAGCTTAGCTTTTGGAGAAGTTGGTTAGTTAACAAACTTGTCAAATGAAATATTTTAATAAGTTTGTGGTTCCTTATGGTTCATAACTATCTTTTACTCTTTTATTTTCTTTGGCTGTAATGAAATGTGTTTTTAACAATGAAAAGGATGGATCTTGTGTCTTGCCTATTAAACCATGATGATTAGACCATGGTTGCTATAGTGTTAAGCAATGCGAGAAGTGGAAGCATGTAACGAGTGGTTGAAAAAAGAGAAAATGCAAAAAGCAACATAATCTATGAGAATTAAAGAGGAAACATGTTGGAAGCATAATTGGAAGTCAAATATGAAGCATATAATAAGCCTCATTGGAAGTGAACAAGAAGCATGTAGAAAGAGATGGGGTTCTGGTGGGTTAGGGAGGAAGGGTTACTGTAGGTTAGGGTTATAAGTAGTGGAGAGAACTTCACAACTGATAAGAATCACAAGTTTTAGGGATATATAGTTTTACAGTATTTATTCATTTAGATTTAATGCTAAGTTTCTGGAAAAGAATTCTCATGAGTTTTAGTTGAAACTTGATATAGTTTAATGCATTTTGATTGCACTCTTTTCTAAATATACTCCCTTGATATTATTAAAAAGGGAAAACACTCTTTTAGGAAATAATAGTTACTTAAATAGGAAGGAAATTCTTAATTAAGAAGTGTGTGGGAAGGCACTTCCTCTAAATTTGGGAGCAAGAAAAATTAGCTGCTGAAACGAGTTTTCGACCCAACTTGGGAGCTTCCGAAAACTATGGATTACAACATATACATGGCCAAAAAGATCCATTCATATATCCTAAGCTACATATACTGATTAGTAATTTCACACCATACCAAATTTATTTGTATATTAGTGTACAGTCATGTAATCTGCAGTGTTGACCATGCGTAATTAGGAATATCAGACTATACCAAATTTATCTATATTTTTGTTGGAAGGAGTTTTTTTTTTTAGTCTTTAAATTTAACTTAAGTGAAAACTATCAATATTCTTCAATTGGGCACCCCTTCTTTCAATAGATGAGCTTAGTTCGAAGATCGTGGTCCTCTGATATAAAGCTAGAAAAGATAAATGTTCTTCCATGCACATCCGGATTTGTTTTCGAGGTATTCAGCTAAAGTTTTGCTGCCACAGGGACTAAGTTGAATTGCAAGTACCATTGGGAAACCTCTATGCTCGGACAATCAAACAGGTATCAAAATCAAAGCTGCATGTATTTTACCTAATTATGTGGAGATTAAAACATCTGATCGACTGATTTCACAGATAGAGTATGGCTTGAAACTGATGTCCTGCTCACAATGTATATTCTTTGGCTCGCAATGTATATTCTTTGACCTCTCTTCTAATATAAAACATTATTGGTTTTCGAATATAATCAAATAAATTTCAGAGCGCGTTAAATCTCTTTGACAAATGGAAATCAATTTCAGGAAGAAAAATAAGTAGCTAAGTATTGTTTTGGTCTGTATGGAGCCTTCACATTCTGAAGTTAAAATTATACCAGAGAATGCAATTGCTGTTCATTCGGAAGCAATTGCATACTCTATTATAATTCCAGGTCATTAACATTTTCAAATAGAGTAACAACTTCTTATGAAAGGATTTCTAACCACATAAGAGTTTTCAGAATTTTGAGCAACACATGACCCAAAAGAGGGGCCACACGTGAGGGGGAGTTTTAAGTATAAAAGATTAAATAACGCCATCTCCATCAGCTTAAGCTTTTGGAGTAACTGGTTGTTTCACGGGAACTACCTTCTCTGCGTACAAGAATTTCATGCCATGAATCACCTGGTAGTCATCCAATAGAATCGTCCCGAGGTTGATGGTCCCTGTCCATCCTCAACTCTTTATCCTTGCTTGTTTGGTTATCCTGGCGATGAATTTAGCTTATGAGTTGATGGCCTTAACCAATGTGGTCTCCTTGGCAAGTTGAAGGCGTGGTCGCTGGGCATCCTTCTTAGACATGAAGTTAAGAATCGTGGCTAAGACCACTAAAGGCCCTTGTAGCCTTATCGTTTGACCCATGATGACATTGAAGAAACCTAAGGCAGTGACATGTTCCTACTCGTCACCTATCACCTGACCATTGATCCCATTGAGGAGGCCTAAGGCCATTCATCACCTTCACTAGGCGTCTCATACTCCCTGCATTCGATCCATAAGGGGGAGTCACAAAACTCTGTTGTCACGCTTCAGTCATATGTTACTCTTATGACCTGCCCCTACCCCAAGAAACTTTGAAATAACTCATTAGCGAGAGTTCCCCATATGGCCTATAGATTGCCTTGGGAAACTTCGTACTTCGATTATATAACTATGAAATGGTGACTGGTGACCCAACCAGTCTTCATAATTCGCTGTAAATTGATGGAAACTGACAAAATAAAATAAAATAGCGGTATCTCATGAAAAATAACCAAAGTACCATTCACAAGGAAAAATGACCAAAATACCCTATCTCATAGAATATGAAAAAAAAACCATATCTCGTGAAAATGACCAAAGTACCCTTATCTCATGGGAGAATGACCAAAATACCTCCATAGAAAATAGCAAAATACCCCTATGCGACACAATAAGACAAAACTATATATCATGGAAAAGGAGAAAATATCTCTCATGGAAAATTACCAAAGTATCCCTCCTGTGGAAAATTACAATATCCCCACCTCATGGAAAATGATAAAATATCCCTATCTCACAAAAAATAATAAAATACGCCTCTTAGAAAATGAACAAAAAGGTTTATATCCCTTGCGAAATTATCAAAATGCTCCCATTTCATTGAAAATGACAAAATTACCCTTTATCGGTTTTTCTCGTCATACATGAGATTTGATTGGCAAAGGAAAAAAATTTATTTAAAAGAAAAAAGGTGGCCCTGGACCAAGTTGTTCGAGGGTACAACAAAAAAGAACATAACAAGAAGAAAAGAACTTGACATTATAGCGGTAGAAAAATAAAAGATTTCCATCGCCTCTCTACGAACCCTGGCACGGGCTAATCTATCAACATCACCATTGGCTGATCTTTTAACATGCTGAAACCTAATATGAAAGTTAGCAACATGTTTCTTGTCTGTTGTACAATTGTCAAAGCGAATAAATGGGCGTCCATTTTCCTAACAGCTCTCTAATGCTATTAAGTAACAAACTAATAAGCAGAAGGAATTTTGTCTTTTCACCACTTAAAGGGTATTTTCCACTTTTCCTTGAGCAAAAGCCACTCTCATTAGAGTTTCCATCAACTACTTGAAGAAGGCAAGTGGTCTTTTTACTTAAACATTGTATAGAGCAGGAAGTCTTTTGTTATAATTGAATTTGTATGTGTTTTTTTACAGATAAGCAATAAATTAGAGCGATGGTATTTCAGTCATTGTTACACTTCGTAAGATTTGGACCAAATCATGAGAACCAATCACTCTTATCTAACTATTCTAACCCTATAAAGTTCCAAACTAGACCTTTTTAATTTTGAGGAAGTCTAAACTGAAGACAGCCCTTGCAAAAAAGGTGAAAGGGCTCTCCCATTGGCTGCACATCACCATCATGTTTGACTTTTCAGCCGATAGTAATGCATGATTAGGGCTGCAACTCGGGTCGGGTCTTTTTTCAGAAAACCCACGATTCCCAAACCCGGCCCTACCCATGATAAATCTCGGGTCGGGTCGGGTTTTTTCACGTTGACTCAATTTTTTAAGGAAAATTCTTGTTTGGCAAGGCAACTCAACTCATAAAAGCAGAAATTACACTCACATTACACTTGAATCAAACAATGATGTAATTACACTCACATTATACTTGAATCAAACAATGCTGTAATAAAAAATGTTGTAATTACAATCAAACAATGCTAAATCAAACACTTGAATCAACTCAACTCATAGAAGCAGAAATTACACTCACATACAATAACAGTGGGTGCGTGGGTTTTCACTTTTAACTTTTAGCTAACAATAGAAAAAAATGTACATACTATAACTTATGTAACTCGGGTCGGGTCGGGCCCCATCAAACCCGGCTCGACCCGAGATTCATGCGGGCTTTTGAATGCTCAACCCAGCTCGACCCGAAACCCATGAAACCTGAACCCAACCCAAGCTATTTTCGGGTCGGGTCGGGTAAAACCCGGCTCGACCCGAGATTCATGCGGGCTTTTGAATGCTCAACCCAGCTCGACCTGAAACCCATGAAACCTGAACCCAACCCAAGCTATTTTCGGGTCGGGTCGATGCGGGTCGGGTAAAACCCGGCTCGAGTTGCAGCCCTATGCATGATGGTGATGTGCAGGCTGTGTAGCCAATAGGAGAGTCCTTTCACCTTTTTTTTTTTTTTTTTGGGAAGGCTCCCTTCAGTCTAGAATTCCTCTTTTATTTTACTCGACCGGTAAAAATTCAAAATTCAAAATGCCAAACGCACGACGAATGAATGTTTTCCGATCTCGACCGTTTCAAGAAATCTTCGGCACCAAAGGAAAGTTTCTTTCTAAAGCCCCCTCTTTCCATGATTCAACGATCTAACTTTTTTTCAAAAACAGCTTTTGATTGAATTATCTTTATGATTTATCAATGGAAAATCTCTGTTGAGACCCACTTCTCTTAACAGACGTGTCTCGGCAAGAACAGGAGAAAATGAAGAAAGAGGACAGCCCAAGCCAGAGTAAATTAACTCGTCTTTATGCCACTTTCTACAAGAAATCTTGAATCTTTTTTTTTTTTTTTTTTAAATCTTACATTTGGGTTTTCTGATAGATGCTTGTTGGCAAGAAGAAATGGGCAAAACCAACAGGATACATCCGCGCAACACGATGAATCGTAATTTGATTGATCTTTTAGTTGTTCTTTTGAAACAAAATTTGAACGTTTTTTTTGGCTTCCATGTGGGTTTTCTGATGAATTGACCCAATTCTTTTTCAGATGTTTCTTGGCAAATACAGAGCTCGGAAATGGCGAAAATGGCAAAGACCAGTGATCCACTTCCAGAGGAAGAGAACAGCTGTAATTTCATTATCTTTTTTCCTGTTTAGTGAAATATCTAGCCAATCTCTTTTTTCTTTTAATATCTGTGAAAACAACCAATTAGTCCAAAAGCTTAGGCTGTTACAATTGGTGTTATTTGATCAGTTATACTTCAACACTCCCCCTCAAGTGTGGCCCCTCTTTTGGGTTGGCTGTACTCATGGATTTTTAAGATCAAGGAGTTGTTGGGCTTTGAACCTGCTGTGAGGCTAAACCTCAGACACCATTTGAAAACAACCAATTAGATCAAAAGCTTAAGCTATTAGAGTTGGTGTTATTTAATCATGGGTTTTGCTACTCGTTAAGGTGCATTGGAAACTTCATTTTACAGTCATTTTACACATGTTTTGGGACTTTCACACATGTTTTACACACACACACACACTCTCTCTCCATCAAAACATGTGTAAAATTAAGTTTCTGATGCACATTAATGAGTGCCCTCATCTGGGTTCCCTAATGGTTTATACTTCAACATTCCCCCTCACGTGTGGCTGCTCTTTTGAGTTGGCTGTACTCGTGGATTTTTAATATCAAGGAGTTGTTGGGTTTTGAACCCAGGACCTGCTGTGAGGCAATAGCTTTGATACCATGTGAAAACAACAAATTAATCCTCAAGATTAAGCTGTCAGAGTTGGTGTTATTTAATCATTTATACTTCAACAATATCTAATATGGGTTCCCTAATGATTGGTTCATGTATCGTTTTCAGCTCGATCCATGTTGGGATTTTCCCTAACATCGCCCGATCTGGTTATCTGTTCTGGTTCACCAGACATCCCTTGCAATGAATTTGAAGAAACACCAAAATTGATTAAGAAAGCCTGTCGAAAAAATTTCATTGCCTCTGTTGAGCTCTCTCTAGTAAATGGCATAGATGGATTAGAAAATAAGCACACCTTCTCTGCGACAACAGAGACATTGTTTCCAAAAATGCAACCATCAAATGGAAACAAATACATGGAAGCTTCGCTCGAGCTTCCAATAATATCGGATGTCTGCATAAATGTTGGAGGAGTAGATAGGGCTGTAGTTTCAAGTGGGGTTGAATTCCAAAAGGATGGTTTCTTCACAGGCGGTGATGTTATAAGAACAGAAACCAGGGTTGGAAACAGTGAAGGTTTTGAATTGTATCAAACAGCTCGTTTTGGGAACTTTTCATATAAAATTGAAATGATGGCAGCTGGAAATTATTTGATCGATCTGCACCTCGCAGAGATAATATTCACAGAAGGCCCTTCAGGAATGAGAGTGTTTGATGTTTTTATACAGGAAGAGAAGGTGAGAACCCATGATTCAAACATACTCATAACTTATTTTTTCATTCCAAATCACACATTTATCATAGTTTCATCATGTATTACTCATTTTTTCTTTCTTCTTGGTGTTTGGGCAGGTTGTTTCTGGCATAGACATCTATGCCCAAGTGGGTTCTAATCAACCTCTGGTTTTATCTGATCTGAAAGCTTTTGTTGATGAAGAAAAGTGCTTATCGATCAGGTTCGAAGGAGTAATCGGAAGCCCCCTCATCTGCGGCATCTCAATACGTAAAGATGCTTCCACAAGTACATTTGCATTGCAGTGAATTCATGACATTGAAAATATAATATAAAAACTTGATTGAAAACTAAACTTCTACCGCAATCAAAAACACGAAATTTGCTGCAAAGGTTCAATATCTCACAAACCGCTGGCAAATTTTTGCACTAGGCCAGACATTTTGGAGACAGGCAGCTGAATGCATCACAGTGATTCAAGGAGAAGAGAAAGTAAGGTCTCAAATAAGAGTGCAGGAATTGGTGGTAGTAATTATCTTTACTCATATTATTTTTATTTGCTGAAATGATAGTGGGTTTCTTTTTTTCTTGCAATGGATGTTTTCTGCAGGAAGGATGTAATGACTGTAATTGTAGCTCGGAAAGAGAAGTTCAGAAGCTGAAAAGGGATTACGATTTGCTTTCTAAGGAACAGGCAGAAACCAAAAGAGCCCTGGAAGAATTGAGGAAGGAGAATGAACTAAAGAGCAAAGAATGCCATGAAGCTTGGATGTCTCTACACGAGCTTCAAAATGAGCTCATGCGCAAATCCATGCATGTTGACTCCTTAGGTAAAGAAATTACTCCTTCACAATATCGCTTACATAAGTCCTGGTGTAAGATGGTATTTTAACTGTCCTCTGTTTTGACAGCTTATGCTGTAGAGGGACAAGTTAAGGAGAAAAGCCGATGGTTTTCTTCACTACGTGAATTGAGTGAGAAATTTAAGGTACTGAAACCCTTTTACAGTCTACTTTCTTCCACACACAAAGTCAATTGTAGGTAATTGCATTGAACGTGTTCTTATCTGTGGAAAAAAATGGAACAAACAGATTCTAAAGATACAGCACCTCAAACTATTGGAGGAAGCATCGAAATGTAGGAAGTGCTTCGAAGATGTGACACATATGACAATCACCATTCAATCTACAAGTAAACATGCCAATCTAATAATAATTTTCAGTTTCAACGCCTTCTAGTTTTTCCTTTGAATCATTTATTTAATAGGTACTGTCAGTGAGACTAAAAGAACTTAAAAACACCCATATTTTGTTTGGACAGTGAATCGACATGTGGATTTAGAAAGGGAACACAACAATCTCAAAGTCAAATTCCTTGAAGGGGCAAAGGAACAGAAAGAACTTAATAATAAGGTTCTGGAGCTGAAAGGTTAGCTGAGTATCTGACTAACTGACATAGTTTGAAACAAATTACAAACTTAGAAGGCTAGCTGAATGGCTCTTTCTGGTGTAGGAAATATAAGAGTTTTCTGCAGATGCCGGCCATTGAACACTGAAGAAATAGCAGGGGAAGCTTCAATGGCAATTGATTTTGAAACCGCAAAAGATGGAGAGCTTACTGTAATAGCCAATGGCATACCAAAGAAGGTCTTCAAGTTCGATTCCGTATTCAGCACAGAAGCAGATCAAGGTAATAAATTCAAAATACATGCTCTAAATCAGCTACAAATTAACTAATAATGTATTTACTCATATTCTTTTCATGAATAGCCGATGTTTTCAAAGACACTGCGCCCTTTGCAACATCAGTTTTGGATGGATACAATGTGTGCATCTTTGCTTACGGGCAGACAGGAAGTGGAAAAACATTTACAATGGAGGGCACCGAAGAAGCTCGTGGAGTTAACTATAGGACTCTCAAGGAACTGTTTCAGATCATTAGCGAGCGACAGGGTCTATTTCGATATGATATTTCTGTAAGCGTATTAGAAGTTTATAACGAACAAATACGTGATTTACTTGTTTCTTCTTCTCAGCCTGGAGTAGGGGCAAAGAGGTAACTAACCCATTTGTTTTTCAATGAAGCCTATATAACCAACATGAAATTGCAGATTTTCAGACTAAGTTCCATTCAACCATTTTTCTTGTCACAACTAGACTGGAAATAAGGCAAGTGGCGGATGGAGTTCATCACGTTCCAGGACTCGTTGAAGTCCATGTGACAAACATGAATGAGGTCTGGGAAGTTCTACAGACAGGCAGCAACGCGAGAGCTGTGGGCTCAACTAATGCAAATGAGCATAGCAGTAGATCACACTGGTGCATCTTTCTCTTTGTGACTTTTAAGGCCTAAAGAACATGTATCCTAACTCCTAAGTCACCAATATCATTTTCAGGAATTTCTCGGCAATGGAAAATCTTGGCATAGATTTTTTTTGTTTTTTGTTTTGTTTTCGGGTTTATATCGGGAAAAAGGTAAACATAAAATAATTTAAAACTGTATAATTTAAGAAAAAATATAACATAAAAATATCGCAATATTATAAGGATATTATCTCGGTAAATGATTAAAACAAAAACATCGCTATATTTTTTGAAATCTCAGGATTATTTCGGGATTTTGTCGTTTTATCAAAATGTCGTGGTAAAATCGCTATATTTTGAAAATAGCGGAGACATTTGTGACAGGGGCGATGGCACTTGAAAGGAAAGGGGGACAATTGCCCCCCTTAATTTTTTGGAAAAAAAAAATATGCCTTTATTTTTTAATATTTTTTTATACTAACCCCATTTTAAAAAAATATGCCTCCCTTTCCAATCATCCCTAAGATAGAAAATAAGTTTAAAATTTTAATTTTACCATTTTTATCTCCCTTCCTTGTGCAAAATTTACTATAATTTTTGGCCCCTGTGCAAAATTTCAGATAGAAATTTTTTCTATCTTAATTTTAAGATAGAAAAAAAATTACTATAATTCAACCTCCCCTCCACCCCCCCCTTGTGCAAAATTTCTGGCATCGCCCCTGATTTGTGACATAGCATGTATTCATCATGTTTATTGCTATGAAATTGTTGAGGCTTACTGAATTTCTGTATGTTGTGCTTTTTTATTCACAGTATTCACTGTGTGATGGTGAAGGGGGCGAACTTCGTGAGTGGAGAATGCACGAACAGTAAGTTATGGCTCGTCGATCTAGCCGGAAGTGAGAGAATAGCCAAAACGGATGTTCAAGGAGACCGTTTAAAGGAAACACAAAACATCAACAAATCTCTTTCTGCACTTGGTGATGTGATATCCTCTCTTGCAACTAAAAGCCCACATATTCCTTTCAGGTTCTCAAGACAGAACTCTTTTACTAATTGCATAGTTCTTTAATTTCTATTGAATTTTGATCTCTTCAAAACTTGCGTAGGAATTCCAAGCTCACTCACTTGCTGCAAGACTCTCTAGGTATTTTTTGTCAATTTTTTCCTTGTAAAACCTTATAAGATCATAAAACACACTGATTTTCGAGATTTTCCAGGAGGAGATTCGAAGACTCTGATGTTTGTGCAGATCAGCCCTAATGAGAATGATGTGAGTGAGACTCTGTGCTCGCTGAACTTTGCGAGCAGAGTGAGGGGAATAGAGCTTGGTCCTGCTAAGAAGCAGATCGACATTAGCGAGCTTTCTAGATACAAACAGATGGTACAAGTAGCGATTTTAACCACAAAGATTAATTTTTTTTTTAATCTTATAGTCACTTAATTTCAGATCAATGGCCATATATGACATTCTCCATTAGTTGACATTATCAACCTAAAAGTACTTTTCAGTTAAACTCGAATCATTTACTCATTACTATTTTTCTAATCCCTTTGAATAAGCTGTATCTTGCTACATTTGTTAGGTTGAGAAGGTCAAGCATGATATTAAGAGCAAGGATGGGTATATTAGGAAGATGGAGGAGACCATTCAGGGTCTAGAATTGAAGATGAAGGCAAGAGATCTAAGCAATAAGACCTTACAAGACAAGGTATGAGAAGCATATGCTTCTCTGATTTTGACTTCTGAAAATGTCAAGACAAAACAACCAAGCTTCCTTCTCTTCCTCTTATAAGGTTTAAATTTCGGCTGAAATGTGTCATTTTGATTTTTCGGTTTTGGCCTTTGGCCAATTTCTGAAATGAAATCATGGTTTTGAACGAGACCGACACTGAAATCACATATACCCGAAATGGTATTTTATTTCGTCCGAAATTTTGGAATTTCGGTCGAAATTCCATTTTTTTCCGAAATTTCACTCAAAAACCTGTTTTTTTTCAATTAATTAAATATTTTACTGAAATTTCGACCGAAATTTTGTATGGAATAAAATAATGTTTCTCTTGTTTCGTCGGATTTCGGTCAAAATTTCGATTTCGGTGGGGTCCTAAACCGGTACCGAAACCGAAATTTAAAACCATGAATGAAATTTCGTTTTTCTCCCTTTACCAGATTTCCACCGAAATTTTTAAAATTTCCACCTAAAATTTGGATATTGCGGTGGAATTTTAAAAATAGTGAAATTATTATCATATTTTTACATGATTTTGGCCGAAATATTTCCGTTTCAGTGGTGGCTGAAACTGAGACCAAAACCGAAATTTTAAACCTTGCTCTTATTTCATATTGCAACTTCGTTTATGCAATTTCAATGACGGGTGGTTTTCCATGTAAATCTGCATTTGAGCATGTGTGATATTGCCAAGATGTTTCGGAATCTATTTCTGATAGATAATAAGTGTTTGCTGCCATTGCATATCACGGAAAGTATGCTTCAAAGTTACGAAGTTAATCTGAACTAGAAAAACCTGAAACATTTTAGAATGAAGGATGAAATTAAACTGTTAAAGTAAAATGGTTTTTGAGGATAATTGTTATTTAGCAGGCCATAATGACCATTGTCGGCAGATGGTTAATAATGCAAGTCCCTAGCAAACTTATTGCTGTTGCCGGTGTGTTTTTCTCAAAAGGAGCTCCTGCAAATTAAATGGGTTGTGAAAATTGCTGAAACTTACTCTTAAGGTTATTTCCCACCTCACCTTACAGACATGGTGCGGTTCAAACCACCTCTTAGCCAAACAATGTCGATCATCAAATTTGTCTCCCTACAAGTGCGCGCACAGCCAGTGGCTTAATATCTTGGCTGAGATCAAGTCATTTCATCCATCAAAACAAAATAAGTTTTGTGCTACCCCAAAATGAAAGCAGCCATTATTTTGGGTTTGTTTTGAAATGTTGCAGGTTGTTTTGTTAGAATGCTTTAGCCAAGCTAGTCCGAAATGAAAACACCCAGGGGACCGTTTGGACACGCAGATTTTAGAATCCAGGTTTTCAGTTTGAAAACAGTGTAAAAGAGGATTCATGATCTGGCTGCTGTATGCTGTCCTCGCAGCGTTTCTTGGATTTTAAGTAAGAAAACCAGGTTTTAGAAATCTCATGATGGGGGAGAGGTTTCTAAAACCTGGTTTTCTGCCAGGACAGCATGCAGCAGCCAGATCATGAACAATCTTTTACACTGTTTTCAAACTAAAAACCTCGATTCAAAAATCTGCGTATCCAAATGGCCCCCCATTGTTTCGGGCTTGTTTTCGAATGTTTCAGGATGTTTTGTTAGAATGCTTTAGCCAAGCTAGTCAGAAACAAGTCAGTTTTGGTCCACCCTGATTCTAACAATAAGGTCAAAAGACTCCGTTTGGGCCGACAATCCTCAACAGAAGTATAATTTCCAAACTCACAACCATTATTAATTCACATTAACTTTCAATTTGAATCTCAAATTTTCCTTCTGCATGCAAACTCTTTCGAAGTAACTTAGGTGCATCAAATCTAAGATAATAACTGCCTGGTTTACTTATTCAAGTTTGTATTATAAATAAAAAGAAAAATTTGTTTGATTTTTTCGTCTCCCAATTAGCACCATATAAGAAACCATGATCAGTCCTGAACTGAATCACATGAAAAATATATGATTCTGCATTTATTTTAAGAAACCATAATCTTTGGTGAAATGGGGAAAGAACACAAGTTCTCTGAATGGTTTTGTTTGTGCAGTTGAAGGAGTTAGAATCCCAACTGATGATAGAAAGAAAACTAGCAAGACAGCATGTGGACACAAAACTAGCAGAGATACAGCAACAGCAACAACTTCGACAAGAAGAACTACAGCAAACAACATCAATGAAGCCCCCACTAGCATCAACCCAGCAACTTGGATACCATAAGCATGCTGCCAAACCATCATCGGCCTTAATTAAGGACCTAGTAAATGTCATCCGACCACTTACGGAGAACGATAGCAACAAACCACAGCTCCCTCCAACAGAATGCTTTCTCAAGAACAATTCTGTACAGAAGGAAAACAAACCCGATATTACTGAAGAGCCACTCCCAAAGAGGACTGGCAGAGCATCTATCTGCACAACTGCACGCCAGATTCCAACTGTTCCAGCTCCTTGGCGTAACTCACTCATCCCATTCCCAGTGATTCCTACTATCAAAGAAGATGAAAATAGAGGGGGAAAAGATTTGCTGGATATGACACCTTGGGCCTCCAAGGGATCAAAAAGTGCAAGGAAGATAAATAGTATACTGAGAAGAAGTGTTCAAAAGAAGGTTTATATAAAGTCCCCTGGGCAGCACATCAGAAGGGGTGGAGTTCTCAGGGGAATGGAACAAGTGAGAGTCTCATTTGGAAGCCAAGGGAGAATGGCACAAAGAGTTCTGGTCAGCAATGCTAACAAGGCAGCAAAGGAAATGCAGAAGCAACAGTATAAGGAAAAAGAGAGGGGGTGGAATCATGGAACAACAATGAGAAGTGCAATCTGAAATGGGTTTTTATCGTGTGTACAAAATCACTAACCACAAGAAAGGTTTCTTGCCTTCACAGTAGAAGATGATGGACCTTTACTTTTTTAAGGTATTGTAATTGATTGTATTGAATATATCCCACATTCAACACAACTTTAAGTCTAATGGAGCCTGAAAGTTTGATCATCATCTCCTTGTTATCATTATTTTTTTTTTGAAAGATAACAATTTTATTCCAATTACTCCTCGTTGCAGATATTATATCAATGAGTCTGATACTTTCAATTATGCAGGTGATATTGGCACTTTTGTTTTGATTTAATACTAGCACACATTTTTTTATCCCGCCTGTGGCTAGCTTTTTAAAAATTGTAAGTTTGTAAAATAAACAGCCAACCAGAACAGTGCAAAAATAAAGAGAAGGGTGCCACTGTTAGCAGCTCAAAACAAAGGATTGCCTATATGTTAAGAAGTCATTCCGGTTCATAACGGAATTGATTTTCTGAGCCTCTTGATCCATTTTGAGGGAAGAATCAGTCCTCCTTTGTGCACAAAATCAGACTTTCTAGAACAAGTTTTTTCATTCCTTTCAAAAAGACTGGTTACATATTATTTATGAGGGAATTGCTAGCGTCCATCGCAAAAGGCATTTCGCGGCTGGTCTGTCGCACGTCAGACAAGCCACCTTGTGAATGGCTGGTCTGACAATAGCATTGATTATGGATGGGATGTTACCCTGTCATGGGACTCGAACCATATGAGTTACCTTGCGATGGTCCGAGTGGAGGATTACGGGCAGGAGAGACGGGAAAGTGATGAAGTGTGAATGTGTGATACATGAAGCAAGAAATGGAAGAAGAAATAAAGAAGGGAAAACTTAAACTGAAATATTATCCTATCGAAGATTCCCATACATTTCTGACAAAGCAAAGGTTTCCAGTCACAAAGTCAGCCATTCATGTGAGGGACTGTTTGGAGTACATTAACCAAAAATTATTTTTCTCTATAAAATAAAGCATCCGTACTAGTGTAGTGATGAAAATTTTTGGAAAAAAAGTTCCATATATCTAAAATGAGATGACCAAAGCACTTTAGGGGATTAGCATGGGAAGATAAGCTAAACATTGAAAAGATAACCCTAATCTAACCTAACTACATAGTTGGCAAATCTAATCAAACAACCTCTAATCTAATCCTTGATGACCCAAGGGTTCATTTCCTAATCCATAGTTAATAGTAATAAACAAGATCTCAAAAGAATGCTTAATTGAATTTCTGCAATAACATATCAAGAAGCTTGCATAAGAATAAATCACTATTAGCAATTAATAGCCATTATTAAAGCAAGAGACTACAGATACTTAGTATTCATCTTACCCTTAACCCTTAAGAGGTATAACTGAGCCATGAAATGGCTTTCCCCGAAATTGCCTAGCAAATCCCTCTTCATGAATATTAGCATATTCTAATCAGGTTTACAAGAATAAATAAACTTTACCAAAGAAGTGTTAAAAGTAAAGGGAAATAAAAAACTCTCACCACATATCCTTCGTCAAGATTACATAGTCCAACTAGATTTAAAAACTAACAAATATAACAAGTAAAGAAATTATTAAAGAAACCATCTATGATTCTCTGTGAGCTCGATAAACCGAGGCTCCACCAACACCTCTTTCAACTGATACTTTTGCCTGTCTGGCCAACGAACATAATCCAGTTCCTCATGAGGATAAAAAATGTCACCCTTCGGCCCACGTTTGCTCATCCCACAAAGCTTTATCCTGTAATTTACCTCCTCTCCCCATTCATCCACCCGTTTCGGTTTCCTTAGACGTTCTAAGTAATCCCTTTTCACATGGATTTGTACATTTTCTTTGTCTCCTTCGGAAAGCCTGTGATTGCTGCAACTCTTGTTACCAGGATTGAAAGTCACCACCCTCAGCCACTGGAAATCGAATAAATATAAAAGCTCATCTTTATCTCTATATTTAAGAGATGCAATGCCTTTGAATTTGGGATGAGGGATACAAGTGTATGTCTCTCAATCACTATGTCCATGACGACACGTGTTGATCTCTAGAGTATTACTAGTAGGAGTAATACGATGATTAGCTACAAAAACAATGCAATCTTTCGAAGTATGAGGGGAGGAGAAGGTCGCGACATGATTGGAAAGTTTGAAACCATGGATCTCTGGTAAGAGAATTTTCGAGCGAGAAAAAATATTGAAGAAGAAGAGACCGGCGTCTAGGTGGACGATCAACCATCCTTCTTCAGAGCCAATGCAATCTGCGCCTATTAACTCTGGGAGTTGCATGATGTAAGTCTCGTGTGACTCTACGTCCCTTAGAAAACAATAATCGGTCTTGCCGTAGTACAACATCCCATGGGTAGAAGGATGATTGGGGAAGTGTTGAAGAATTGAAGGAAGAAGCTAAACTACATAGTTTAGCTACGAATTGGCCGGATTAGATTCAATCGAGCAGCAACGATCAACGCTCTGATTACAGTTGGAATTGGAAGATGTGTCGGTGGTTTCTTAGTCGATAAGAGCACCATGAATAGAACCGTTAAAAGATGGTTATATCTTCTAAGAAACAAATGCAATAGAACCTTTAGACGATCTGAATGTCTTCTAAAAAGATGTTTATATATTCTAAGAAACAAATGCAATTGAACCTTTAGACGATCTGAATATCTTCTAAAAAGATGTTTATATCTTCTAAGAAACCAGTGCAATAGAACCTTTAGACGATCTGAATATCTTCCAAGAAACCAATTCAATAGAACCAATAGAACATCTGTACATATTCTAAGAAACAAATGCAATAGAAACCAATGGAATACATCTCTATATCTTCTATATGTCGCCTCTCCATTGTTATACTTTCCTGCCATTGATTTTAATTAGTAGAACTGAAACTGATGCGTTAATATACATCTATTTATAAGTAAAAGAAAACCTAAAATGTAACTTAATGCCTAAGCAACCAATCTAAACCATCACCTTTCCAATGATAGGGACGAACTTATAGAATTTTAATAATAAGAAACTTGTTTCCACCATATCTTACGCCCTGAAATTAGGGAGGTTTCTCTTGTTGATATGTGTTTCTGTAAATTAAATTTTGGGATTTTCCCCTTAATTTAAGTCGATAGGTTTAGTTAGATGTATTAAAGTGCCCCCTTAAATTTAGAGATTTTTGCTTTAAGTTGGTTTCTAAATTAAAGTCCATATTTAAATTAATGATCTCTCTCTCTCTCTTCTGAATTTCGAAATTAATGCTCTCTCCTAAATTTTAGGATGTTTTTTCAAGTCACTTTGTATCGGATGTCTCTCCCCTTAATTCGCCACCGTCCACCTTAAGTCCCATAATTTTCAAAAAGTATTGTGGGCCCACATCATAGGATGATCCAAACTCTTCATTCGTTGGGCCGGGGGCCAAGTTCTTGCATCACAGCCACACCAGTGGGTGTGCTCTATTTGGTTGCCGGGTTTTTTTTGTTCCTGGGAGTTATGTGGGAGAGTTAGTTAAATTTTGGTCCCATCCCATGTATGGTTGCCTTTTAGCACTAGGTTTATTTTAATCCCACTCTTGTAATGATTACTTGTGGGGTGAATTTTTTAATCCCACTTTTGTAATGATTGCCTTTTCATCCCATCCCAAGATAACCCCAGGAACAAAAATAAACTCAGGAACCAAAAATAAGCTTGAGAAGAATTTTTTTCTACCCAACAGTTCAAGCAACCAAATAAAGGTTTTTTTTTTTCCCCACCATAATCCGGTCAACCAAACATGGGATTTTTATTTTACCAGGATACTTCTAGGACTATTTTTCCCCACCTATCTCCCAGGGTATTTTTTTTCTCCCACATAACTCCCAGGAACAAAAAAAACCCAGCAACCAAACAGAGAGTCCGCGACATTATGCTGAGACTCATAAGATGTGCATGAGTCATCCTGGATCGGATATCTTGATCCTCCGAGCCGTTTTCTAGATTATTATCACCCATAGGTTGCACAATAGGATAAGAACTGTTAAATGGCTTGCCAGAACTTGGTTTCTGATTAACATGTGATTCAGAAATATAATTAATCCCTCCATCATCATCGTTATTATCATAACTATTGTCACCATCCTCATCATTGTAATCCTCCTCATGGGTATCATTGTTATAAATTCCACCTTGATCAACCAGAGATTCCACCGAATTCTCGTCATCTCCCGATGTTGCAAACTTATCATTTTCACTTCCTTGCCACTCGTCGTTGTCACTGTCGGCATTCATTAGATTCGACCTGTTCTGCTCCGCCCTTCTCCGAAGAATAAAGACATTGAAATAATAATTGACAAGGTCTTTCCTGGTTTTGGAAGGGAAGGCCAGTGAGAGATGGTCCCAAAAGTTCTTACCCAAAGATGTAGAGTTTGAGAACACAACTTCATGGAACACTTGTTCCTCTTCTTCACTCCATTTCCCTGCTACATCCTCTCCCATGTCACAGAATCCCAACTCCATAAATCTCTCCTTACCAAGCAATAACCTAAGTTTTTCTCTTGCTTCTATCACATGCTGCCTCACACATCTAACAGAGCCCTCATCCAAACACTCACAATCAGTTCTACCATGCCCAACTTTTCTACTATCAGGAACAGATTAGTCAGCATCGAGCATCGGAATGATGCAAGTGCCCATAAACTTCTCTGGAGCTGACATTTCCAAATAGCCCCAAGAGTTATTGGTACCGTGTAGGCCCCATAAGGGAACATCTGCTTGATTATCTGGTCCAATAGAAACAAGTCTTCGAGTAGGCCAGGTATTTAAAGAAACCATTCTGGGTTTCTAAATGGTAAGGCATAGGAAGTCTCGTGCTGCATGTATTTTGTATCAGTACCTTTGAGTTGTTATCATCCTGGGTAGTATCTTTCGATCTCCACTGATTTGTGAAGCACATATTATGATCAACTGTTCATTACATATTGATTGAGCCCTTTGCTCTCTTTTCGAGTGCCCCTGCATTCTCTGTCTGATTATTCGGTAGGCATATTATGACTTTAGGTGTTCTTGCCATGAAGTACTGCTGGTTGTATTGTGGCATTGCTTCACATCAATGGTTAGATGCAGACATATTATCTTGAGATTGTGTAGGTGTTCTTGCCAAGAAGGTTGTGTACGCCTTGTGTTTTCCCGTTTGAAGTTTTTGGGGTCACTTTCCACCCTCTCGATGGATTGATTCTTCAAGTCTGTTCATAGATCAAAATACTCCTCCATCTTCCTCTAGTCACTGCTAACACCATTACGTGCAGTAAGTCATGGGAAGCAGAATTGCTGATGGCCTGGTCTAGGCCATGCTCTAATTATGGTTTGGGTCTAGGTGCTTTTTGGCCTGTAAGTAGCAAAAACATGAAGGGGTATTTTCGGAATTTTTATATGGTGTAAGGCCTTACAACTATATCTACGGTGGAGGTACCACCAATTTGATCCAACAACAGCTCACTTTTTTAGAAGCTACCGTTGGATCAAATATCAAGGGTGGCGGTACCTCCGTCGTACCAAGGCCTTATACTTGTAAGGCCTTACACCATATAATTTATCGTATTTTCAAACCTTCTTTTTAAAAAAAAAAAACAACTGATTTTTCATGAAAGGGGTATTTTCATACTTTGGCCATGTCGGTTCGGATTTGGGACACTCCAACAGACCCATAAATTCTGTCTATGTCCCACATTTAGATTCGGGACATTTGGATCCATCTATCTGGCCGTCTAGTTCCATTGTCAGCTCTACCTCGGATTATGAGGATGTGCTTAAGATGGAGGATGGGTAGTGTATGATCAGAGATTAAAAGTATTATTCGACATCATTTTGTAAACAGGATGGATCCAATGTCGGATCAAGATTGTGTATTATTTGATGTCAATTTGTCTTTAAGCTCAAATTTTGCTTAGTTAAGCAATTCTTTTAGATGTTTAATGGTGGTTAGCAGCTGTGTTATGTTGTTTATCATCGGTAAGCCACAATTATCAGTTCACAAATGGACCAACTTTGTACCACAATTATCAGTTCACAAATGGATCAAGTCCCTTCTATGCGCTTTCCAAAAAGAACCACTTATTGGGCAACAACAATTCTTCGTCGTATATTTAATCTGCCAAAAATCCCAGCTTTGCGTGGATTTGAATTGCCAAAAATCCCTAGAAATTACTGTCAGTTTGTAAACCACCAGTTGAAACATTAGGGGGCCGTTTGGATACGTGGATTTTAGACTCTTGGATTTCCTCAAAAGTGTAGATGGGAGACGAGAGAAGTAAGAGACCTGCCTTCGTTTTCGGATCTCTCGCCCTTCGTTCCGACCGTAAGAGAGCAGGAGATCGCTCCATGTTTCCCGGTTTTAGAAATCTCAGGATGGGGGAGAGATTTCTAAAATCTTGATTTCTTACTTAAATTCCAAGAAATGCTGTCTGTCGGGACAGCATACATCAGCTTCATCATGAACCCTCTCTTACTCACTATTTTCAAACTAACCTGGATTCTAAAATCCTCGTATCCAATACGGCCCCAAGGTTTCTCAGATTTGATGTGACTTTTACACCGACCCCATTTTCACCTTGTTATTTAAAAAGAACAGTAAAAATTACTCTAGAAGGCGTGTGGGGGAGGAAAAGGGAGGGCGAATATACCGCGTCCCCTTCAGTATTTACATCAAACTAACTATTTACATTTATCTAGATGAGATTAACAAGACTTCCAAATTCCGTATTTCCAGCTCATATATATTTTCTACCTTCCACTTCGAGTATCATCTTCTCAATTCCCGTGTATTTAGAGATTTGAATGATATTTTTAAATACAACCAAAGATGTGCATTGTACATATAGAGCAGTAGAGCTACATGTGATCGTCTATATTGTATTCAATAATGTATCACTTTATACTAGAATATACAGGCCTACACCGTATAAATTCTTGAGTTTTTATAGGTGAGTGCGCATGACATCCATTATTTTTTGAAAATTATAGTGGGACTCACTTCAAAGGATGATCCAAACCGTTCATTTATTGGCCACCACGTAAATAAGGCCTTACAACGTAGATAATCTCCACAGGATGATCCTAACCCTCTGATCTGTAGATGTTGTGGATCATCCTGTGGTGATGATCCATGTACGGCCTTATTTACATTGTGGCCCAAGAAATGAATGGTTTCGATCATAATTTGAAGTAGGTCCCACTATACATTTCGAAAAATACTGGACTTCAACTGCACACGGTCTAAAATATCCAAAGAGCAATTTGTTTAGCACGTAGTGGCCTAAGAAATTAACGGTTTGGAAAGTCAGTTGAAGTGGGCCCATTGCTATAAAAGAATTTTCTGGAAAAGTATGGAAAAGAATTTTTTTTCCCAAAATTTCATTCTTATCCATTGTTATAAAAAAGCAACTTGACCCACCACAGTTCAAGCTTTATTTACAGTGACATTAAATTTATCATGATATCCTTCTAAATAAGCCATAATCATGGTTTTAAATTTCGGACTGAAATTTTGGATTTTGGTCGGGACCGAAACCGAAATTTAGAATTTCGAGAATATATATATATATATATATATATATATATATATATATATATTACAAAATTTCGGTCTGAAATTTTGGAATTTCAGTCCGAAATTTCAAAATTAATTAAATAATATTTTTTAATTATTACTGAATTTAGGCCCTAAATTTCGGAGGGGTCCAAAATGGGTACGAAACCGAAATTATAAACCTTGGCCATAATTATATAAAGAGGAAAATGATTGTGAGCTTGAAGCTCATATAGCATATATGAGCTTGAGGGCCCAAACACATGTGGGCCCACATTGTTAGGATGATCCAAAGCATTCATTTGAAAGGCCCTTACATAGATAGGGTGTGTACAAAAAATCAACTTCATAGGATCATCCTAACCCATCCAAAAGTGGAGGGCAAAATGGACAGACACCGTTTGCCACAAATCTGCCCATTTTTGCCCTCCGCTTTTGGAGGGGTTAGGATGATCCAATGGAGCTGATTTTTGGTACACACCCTATCTATGATGGGCCTTGCAAATGAATGGTTTGGATCACCACAAAAGATGTGGGACCCATGTGTTTGGGCCCTAAGCTCATATAAGTTATATGAGGTTCAAGCTCACAATCATTTTCCTCTTATATAAATTCTCCCTAAATCACGAGACAAAAATTTTCCACCGGAAACATTTTACCTAGAATCTTAACAAGGTGTAAAGGTAGATTTTGGGTCCACAAAGGGAGCCTATGGTCCTGATTCCTTGCGGAACTGACATCCCATGGGTAACATAAACGACTACAACAATCAATGGTTTATCCTTTCTTCTTTGAACCCTAAAATGGTGCTTGATGGATCAAAGAGTCTAGGATCATCTGATCAAGGTGGGGTTTGCACGTTGGATTGACAAATTCTATCAATCTTTTTGGCATTTTTTCTTAAAAATATAGTAGTAGGCACTTGTGGTGCACTATGTACACACTAAGGGCATTTTTGGCAGCTGAACCATCTGCTAGAGGTTGTAACAATCCGAACCATCCCACTACATCAGGACCCTTTCGACTTTGCACAAAAGCCATGACTTTACCTTCCATTTTTTTTGTTCTTCCTTATTTAAGTATTTTTCTAGTTTTTGTTCTTTTTTCTTTTTTTAAGGATTTTTCCTTTTTAGGTTTTTTTATATGGATCCCCCGACTTTTTGTTGATATCCCTACTTTACGTGGATACACTTTATAGGAAAAAAAACAAACAGAATAACCATATCTTATAGAGTTATAGGAAATTTCCAAAATATGAGTATCCCATAGACTAAGATATTCTTATCTCTTAAAAAATGGTCAAAGTGCAATTATCTCATAGAAAATAGGAATTTTTGCTGATTAGTCCCTACATGGTAAAATAATTGCTTATTAGTCCCTAAGAAAAGCATATTAGCTACCTATTTCACAGTTGGATCCACGAATATTCCATGAAATAATTTTCCACCCGACGAATTCACATCAGAAATCGCCAACATGAACACAAACGAAAGATTGAATTGCATATAAAAACAAATCGGACCACTTCTATTCTCGGAGCTGGGGTATATGAAGAATGGAAAAGAAAAAAAAAAACTTTCAAAAAAAAGAAAAGCATATTAGCTGGATAGTCCTACTTTTAGAAAATATTTGCTAAAAGGTCCTTAAAACTCAGGAACTTCAATTTTCTCCATTTAAAATTTTAAAATGGCAAAGTTACCCTCAACCCATTTAATCGATCAGTTTTAGCATTTTTTTATTTCCCTTTCTATATTTTTGAAAAAAAAACTAGGAAATAAGCAACAATATTATCTCTTCCAATATTCTCGTCGAAAAACCTTCAACAAAAAACATTTTAGGAATTAAATAAATTAAAAATTCCTCTAAAATAAATTAAATAGGGTTGGTTTGAGTTATCTTTTCTTCATAGATAAATAAAGTAAGAAATTTTAGGAATATTATTCGTTTCTAACTTTTCTAAGAAATTCCTATCTTGGTTGGATTGCAAGAAAATATCTTTGATGGAAAATTATTTCTATGAAATTTTTTTTTTCATTGAGGAATTATGTCTGATTAATTTAGAGGGATAACATCATAAACTGTAGGTCCCTAACTGAAAAATTGAATAGGGTTGGTTTACCTTATCATTTTTTTATGTGTAAGAAATAAGAAATTTTAGATTTGTTTTCCTTTCTGAACTTTTGTTTTGGGAATAAGAACAAGGGTTTGGCTTCTAATCTAAGGAGAAGAAGAAGGGAGAATGTCAAAGGGAAAGTCAATGTTGGAAGAGATAATATCGGTCCTTATTTCCTAGTTTTTTTACAAAAATATTGGAAGGAAAATAAAAAAACGCTAAAATGGATTAAATGGGTTGGTGGTAAATTTGCCATTTAAAAATTTTAAACTGAGAGAATTGAAGTTTGTGAGTTTTAGGGACCTTTTAGCAAATAATTTCTAAAAGTAGGACTGTTCAGCGAATATGCTCTAATAAGCAACTATTTTGCCATGTAGGGACTAATCAGCAAAAAACCCTAGAAAATAACCATACATAAAATGACCAAATAACTTATCTTGTGAAAAAAAAAACCAAAATACTCTATCTCATAGTTAAATGACCAAAATACCCTTAGTCATGGAAAATTATTAAATCACCCTTGTCTCATAGAAATAGTTCAAAATACCTTTAACTCATAGAAAATGGCCAAACCCTCTTATCTCATAAAAAATGGCCAAGACTGAATCTCATTAAAATGACCAAGACTCCCTCATCTTTCATTCACACATACCTCACGGCAATATTTTGCTCATTTCTATATGAAAAGGGTTATTTTAGTTGTTTTCTGTAAAATAAGGGTATTTTATTTATTTTCCTTGAGGTAGGGGGTTTTTGGGTTGTTTATGGTTTTCTTGGTACGCCTGTGTATCAAGTTATTCATTCGAAAATAAGAAAAGAAACAGAGTGTTTTCTTCCATCTGTCTTGCTTCTTTAATTAGTTACAATTAGTGCACCGGCGGATCCCAAACCCTCCGCCGAGTCACTTCTTCATGCTGATTTACATCTTCCCGCGATAAAATTGCATTTCTTTCTGCTTGATTATCTGGTCCAATAGAAACAAGTCTTCAAGGAGGGTATTCAAAAAGAGATGAATAGATCTCGTCTGACTGAATTAATGCCCTAGATGGACGGTCATGCTCGAAAAAACTGGGGGAATAACTGGAGTTTAGAGGGAAATGTTCTTACAGCTATGGCAAACTGCACCTCGACTCCAAGGATGGAGGAAATCTCCTCTCTGAGAGCCACAACCCTCTACAACAACACGCCAATCACCAAAATATCACGGATCCAAAACAAAAACAAAAACTCTCAAATAAAAGGTCTTCCTCTCTATTTATAGATGAATGGAGGGTTCTAGATCCTTCCATCTACTGCCAACTTAATGACAGCTGTAATGGCTGAGGTGGCAAATGATGGAAATTGGTTGGATGGACCCCACAAGACTGCCAGCTCAATGACAGCTATAATGACTGAGCTGCCCATGCACCCAAACCACAGCTCACTTTTCATGCTCTCTTGTTCCATCTTCATCCCATGCTTTCTTCACTTGTTTCCCCTTCTCTTCCCTCTTCACCCTACAATTCATCACAGATTACCCCTTACACAAAAATGAGACAACACTCTCAACTAGAATGAAGCCCTCTCTACAAGGCTGGCTCCGTGTCTACATCAAACTCCCCCCCTCCCCACCTCTCTTAAAAAGAGCTTGCCCTCAAGATTAGGGAGAGATGTAGACGTGTAGAACTATTGGAGTTAGTAAGGGAATAGGAAAAGGCGTCGTTTGAAGGTAGGGTCAATAAAAGAGAAGTAAGCTTTTGTGATTATCCGAATTATATGAGATTTATTTAGGTTGCTATTTTGTAGGGTAGGTAAGGAAGTTAGGAAAGTTAAAAAGTTCCATTTTGGATGTGCACGAATTGGAGGGAGAATTTAGGAGATTTATTTATCTTATGAATGTAGACATATTATCTTGAGATTGTGTAGGTGTTCTTGCCAAGAAGTGGTGTCTGCCTTGTGTTTTCTCGTCTAAAGTTTTTGGGGTCACTTTCCACCCTCTCGATGTATTGATTCTTCAAGTCTGTTTATAGATCAAAATACTCCTCCATCTTCCTCTAGTCACTGCTAACACCATTACTTGCAGTAAGTCATGGGAAGCAGAATTGCTGATGGCCTTGTCTAGGCCATGCTCTAATTATGGTTTGGGTCTAGGTGCTTTTTGGACTGTCTGTACTTTGCAAAACCATGAAGGAGTATTTTCAGAGTTTTTATGCGGTGGAGGTACCACTAATTTTATCCAACAACAGCTTACTTTTTTAGAAGCTACTGTTGGATCAAATATCAAGGGTGGTGGTACCACCGTCGTACCAAGGCCTTATAGTTGAAACCGAGAGTACCACCGGAAAGGGGACCCAACAAATTGATTATTGCCACATCCTCACAAGTGAAGTTAGCAATCCCTTAAATTTAGGTCTCCATATCATTTTCCTAATATGTTTAATGGTGGTTAGCAGCTGTGTTCCGTTGTTTATTACCGGTACCCCCTCAATTATCAGTTCACAAATGGACCAAGTCCGTTCTATGCGCTTTCCAAAAAGACCACTTATTGGGCAACAACAATTCTGGGTCGTATATTTAATCTATTCCGCTAATCCAACCATTGATTTTTGTACTTCTTTATCTTAGGCTACACTGAAAGTTTCTTTATTTCTCCCTAGAAATTATGGCGTTCATCTGCCAAAAATCCCAGCTGTGTGGATTTGAATTGCCAAAAATTCGTAGAAATTACTTTCAGTTTGTAAACCACTAGTTGAAACATTAGGGGGCCATTTGGATACGTGGATTTTAGAATCATGGATTTCCTCAAAAGTGTAAGATGCAGACGAGAGAAGAAAGAGACCCGCCGTCGTTTTCTAATTTCTCGCCCTTCTTTCCAACAGTAAGAGAGCATGAGATCGCTCCATGTCTCCAGGTTTTAGAAATCTCAGGATGGGGGAGAGATTTCTAAAACCTTGATTTCTTACTTAAATTCCAAGAAATGCTGTCCGGACAGCATACGGCAACTTCATCATGAACCCTCTCTTTCGCACTATTTTCAAACTAACCTGGATTCTAAAATCCTCGTATCCAAAACGGCCCCTAGGTTCCTCAGATTTGATGTGACTTTTCCACCGGCAATCTGCAACGTGGCCTGCCAAATGAATAATTTTGATCCTCTTGCATGGTGGATGTAAGTAGGACTGTCAATCGGGCCGAGCTTGGGCGGGCATAAGGTGCTCAAGCTCAGCCCATGTCTATACAACGGGCTTCGGGCCGAGTTCGGGCCTGACTAAATTAGAAAATTTGCTTGCCCAAACTCAGCCCAAACCCCACAACGAGCTTCAGGCCGAGTTCGGGCTTGCCCATCACCTCTTATTTTCTGCACGAGAAAAGACTAAGGCAAGCATAGAAAAGCCAATTTAATTGAAAGCCATTAAATTTGTTGGCTTTGGCATGTGAGAAAAGCCACACCGATTGATTTGTTGCCAGATTTTGTCTTATTCATTTAATAAATCCGAGGTTGAACTATAGCCTATAGGATATGATGATCCAAACCGTTCGTATGGAGTGGGCGGAAGAGGGGCCCAATTTGTATACTTCAACGGTTTGGATCATCATATTAAGTAGGATGAAGAGGGGCAAAATAAAAAAGAAAAAAAACCTATTTAATGTCGAACTATAGCCTATATGATATTAATGTTTAAGTCACCTATTTAATTATTATCTACTGATTTTTAAGGGCATAAAAAATCTTAAAAAATTATATAGTAAATATATTACTGGGCCCGGGCCTATAACGGGCTGGACTACCCTTGATCAAGCTCAGCCCAAATTAGAGTTTGGGCTTCAACTTTTGACCAAGCTTGGTTTGGCTTGTTCTCATTTTAATTATGGGCGGGCTTTTAGCGGGCTGAACAGGCGGGCTTCGAGCTTGCCCATCCCGGACAGTCCTAGATGTAAGGGGATCACCAAATTGATCTTCACAATTGCACACTTTATGTTCAGAAACTACGAATGAAATAATTAATAAAAATATTACATGGTCTCGTCAGGAATGAGGCCCATGGCTATGATATATTCCCCCTATTTTCACCTTGGTGTTTAAAAAGAATAGTCAGAAATACTCTAGAAGGGTTTCCTTTTCAAAAAAAAGAAGAAATACTCTAGAAGGGGTGGGGGGGAAGAAAGGCGTTGGGGGGGGGGGGGGGGGGGGCGGGGCCGGAATATAGGGAAGTGATATATCCGCCCCTTTATATTGCTTGGGACACCCAGCAGCAGTGAACGTGGCAATTAGGCCCGTTGAATCCTGAGAATGAGAGGGGGACCTTTGAATTTCTTTTCTTTCTTTTTTTTTTTTTCAGCTATCAAGTAGATTTCAGACTTAGGAAAGGCAGTCCCAGGTGTATCAAATGCACTTGGAATGCCTCATGTGCATTGTACATATACATAGAAGCTACATATGATCGTCTATATTGTATTCAATAATGTATCACTTGCCATTATTCCCAACTTTCCCTTCTTTTTAAGAACATCAGGTGCCATTTATGTACACAATGACAAAAGCCACCCTCATATAGAATAGTCTTCTATCTTCCGATCTATGTACTGTGTAAAGGTAACATATCTTACAGACAAATATAAACAGATATTTAGATTAATTACAAATGCATGCTAATACTCTTAGCATGGATAGAAATCAGAAATTAACAAAGTAAGATGAAAAAGTAAAGAAATTACCTTGACAATATATGTCCATTTCTAAAAACAAAATTCATAGGCCATTCCTTTTGGAGGTGTGAGGGTAAGCAAGGGTCGAGCTCTCATGCAATTGGATTTCTGGCACCAAAAATTTCACCAATTTGATTGGCTAAGTATGCCACTAGCCGACATATCGGTTCGGCAACATATCGGATACATGTCCGTAACGGATTTTCGACGTATACCCGCCATAAGTCTAGGGTACCCTGGCTCGTGACATTGTCCCACAACCTAGATAGACAATTTTGGTGACGGGTCACGAGGATGGCCGTAGATTGGAGGTAAGCTGAGGCTGCTTGTTTAACCAATTGGTTTCGGATTGAGATGTTGGTGGAATTGAAACCATTTGCTTCGTTGGTGGGCACATTTTTGGTGAATGAAGAATAGGGAATGATGTCTTTTAGGCTAGTGTATTTGAGATCGTTGATATATGGGTCTCGTATGCTTGCATTTTGATCTATGGAGAGTAAGGGGAAAAGCACAAGTTTCTCCAACTCTGTGTCCATTCCTACAAGCCATGAAAGGCTGGTGAATGAATTGGATGGTGAGGGTGGGGAAGAAGATTTGGATGGTTAGGTGGCATTCTTTTTTACCATATGAGAGAGAGAGAGAGGGAGAGGGGTTATTTTGTTAGAGAGGCTCTCCTTAGATGGGGGTTAGTTTTGTGACCCGGACAACTACAACGACACGTGGCATTTGACTGGTCGTTGGAGGTTGTTCGGGGTGTTGAAGAAATGGAAGGGCTGATGGAAGTCTAATCGTGTTACAGTAGTGCGAAGTGGTACAAAACTGAAGGAAAAAAGAAGGAAAAAAATGGGAAGTTTATCAAGTATATTTTGTGAGGAATTATGGAAGCCATGTTTGGCAGTCGTGAATTTTTTTTCCATGGAATATTAAGTTGGGAGAGGGAGAAACCTGAGAGGAACGTACTAGTGAGGAGAGGACGAGAAAAGGCTGAAATCGAATAGGAAAAACTCAACGAATCGAGTGGCTAGGATTGCTCTATGGTATTGTGGGATAACAAAAGAATGGCTTAGATCATTTAGATACGTAGTCATGTAGACCTACTTGTACTTATGGGTAAGGGATAATACGACGTGGTGCAGTCGACTATTACATTACATGGGGCCCACCTTACGAACCTTTTATTCTTTTTTTTTTCTTAGTCATAAAAAATTAAGTATATGTTTGGTAAACGTTTTTTCCATGAAATTCTAGTTTATCAAGCGGTGAGAAAGGTGCTTTAGACAATATTAAAAGATATCCCCATTGAGGTTGCTCACAATGGGGATAGAAATTCTAGGATAATATTTTCATAGGATTGGCTGTCTGGCTTGGATACGTTTAACTATAAAATAGACCTTGGTTAACTGTCCCATGCTGAAAACTCAAATATAAGCGGATCTGCCAAGTGGACAAAATGCCAAATCAGTTTTATCATTAAAATAAAAAGGCCATAGTAATTGTGGGTTTTTTTAGTAGATTATTTTATTAAGAGAAATGATTTCTGCGCTCGAGTGTTTTGATAAATATGTGCTCCACTTGTTTGTCGTGTAGTATTTAAAGGGATGTCAGAGGATATTACGGTTCTCAAAAAGCTATTAAAGCCTTTTAAAAACTACACGACAAACAAGTGAGCGCCTGTTTATCAAAACATTGGAGCGCTGAAATCATTTTCCTTTATTAATTATAAGTTTTCTAATAAAAATATTCTATACTTTGTTATCTTTTAATATGTTTTAAAATATTTATTTTAAAAATTCATGTTTATATTTTTATTATTTTGTCCTTCAATTCATTATAAGTTCCTATCTTCATCTCAATGTGGACTAAAAATCTTTAGTCCACAAAAATTATGTACAAGGATTCATGATCAATGTTCGGATCAGTGGATCTGGTCATGTACGAGGGCACAAGTGGGCCCAATAAATGTCTTCTAGGAAGGACCATAACCATTCTTCGTATATATGTAAGATAGATAGGAAAGATGGAGGGAGAAGATGAGTTAGATAAATTCTAGATTTTTAGCAGTACAACCAACCCAAAAATATGAGTACAAAGCAAGTTCTCAAATCTCTACTCTCATTTGGTGTCTCTATTCTCTCTTAATTCCTTCAACCCATAGACTAAGATTAGAGGCTGAAGAGAAAAAGGAAAGAAATTTTTTCCAAAAACGCCAATAATCTTGATGTTTTTCGCAATGGATGCCCTCCTCAGTAATCGTATCCAATTTTAGAGTAGTTGATGATTTTTGAGGAGAAATGAAGAGAGTTGGTGCCACCTCAATCCATGTCTGCACATGTCTAGTTTCCTTTGCCATTGCTATAAATTAAGAGGGTGGTTATCTTCCCTGATGTTGTACAACTCTTGAAGAATTCTGGAGGTAGAAGAGGATTGAGAGATGATTATCCTCTCTTTGCTTTGCTTTCTTGGAGGACTTAATAAGAGAGGAATTAAGAGATGGGTGAGAAAAAGGTGATTGGCCTGAAAGGCCTTGAATAGAGAGAGCGAGAGAAAGAAAAATTACCAAGGAAAATATGGGAAATGACATATTTGCCCCATTTTTGACGGAAAAAATTTTCTTGTGAAAATTTTCTTCTTTCGACAATTTAGAGTAAAATAATATGGATATGGTTTATTTTGAGGGATAACATCATAAATTGAGGGCCCCTCTAAATAAAAACACGAAAAGGATTGGTTCAATTTGTCCTTTTAGTATGTAAAAAAAAAGTAGAAAATTTCAGAAATATTTTTCCTTTCCAACCTTTTCCAGAAAATTCCTGCATTCCAAACAGGGCCATGTAAGGGGGCGAAGACTAATGTTTTTGTCGCTTGACGTTGGCTGATTTGTCCTTTTGTTGTGGGACCCGAACTTCTATTTTTCTTATGACGTCAGCTGTTTTGGACCTTTTGGTTTGTGTAAGGTTGCTAACTTACGGGTCGGGCCTCAGCCAGCCCAAGTAGAGTGGGCTTCCTAAAATGGCCCAGCCCATTTGTAAATTGATTCAAGTGCCCTCTTTGAAGTCTAGGTCAAGAAGAAGCAGTAGCACATTAGTGAAATGACGGGGGCCATTGATCTAACAAACCCATCAAAAAATGGTCGGGGTCATTGATCTAATAAAGACCACTAGGCCAAAAGATGGCCCTTTCTCTCGTGCCAAAGTGGAGATTGTCTTTAAGCTATTCACCCATCCTAAGGGAATGAACTGAAGACCGTAACATAAATGTTAGAATATGATACATTCACTTACTCATCATGTTAGCAGCTCTAACCCCACTTCATTTCCCACAACCTTTTCATGCATTATCTCCGTCGACGAGAGCAATACTTTTTATTTCTCATTTTCCCAATTTTAAGCCCTTCTCTTAAATAAAATCCACTGCTTTTTTCCCTGTGACATTCACAGTCGACTTCTATTTATTGGTTCTTTATTATTTCTTTCTCGCACGGTTTCTTTTATTACTACATATAAAGAGGAAGGACTGTATGTTTTACTGTTCATGCCTACGTGGCAGCCCTCCCCTTCCTCCCTTCAATTGACATGGCACATAAATTCCGATGTGGCATATAAAAAAATCGGATATTATTCTAAACGCCCTTCACGAAGCACTCTTCCCATATTTTGTATCCCGAATTTTCGGCATTTATTTGGAAACGGATTTTTTTCCCTTGGGAGCCGAAAAATATCTGAAATTTCTGATGAGACAGGCCTTAAAAAAAGGTTATAAAAAAGGCTCCCGGTACTAAAAAGAGAAATCAGAAGTCGAAAATGCCCTCAGCCTTTTTTACCTTCTTCACCTGTTTATCTCCCACTATCAAGGCCTAACCAGGGGTCATCAAGTTTAACCAGGGGTTATCAAGTCTAACCTAGGGTAATCAGCATCTAACCCGGGATTATCAAGTCTAACCATGGGTTATCAAGTCTAACACGAGGTTATCAAGGTCTAACCAGGGGTTATCACGTTTAACCCAGCATTATCAAGGTCTAATCCGGGCTATCAAGGTCTAATCCGGGCTATCAAGGTCTAACCCGGGGTTATCAAAGTCTTAATCCGGGGTTATCAAGGTCTAACCCGGGGTTAGAAAATCTAATCCCGGGTTAGAAAGTCTAACCAGGGGTTATCTGGCTAACCAGGGTTATCAAGTGTAACCCGAGATTATCAAGTCTAATCCAGGATTATAAACATCTAACTCGAGGTTATCAAGGTCTAACCAGGGGTTAATAAGTCTAATCCGGGGTTATCAGGTAATTAGGGGTTATCAAGGTCTAACCTTTTGTTATCAAGTCTAATATGGGGTTATCAAGTCTAACCCAGGGTTATCAACGTCTAAAACGGGGTTATCAAGGTCTAACGAGGGGTTATCAACTCTAACCCAGGGTTATCATCTCCACAGTTTGAAGGGATGGGATCATCCTACGGACCTGAAAAATGGGCAAATTTGTCAAGGTTTATACCCGTCCATTTTCACCTCCACGGTTCGAAGGGTTGGAATGATCCTATGAAGCTATTTTTTGGGCACACCTTATCTATGTCAGGGCCTATCAAATGAATGGTTTGGGTCACCCTAAAAATGTGGGCCCGCCGTGTTTCTAGCCTGTCACCTCGTACAAGCTTCTATGAGAGGAAGACAATAGTAACCGCTAGATTTTGGGATGTCATTGGGGATGAAATTTTTGCCTTTAGATTTGAATAATTGGGCATTTTTGTTTTGGATGTTGATTTGTAGGGGTGCAAGTTTGGCCCTGTCAGCCCTGACCTGCCCTGAGCCCGAACATGGTCAGGGCTGGATTTGCCAACCCTGAGGGTAGGTCAGGATTCATTTTTTTAGACCCTAACTCAAGTCAGGTCGGGTTCTGGGTTAATGCCTCGGGTACCCTGACCCGGCCCGACCCTAAGTTTTCGATTATAGAATTGAACCATCTCTGCATGTTTCTTTTGCTAATGTTTTCTATTATCTTGGATCGATGTTTCTTTAGATTATTATTATTAATTGTCTCTGTTGCCCGTCATGTTGTTGAATTCATATTGTCTTATTTTGTTCCCTTTCTCTGTTTATTGATAATTTTGTTCTATATGATAAGTGGTTGCTTTATTTTTGGCACTCTTAACAGGTATTTGCACTAGGGTCAATTAGGGCCGGCCCTGCCCAGCCCAATCAGGGCCAATCAGAGTGGGCTAGGGCCAGCATTGAGCCCTGTAGGGCGGGCAATGGGTTGAGGTTTTTCGGCCCTGACTCAGGGTCAGGGCGGGTCAGGGCCAAGATAATGGGTTCCAGGGTTGGGCTAGGGTTTTGAAAAACCTGACCCAACCCAACCCTGTTGCAGCCCTATTGATTTGTATGTCACCTAGCTAAATGTTAGGATTATCTAGTTGGTGCAATTTTGGTCCATAACCAAACCATGGGCCCCATTCATTTATTGACCTTCCATAGATAGGTAGCCCCTGGAAATTCCCCTTCAAATGATGCCAATTTCGACCAGTGACCAGCAAAAGGTTGGTACTAAAACAATATAAGACTACAGCCCATTTTTAAGCACGAAAGCATCCATTGATTGGAGGGTTAAGATCGTCCAAAGAATTTGGGACATGTGGTATGGCCCATCAGATGATGTTTGTGGATCATTTGGCAAATGGTTGAACTTTCATTGCTCTCATACATTATACATTTTAGGTGATTTACCATATGAATTCCTCATACAGGTCCGGTTTCTTGAGCACAAGAGAAACCTGTTTGAGTCCACATGCATGTCAATTTTATGATTCAGACATGCCCTAAATGTGACTGACGAAAAGGGTATTTGGTGTGATGGATATATGTATATATGTGTGCTTATGAACCACTTTCTTATCCACTTTGTTGCTCGGCCAATGAACTTGACAATTTATTCGGCATGGGTGAGATATTGGTTTGGCATGGGTGAAATATTGGAGGAAACCAAAAAAGAGAGAAGCGGGCGTAGAGGTAAGCTTTAGATTGGGCCTTTTGAATTGGAAGAAAAATATTTATGATTGAAAATGTTTTCTTAGGATTTTTTTAATGTCTTGGTCTGAGTTCTACAAGTTTCCAAGTAAAGAATAATGATATGGTAACTGAGTAAGAGATTGGAACCGAACAAATAGCCTCTTCACATCTTAGCAATCTTGTATATATAGAGAGAGATTTACATTTGTAATGTATTTACCTTTATAAGGTTTTAAATTACTTATAGAGAGATATTTACATTTCTAAGATTGTAAGTTGCTTTGAGTCCAATAATTGGTTTTGGACTCACAATCTGTTTTCATAACAGAAGGGCATATTCGTTTAAGATTATGACAGCCGTTTGTGAATGCGAAACTGATTATTGGACTCAGATTTAAATATAATTTTGAGTCCAGGTTTGGCACTCATAATCGGTTGTCATGATCTTAAATGAACATGGCCCAAACAAACAGGGCCTAAATATTGTGGGATTGTACATCAGCCACTTTGGACCCCTAGATACAGTGGAGCTAGCTGTCCAAGTAAAAAAACGGGGTGGATATACAACTTCCCTTTTCTAATATTTAGTTTTTTACACGTCCCTTTATTTTCTAAATGTAAGCCGTTTAAACCCAGGGAGAGTCATGGTAGAAGAACTGTTCTCAGAAGAAATATGGTTGGTGTTTTTGAAGCGCTTAAAAAACAAGCCACAGCACCCCTCTCACATAAGGGCTAAGGCCCCTAAACACCCTTACATTTATGGCACTAGCTTATATGCCTTACTAAGTACGGCTAATAGGCTAATAGGCTAATAGGAGGCAAAATTGGAGGAGCTGGGGGAGTGCTAAGTGTAGGTACTGGTTTCCACAAGTCTTAGGCGGGTAGCCTTTTCATTTCTTCTTGGCATGTACGAATGAAAAGGGCCCTTTTGGAATATTTGTTTGGCAACTTAACACTAGAAGATGATAATAGAAGTGGGTTGATAAAAATGATTTAAAAAAAAAAGAGTTGCCATGATTGGGAACTTAGGTTTAGGTCAATGGAAATTTGGAAATCCTTTAGAAGGGGTTGGAGATTTCATCTCCCCTCTATTAAATAATCTTTGTAGCATTAGACATGCTATCCGGAGGAGCTCAATGTATTAACGTGGTTGGTGCCACTAGTGGAACAAATATGAACCATGACATGTCAGAGACGGGTCCACACTTGCACCAACCAATTGTAAAAAAATGCATTAATGTAATGAATAAATCTAGCTAAGCTTTTTTTTTTTTTTTTGTGGGGGGATGGGGGGGAGCGGGGTGGGACGTACGCAGATTTTATTGGGATGAGTAAGTCTGGAAATGGTGAATTTCCTTGAAATATAAAGGGCTGTTTCTGTGTAAGCCCTCAGAGTGCCTTATTTTTCAAGAAGTACTGTACGGACTACAGTTAGGATGATCCAAACCGTCCATATAATGGGCTAAATAGGTTGTGCACAAAAAATCATTTCTATAGGATGATCCCAACCCTCCGATCTATAGACGAACTTCATATGTGGAAACCTCTATAGATGAGAGGGAAATCATTTTTCTGGCATAGCCTATCTACGTTGTGGCCCATCATATGGACGGTTAGGATCGTCCTATAGTGTGGTTCGTACAGTACTTTTTAAAAAATAAGTGACTATATAAGGGCTCACACCATATTAAAAATTGAGACTATGTGGGACATAATAGCCTCGTAAGGGGAACAGGATTGAATGAGGGTTGTGGATGACGTGGCACGAACGATCCGAACCCCGCGAGTGTGGCCCGCCACCACGTAAACGCGCAAAACCCAGTAAAACAAAAAGAAAAAGCAAAAAGAGGAATTGGGGGTTGAGAGCGAAGGTGGAAAAGGGGCAGAAAAGAGAAAAAAGCGCCAATTTACATTTCACTCCCTCTTTTTTTTGCCCATTTTGCACTTTTCTACCTGCCTTTCAATTCCCCCCACAAACATTCTTTATCGTAAGTATTACTTCCCTCTTACGCGTTTATTGCTTCTTCTTTTTTTTCTCTCTTTGTTCCTGGAATTTTCTTTCTTTTGCTTTTTGTTCGGATTGCTTCCAAACTAGGTTTCTTTTTTTTATTCTTCCTTCATTTCTTTTTCCCCTGTTTTCCCCTAATCCTACATTGTTTCGTTGGGATTTGTGTTAGAGTTTTGGTACGTACATGTTATGGTCTATATGATGTACTTATTTTAGAATTATGCATTTTGTTATGCCCAATTAGGTTTGTAACAAGTTTCTAAGATGCCCCTTCTTGGATTTTTATTTTTTTTCAAAAGAGAATGCAATTTTCTCTCTCTCTATATATATATATATATATATATATATATATATATATATATATATATATATATTGTTGGTTAGTGATTTCTGATTCTAAGTTTTGTATGGGTATTCCAAATTTTGTTTTCAGATGATGGTTAGATGGAATCAGGTGCATAGGGTCTTATTGGTTGTTTTGGTTCTTCACTTGCAAATCCAGGAAAGTTGGTCGATTAACGATGAAGGCAATTCTTTGTTATTTTTCCATCTTGATTTTGTGATATTTTGCCATAATTCGATTTGATGACATTTGTATTAGATCCTATATCTCATCAATGTCGATGGAAATGCAGGGTTGGCTTTATTAGAATTTCGCGCGAGAGTTGAGACCGACCGGTATGGCGCCTTATCCAATTGGAATCCTGATGACACCGACCCGTGTATGTGATCTGGTGTTAATTGCGTCAATGGTGAAGTAGAAATGCTGTAAGTCCCTATATCTTTCTCTCTAAATTGTATTCAAATTTCTTGTAATTGCTTTAGCAAATCCATAGAGTTAAATTAAATCATTTTATAATTGCATCAAATTAGACTTTCTTCAATGACTTCTTTGAATGATTTAACATACTTGTTGTCGTTGAAGCTAGTCTTCAACAAGTAAAGAACTGTTGATCAAAATTGTCTTTTATATGTCGAAAATTATATGTTTCTTCATCGTCATTTACGCATATTATACCTGACCATTTTTTATGCCGGCGTCCTGTGCGGAAAATTTCGAGATATTTGAATGAACAGATTGTGTAGGTTATTCTGAAGTCATATTCAATTCCACCTGTAGGGACCTAAAAGAGCTTTCTCTAGAAGGGACATTGGGACGTGAGCTAGGGAAGCTTCGCAACTTAAGAGCTATGTAAGCATTGATTTGGCAAAATTTAGACTCTTCATCTTTCCAATCATTCCATACTTGGTTTTTGACCCAGGTGCTAACCTTGCATAGATGCATGGTGTCTATAACCTGCCCTCAGCATTTCATGATTTGCTTACATATTTCCCTTTGTTTACATTGGCAGCATCCTCTATAAGAACCATTTCTTTGGCATCATCCCTAAGGAGATTGCAGGACTTACTATGCTGGAGGTATTGGATTTGAGGGGTAATAGATTGAGTGGAAAAATTCCAGTGGAAATAGGGGATATGCAGTCACTTAAGCACGTGTAAGTCCATAATGACAATTGTATACATGTAACCTTTTGTCCTAGGCTCTCAGAATATCAACTTAACTTGTTTCCATGTGTTTGCCAGCCTACTTTGCGACAATAATTTTCGGCATGGGTGAGATACTAGAGGAAACCAACAAAAAAAGAAGCATGAATTTGTTTCTGTTTTGGCCTGAAAGTAAGCTTTAGATTGGGCCATTTGAATTGGAATAAAAATATTTATGATTGTAAATGTTTTCTTAGGATTTTTTTTGTCTTTCTCTGAGTTCTACAAGTTTTTTTTTAGGATTTGGCTGGAGATTCATGAGAATGTATGGCATACTGATGCATTTGGCTTCTGTTAGAAAGAATCTCCTGTAGTATTTTTGGGCGGAAGTTTTGTAGGAGGTTTGTCTTTCGGCGGAAGTTCTGTAGGAGGATTTTCTGCCGGAGGATCCGGTGCCGAGGATTTTCTGCTTGAGGATCCGGTGCCGCTCCGGTATGGCCACTCGCAGTAAATGTGAAATTGTATTTCACGATTTTGAGATTGAACTCGATGAAGGTAATCGAAGTGTACTCTGTAGGATTCGAAATCATGGAGACAAAATCAAGCAGCATTTTAATCGAAAAGCAAAGGCAAAAGGCTAGTAAAATCGCAAGGAAAATTGCGATTCACATCATCAATATTCGAATTCGAAGAAAGTGAAGATATGACCTGCTTTATATATCACGAGTAAGGCACCCCGTGCCCGAGTCCAAAAAGGAAAAATTATTGATTAATTAAAAGAATATTTCATTGCATACTTCAATTTATTTATTTTTATTTGGTAAACTAATGGGAAGCTCTATCAGAATTAGATTTTGAGCTAAGAACAGAGAAACCAAATTTTAGTTTGGAGGGTTAAGAGATTTGGTAAACTAATGGGAAGCCCGATCAGAATTAGATGTTGGGCTAAGAACAAAGAAACCAAATTTTAGTTTGGAGGGTTAAGAGAAGAGCGAAGGGCTTGGTGTTTCAAATTGTTTTCATGTCCAATTGAATAATAATGGAAATTGTTTGGATTTTTGTGTAAAAACTTGTTGTAGATAAGTTTTTGTTTTGTTTGATTAGTGTCATCATATGCACGTTACGTCGTTGTTCTGCAAATAATAAATATGAAGTCGTTAATAGATTCACAATATACAACTAAAGATAAAGCATTAAGAAAATTAATAATAAATTAAACTGTACCTGTTCATCAGTTAAAATAAACTTGATTAAGCGGCCCTTGTTTTGTAGTATATTAAATTCATAAATATCGGAAATATTTTTTATCCGACATTTGATATTCCAAGTTGGTCTTAATGGGTGTATCAGTGTATGTATATAAAAGGGGTATGCAAAGGGAGATTCATTCTGCAAAATAAAACATATGATAAGATAAAGAGAGATTAGAAATTTCGACCCAACAGAGGATATTTGAAGGGAAAAAAATAGAAAGTCATAGAGTAAATGACATAGCATAAAGAAGCAATGAAAAATTGTTGCTGAAATAATAAAAAAAGATCGAAAGAAGGTCACAAAATTTTTATAACCCAACGAAAATGTTCCAGAGGGAAAAAAATATAAATCCATTGAATAAACGCGATATGACACAAAAAAATGAGAAAAGATCATTCAAAATGAAAAGAAAGTAAGATCCAGAGAGGGAGTAGGAAATAAATATGAATAGAAATCCATGTAGAGTAAAGGAAAAAGGGGTTAAAAAATTACATTGTGTTATGTACCCAAATCGGTCCGCAACGGATTTGATCTTCTTAGAGGGAAGATCAGCCTCTTAATCCACTTCGAGGGAAGGAACGATCCTCCTTTGTGCACTAGACACAATTTCTGAAACAATTTTCTTCATTTATCTAAAAAAGGCCGTGTAGAGGTTACTTATAGAAAATCCCTACTCCAGATAATCCTTATCTCTAAGAGTCCTAGCAATACCAAACAACTAAGAAAGCAAGCTACAAAAGCAACAAAATTTAAACTAATTTATTTCATCCAAGTGGGACCCATCTATGCACGTATCGTTCCACCATCCCTTGAATCATCAACCTTGTCCCAAGGTTAAATTATTCGATAAAACAATTTATTCCACCAGGATCCCAAATCCTATTAGGCATAGTTGATATTAGCCTTTCATGTTCTTCAAAAATAGAGACCGCGATCATCCGAACCTTCCCTTCAAAATCTGATGTGATCCAAGTTGGAAATAAATACGATTTTTCATGGTGTCGCACTGAAATGAAAAAACGATCAAAAAGTTGAACAAAATCAATATACTCTTTGGCATGGTGTTCAACTAACTCAACCTTGTCGCCATCAATTCTTGCAGCTTCCTCGACTCAAACATCAATATTTTCAAGAATCAGCTTTTCTTCATCATTGCGCAATTCCTCGATTAGCTCGCTGATTTTGTCCAATCCTTCTTCAAATCCCTGTGGCTCTTCTATCCTTTTTGAAAAAGACGCTTTGAGCTTGTGAAAATCTTCACACACAGAATCCAAAATCTCGCGGAATGTAGCCATGGCGTACGACCGACTGCTCTGATGTCAATTGTTACGTACCCAAATCGGTCCGCAACGGATTTGATCTTCTTAGAAGGAAGATCAACTTCTTGATCCACTTCGAGGGAAGGATCGATCCTCCTTTGTGCACTAGACACAATTTCTGAAACAATTTTCTTCATTTATCTAAGAAAGGCAGCGTAGAAGTTACTTATAGAAAATCCCTACTCCAGATAATCCTTATCTCAAAGAGTCCTAGCAATACCAAACAACTAAGAAAGCAAGCTACAAAAGCAACGAAATCTAAACTAATTTATTTCATCCAAGTGGGGCCCATCTATGCACGTAACACATTGTTATAAAATACTTATTTGATGCGTACGAAGGTAAGGAGATTTTAAGTTGTTGAAGTGTATAAGAGAGAGGACTTTCCAGCCTAGATGTATGCCAATAGCAGTGTAGAAACTTAGAGAGAGAGAGAGAGAGGAGTGTTTTATTTACTTGGGAAATATACCCTGAGACCCCCTGTGGTTTCTGACACATTCAACTTAACCCCTATTGTTTAAAAAGTTACAAGTAGACCCCTGTGGTTTCAATTTGTATAAAGTAGGCCCTCTCTTTTGAAACACTATCAATGCTAAGACCCCATACACCCCTCCAAACCCCATACCCGAATCCAAACACTACCAAAAACACAGTGGGCCCACATTGTTTGGATGATCCAAAGTGTTCATTTGATGGGCCCTGACATAGATAGGGTGTTCCCAAAAAATCAGCTCCATAGGATCATCCTAACCCTTCAATCTGTGGACGAACCGTCAACTGAGAGGGTCTACCTTACACAAATTGAAACGACAGGGGGTCTACTTGTAACTTTTTAAACAATAGGGGCCCATTTGGATACCTCATGCATTTGTATTTTGATTTGGATTTGAGTTTTGGATACTTAATACATCAATCATCTTAATGATCATGTTTTAAGAGAGAGAGAGAGAGGGAGGGGTGTCTCGCACTGTTGTAGCTGATTTGGAAATCTAAGGATATGATCCAGTTCAAATATCAACTAAATCCAAATCTAAATCTCGTAGGTATCCAAACATGGCCTAGGGGTTAAGTTGAATGTGTCAGAAACCACAGGGGGGTCTAAGTGTATTTTTCCCTATTTACTTTTATAAAAAAAAGGAAGATTTTTTAGTGGAAATGAATCTTTGAGGACTTTATAAAGTAAGTTTCAATGTGAAATGGATTTTTTTATATGGTATCAGCTTTTATACTGCCGTATTTTTAAAAAAAATAATGAACTGACCATATCATAGGATGATCCAAACCGTCCATCTGATGGGTGACAATGTGAAAAAGTATTGTACCAAATAAATTATTTATAAGATGAAATGTATATATGGAAACCTATATAGATTGGGGCATAACCGCATAAGCTATGTACATTGTGAACTATGACATGGACGGTTTGAATCATCCTATGATATGGTCCGTACAAAAGTTTTTTTGTGAAATACGATACTATAAGGTCTAACACCATATAAAATCTGTTGTAACTGATTTGGAAATTCTAAGGATCTGATCTAGTTCAAAATATCAACTAAATCCAAATCTAAATCTTGTTGGTATCCAAATGTGGCCTAAATGAATTAGAGATTTTTTCCGAGCCTTTGCCTAATGTCTTTTGGTATAGGAAAAAACATGCTCAACATTTAAATTTGTCTTTGCACTCGGCAATGCAGGAGATTTAGTATGACGGTACACCGAATAGCTTAAAAGGTAGAAAAATTCGGCATGGGTAATGGTTACTTACAGTCACAAAAGACCTCATGCCTTACTCGTGATCAAGTACTTTGGTCTTCGAAGTAGGCATAACCTGGAAAAAGGCTTCATTAGTAGGGGAAAATGAACTATAGAAAGATTCATGAAATAAATGTTGAATAAAAGAAACAAAGGGTTAATGAGGTCTTACAACTCAATAGTGATCAAATAAACCATGAAAAGAAGCTAATAATTTCATCAAAGTTAAGAGGTGTGGCAAAAAACAACCATCAATCATACGAGTTTTTTTTCCGAAAAAGTAAGCAGACAAACTTAAAACAATTGACGATATCGAAAATGAACAGTAGTTGGCATCGTTGTTATATTATGTCACAAAAAAGAAACGAAAAAGAAAGGAACAACTGATCTTACTCTGTGGTGTGTTGCTTTTTTGAATGTTGATTTTGGGTCCAAAACCAGTTCTTGGGAATATTGGATGCTCGCTTCTACATTCCTTCAAAAATACGGATATTACTGGGATATAGAACTGATGAGTCCTAAATAGATTTTACCCAACAAACAGAAAATTGAGGCCATGTTCATTTTGGATTTTGATTCCAGAACTAACTGTTGGACTCCAAATTAAACACAAATTTAAGTCCAGTAATCAGTTCGGACTCTCAATCAATTCTCAAAATCCAAAATGAACTGGACCCATAGATCAGATGGTCTAGATCAATGGAATATCTGAACAAACAGAAAAGGAAATTAATTTCATAGTATATAATTTTTATACAATACACTGAATTTATATGTATGTCAGAAAGACATTGCAATAGATCAGATATTCTAGATCAACGTAGTATGTGAACAAATAGAATGGCAAATAAATTGTATAGAATATACAACGAATTTCCAAATACACTACACCGAATCTATGTGTAAGTCAGAAATACATTCCAAGTACGATAGTTTGATATTGGCGCCACAGTTTTCTGACTTCAGCCCAAGCTTCAACAAATACCAAATTTCAAGATCATGACAGTAAAAAAATTTGGAAAAATAAAAAATGTGAAGATAGGGACTTCTCTTTCCTGATATTTTCATTTTGGTATTGTCCATAGTCCACTCCATCCTCATGTGATTACTGGAAAGTGGAATTTGATTGGAAGCATCCCTGGACAAAAATACATATTGCCCTATAAAGTGAATATGAAGTATAAAGCTACCAATGGTTGTAAAATCTTAGAGGAAAACAAATTTAGTATAAGCCATCAGAAAAGAAACTTAAAACAATAGTTGGCATCGTTGTTATATTATGTCACAAAAAAGAAACGAAAAAGAAAGGAACAACTGATCTTACTGTGTGGTGTGTTGCTTTTTTGAATGTTGATTTTGGGTCCAAAACCAGTTCTTGGGAATATTGGATGCTCGCTTCTACATTCCTTCAAAAATACGCATATTACTGGGATACAGAACTGATGAGTCCTAAATAGATTTTACCCAACAAACCGAAAATTGAGGCCATGTTCATTTTGGATTTTGATTCCAGAACTAACTGTTGGACTCCAAATTAAACACAAATTTAAGTTCAGTAATCAGTTCGGACTCTCAATCAATTCTCAAAATCCAAAATGAACTGGACCCATAGATCAGATGGTCTAGATCAATGGAATATCTGAACAAACAGAAAAGGAAATTAATTTCATAGTATATAATTTTTATACAATACACTGAATTTATATGTATGTCAGAAAGACATTGCAATAGATCAGATATTCTAGATCAACGTAGTATGTGAACAAATAGAATGGCAAATAAATTGTATAGAATATACAACGAATTTCCAAATACACTACACCGAATCTATGTGTAAGTCAGAAATACATTCCAAGTACGATAGTTTGATATTGGCGCCACAGTTTTCTGACTTCAGCCCAAGCTTCAACAAATACCAAATTTCAAGATCATGACAGTAAAAAAATTTGGAAAAATAAAAAATGTGAAGATAGGGACTTCTCTTTCCTGATATTTTCATTTTGGTATTGTCCATAGTCCACTCCATCCTCATGTGATTACTGGAAAGTGGAATTTGATTGGAAGCATCCCTGGACAAAAATACATATTGCCCTATAAAGTGAATATGAAGTATAAAGCTACCAATGGTTGTAAAATCTTAGAGGAAAACAAATTTAGTATAAGCCATCAGAAAAGAAACTTAAAACAATAGTTGGCATCGTTGTTATATTATGTCACAAAAAAGAAACGAAAAAGAAAGGAACAACTGATCTTACTGTGTGGTGTGTTGCTTTTTTTAATGTTGATTTTGGGTCCAAAACCAGTTCTTGGGAATATTGGATGCTCGCTTCTACATTCCTTCAAAAATACGCATATTACTGGGATATAGAACTGATGAGTCCTAAATAGATTTTACCCAACAAACCGAAAATTGAGGCCATGTTCATTTTGGATTTTGATTCCAGAACTAACTGTTGGACTCCAAATTAAACACAAATTTAAGTTCAGTAATCAGTTCGGACTCTCAATCAATTCTCAAAATCCAAAATGAACTGGACCCATAGATCAGATGGTCTAGATCAATGGAATATCTGAACAAACAGAAAAGGAAATTAATTTCATAGTATATAATTTTTATACAATACACTGAATTTATATGTATGTCAGAAAGACATTGCAATAGATCAGATATTCTAGATCAACGTAGTATGTGAACAAATATAATGGCAAATAAATTGTATAGAATATACAACGAATTTCCAAATACACTACACCGAATCTATGTGTAAGTCAGAAATACATTCCAAGTACCATAGTTTGATATTGGCGCCACAGTTTTCTGACTTCAGCCCAAGCTTCAACAAATACCAAATTTCAAGATCATGACAGTAAAAAAATTTGGAAAAATAAAAAATGTGAAGATAGGGACTTCTCTTTCCTGATATTTTCATTTTGGTATTGTCCATAGTCCACTCCATCCTCATGTGATTACTGGAAAGTGGAATTTGATTGGAAGCATCCCTGGACAAAAATACATATTGCCCTATAAAGTAAATATGACAGAGTATAAAGCTACCGATGGTTGTAAAATCTTAGAGGAAAACAAATTTAGTATAAGCCATCAGAAAAGAAACTTGGATTTTGAAGTCATGCAAGAAAGAAAAAAAGTAACAGACAAATAAAATTAAAAACACTAATTAAACCCCAAAACAATTGCATAAAGAAAATGTAGAAGAAAATGTTTTAGATCAGAATTCAGCAATGCCTTCAAAATTTCATCTCTAACTGGCAGTCGTAAATTTGAGATGAGGGGAATGGGTTGAAGAGGGCAAAGCCAAGCTTAATTCTATGGAATCAGTTTCTTAAATAAGAGGGAGGAACTATATGGTAATAAATTGCGAAAGAGACTGGTCAAATTGACCGCCATGGTCAGGAATAATGGGAAGCAAGTAATGAGTAAGAGGCCCAGGGTTTCTGCTTACAAAACTCATTGTAAAACCTCTTCTGAATTTCCGGGGGCAAAAATGTCTGTACACAAACCAATATAAAAAAAAAGTAGAAGAATATGGACATAACACATGCATATATTAGACATCATGACTTTAACACTTTGTTACTTCTAGATTCTATTGCCACAACTACACTATTTGAGACCTTACTCTCATCTTCACCATCAAAACCATGCTTCATTTTAAGTAGAACAGAGGCTTTAGGATAGAGCGGGTGGCGTTAAACCACTTGAATATGGAAGTTGTAGAGCATGGCTGCAGACACAGCTTCCATTTGAGAGAAAGTTCACTTCTCCAGGCAAGTCCTTAGTTCTACATTGAACCAAAATTGGGCTGATAAAAGCATTAGAGGACTAATTTTCCCACCAAAGTATGCTATTAAAAAAATCCTATCAAATTAGAGAGTAAATATCACTAACCCAATGTCAATAGAAGGAAACAATATTTGTGCTTTTTGATAATGGGAGTAGAGAGTTCACATAGCATTTGGTGGGTATCATTCCTGAAACAGAGAATTGGAGAAACAAATCATTAAAAACAACAAAATATAGCAGAAAACCTAATCTCATCATCTACGTTGCTGATTAGAAATCTTAAAAGACAATCTCCGCACCCAATCAACGAATCCCTACTCACCTGTAAATCTGCAATGTCAGCAGACAATCTCCGCACCCAATCAACGAATCCCTACTCACCAGTAAATCCGCAATGTCAGCAGCAAGATCGATTCTCATGTGGCTAAAAGCCATCATCTGCATTCAAAGAAACAACAAATGGTTAGCAATCATCTGTGTGGTAAAAAAAACTGAGAATATCTCTTATTTTTATGTTTTCTTCCTCTAAGGAGAGGGAAATATTGAACTATTTGTAACAAACAGAACACAACCCTCAAAAGAATGAAGTTGATGGGTACCGAACTATTTGTAGCTTAGAAAAATTTGCCAATTTTAGAAAAAGGAGATTCATCCATCTCATCAATACTTTTTCCATGGAACTTCAAGAGATTCAAATGTAGTCCCTGCCCCAAAAAATTGAGAACTAAATAATGATTTGGCAAAAGCTAAGGACTATTAAGGATGATTGGCAAATTGAAGTAGCTACGAACACATTCTGCTGACAAGGTTTACTTCCATGCAAAATCTAAGGGCATTCAAATCATAATCACTTGTGCAATTAAAATCATCATGTGTTAGAAAAATAAAAGAAAAACAATCGGTGAGAAGGAATGCAAGGAATTTTTATCAGTTGCAATAAAGTTAGCTAACTTGGATGGTTAGATCATCCAATCGAAGAGATTCTTGTGACACATCGTTCCATAAAATACCAAAAATTAATCCATAAAATACGTCAGAACCCATTGTCCCTGCAATTACATCTGAAATTGCTCTAATCCTAATTCAAATAAATCTATTTCTTTTTGGGATTTCATCGAACAGGTGGCAACTGTCAACAAAAGTTGCATTGCAAATAAAACCCAATTCGACTGAATAGTACACATTAAGATTTTGTATAGGGAAAAACAGGAAAAAGGAATGTAGAAAATGTGCTTTCAATTAATATTTATGAGGAAAAGAACGGTTTCAATTAATAAGAGAAACCTACTGTGGTACTCAATTTACAAATGGCCCAGCCCATTTGTAAATTGATTCAAGTGCCCTCTTTGAAGTCTAGGTCAAGAAGAAGCAGTAGCACATTAGTGAAATGACGGGGGCCATTGATCTAACAAACCCATCAAAAAATGGTCGGGGTCATTGATCTAATAAAGACCACTAGGCCAAAAGATGGCCCTTTCTCTCGTGCCAAAGTGGAGATTGTCTTTAAGCTATTCACCCATCCTAAGGGAATGAACTGAAGACCGTAACATAAATGTTAGAATATGATACATTCACTTACTCATCATGTTAGCAGCTCTAACCCCACTTCATTTCCCACAACCTTTTCATGCATTGTCTTCGTCGACGAGAGCAATACTTTTTATTTCTCATTTTCCCAATTTTAAGCCCTTCTCTTAAATAAAATCCACTGCTTTTTTCCCTGTGACATTCACAATCGACTTCTATTTATTGGTTCTTTATTATTTCTTTCTCGCACGGTTTCTTTTATTAGTACATATATAGAGGAAGGACTGTATGTTTTACTGTTCATGCCTACCCTCCCCTAGCTTCCTCCCTTCAATTGACATGGCACATAAATTCCGATGTGGCATATAACCCATGATTATCAAGGTCTAATCCGGGCTATCAAGGTCTAACCCGGGGTTATCAAAGTCTTAATCCGGGGTTATCAAAGTCTTAATCCGGGGTTATCAAGGTCTAACCCAGGGTTAGAAAATCTAATCCCGGGTTAGAAAGTCTAATCCGGGGTTATCAGGCTAACCAGGGGTTATCAAGTGTAAGCCGAGATTACCAAGTGTAATCCAGGACTATAAACATCTAACTCGAGGTTATCAAGGTCTAACCAGGGGTTAATAAGTCTAATCCGGGGTTATCAGGTAATTAGGGGTTATCAAGGTCTAACCTTTTGTTATCAAGTCTAATATGGGGTTATCAACGTCTAAAACGGGGTTATCAAGGTCTAACGAGGGGTTATCATCTCCACAGTTCGAAGGGATGGGATGATCCTATGGAGCTGAAAAATGGGCAAATTTGTCAAGGTTTATACCCGTTCATTTTCACCTCCACAATTCGAAGGGTTGGAATGATCCTATGAAGCTATTTTAGGACACACCTTATCTATGTCAGGGCCTATCAAATGAATGGTTTGGAGCACCCAAAAAATGTTGGCCCACCGTGTTTCTAGCCTGTCACCTCATATAAGCTTCTATGAGAGGCAGACAATAGTAACCGCTAGATTTTGGGATGTCATTGGGGATGAAATTTTTGCCTTTAGATTTGAAAAATTGGGCATTTTTGTTTTGGATGTTTGATTTGTATGTAGGGGTGTAAACGAGCCGAGCCGAGCTTGGCCAGACTCGGCTCGGCTCGTTAAGCTCAAAAGCTCGGCTCGGGCTCGGCTTGGCTCGGTCAGGCTCGTGAGCAGCTATCGAGCCTTACCGAGCTCGGGTTATATTCAGTTCACACCCCTCATCTTCCCTGGACAGCTCTATCTAGTGTAATTTGACTACTTTTTTTACACAATGGGGGGTGGTCCAAGTAACAAATGGGGTTCCAAAAATGAAGTGACATAGTTTGCCTCCCCCTTTCACTCCATGGACAACCCTTTTAGTGTATATATTAATATATAATATATATTTATTTAAATATATTAAATTCTTAACGAGCCTGGAGAGCCGGCTCGGCTCGGCTCGTTAAGGATTCACGCTTTTTTCGAGCCGAGCTCGAGCGAGCTTCCGAGCCCGAGCCAAAATTGACACCCTTATTTGTATGCCACCTAGCTAAAGGTTAGGATTATCAAGTTGGTGCAATTTTGGCCCATAACCCAACCATGGGCCCCATTCATTTATTGACCTTCCATAGATAGGTAGCCCCTGGAAATTCCCCTTCAAATGATCCCAATTTCGACCAGTGACCAACAAAAGGTTTGTACTAAAACAATATAAGTTTACAATCCACTTTTAAGTACGAAAGCATCCATTGATTGGAGGGTTAAGATCGTCCAAAGAGTTTGGGACATGTGGTGTGGCCCATCAGATGATGTTTCTGGATCATCTGGCAAATGGTTGAACTTTCATTGCGCTTATACATTATACATTTTAGATGATTTACCTTACCATATGAATTCCTCATACATGTCCGGTTTCTTGGGCACAAGAGAAACCTGTTTGAGTCCACATGCATATCAAGTTTATGATTCAGACATGCCCATTAAATGTGACTGACGAAAAGGGTATTTGGTGTGATATATATATATATATATATATATATATATATATATATATATAGAGGAAAGTGTTGGTGAGCTTAAGCGCCCCAATCACATGGGTCCCACATTTTCTGTGGTGATCCAAACCATTCATTTGCAAGGCTCTATCATAGATAGGGTGTGTACCAAAAATCAGCTCCATAGGATCATCCTAATCCCTCCATTTGTGGAGGACAAAAATGGGCAGATTTGTGGACAAATAATGTCTGGATGGGTTAGGATGATCCTATGGAGCTGATTTTTGGTACACACCCCATCTATGTAAGGGCCTTTCAAATAAATGCTTTGGATCATCCTAACAAAGTAGGCCCTAATGTGATTGGGCGCTTAAGCTCACCAACACTTTCCTCATATATCTAATACAATAAGCTGGGATGAAAAGAGGAGAGTTTTTTCCATTTTTTTGAAAATCACGTGAGAATTGCTACACGTCACATTTTTTGACTTTTTTGAACAAATGCACCCATTCAACTCATATAATTTCAATCCTACCCCCCTTTATGCTTTTAACAAAGGCACCCCTTAAATCATATAATTTCAATCTTACCCCCTCCTTTATGCTTTTAACAAAAGCACCCATTAAAGTCATATAATTTTGATCTTACCCCCTCCTTTATGCTTTTAACAAAGGCACCCATTAAAGTCATATAATTTTGATCTTACCCCCTCCTTTATGGTTTTTAATTAAAAAACTATAAGGTGATCTTGACCATCCGATTTAAGATAAGAGGAATTATGGAAACATCTATAGATTGGAGGGCTAGGATCGGCCTATGGAAATGATTTTTGGGGCACAACCTATTTATGTTGTGTTCCATCACATGGACGGTTTGGATCAACCTATGACGTGGTCCGTACAGTTCTTTGTCGGCCCGTGCATCGCACGGGTTTTTTTACAAGTCTACTACAATAAGCTGGGATGAAAAGAGAGAGTTTTTTCGATTTTTTGAAAATTGCGTGAGATTTACACATCAGCTGAAACACATAAATGCCTCATATGCCCTCAAATTAATACTTTTCTGAGTTTTAAATACCTCATGTGCCCTCTCTCTAACACAACACGTGTAATCCCTCCTCCCTCTTTCTTCTCTGCTCACTCTCAAAATTTTTATTCCCCTCTTCTCTTCTGTTCATTAGTAAGCCAGGCAACTGCTTCGTCTCCCTCTCTCCATCTACGCGGCACCCTAGACTGAAAAACCAATCGGCACAAAGAAACCCTTTGTCAATCGACACAAATAAACCCTCTGTTTTTTCATTCAATCGACATAGAGAAACCCTCTTCTTTCTTTTTTAAAAAAAGGCGACTTTCTCATTCAATCGACACCCTCTTCTGTTTTTTTTTCAGAAATTTAACAAAACCCAATGAAACCCTCTTCTCTTTTTCCAGCAATTTAACAAAACCCAATTCCTTCCCTGCTAATGTAAAAGAGATTTTCAGTTTTGGCAACAACCCTCTCTTTTTGTTTCCCAATTTCTTCTAATCGAAACAGTTAATGTTTCCTACAGTGATACCTTTCTAATCTTTCTCATGCCTATAAAAGACACCCATAACTTTCATAACCCTATTCATTGCTCTCTCTCTCTCTCTCTCTCTCTCTCTCTCTCTCATACCACCAGAATATTCTTTGGCATTACAGGTACGACCTCTCCAACATTTTCACTTTATTTTTTTCATTTAATATCTGAAATTGTATTATGGGTACTGATTTTTATATATACATAAATTCTTTTTCTCTTTTTCAATTGTCTCTGCTCATGTTTACACCATCTAATCTAAATGCAATTTTCACAGTGATGCATATAATTAGGCATGAAATTGGTCAATCACAGTGATGCGTATAATTAGGCATGGTTCATGAATCGTTTTTCTTTTCTTTTTTTCCCCCTGCTTTCACATGACTATGATTCAATAAGTTCCATTACTTTATGTAAACTCAGCTATTTTTTTCAACTAATTTCTGAAATTGGAGTGCATATTATGTTTTCATTAGGGGGCATATTTAGTTCTTTTTAAAAATGAGGAAACTATTGGTGAGCTTAAGTGCACCAAACTTATGGTGCGCTTAAGCTCCCCAATCACATGGGGGCCCACTTTTCTGTGGTGATCCAAACCATTCATTTGCAAGGCCTTATGATAGATAGGGGTGTACCAAAAATCAGCTCCATAGGATCATCCTAACCCCTCCATTTGTGGAGGACAAAAAAAACTCCATTATAATGGATTTTTGAATGGATAATTACTCTATTTTTGTATCACTCAATCTTTATCTTCTGCATGTTGGGACCACACATTTCAATTGGAATTGGACATTGAACTTGCAGATTCGCGTCCACCCCAAAGGAAGAATTTTCTTCAAAGAACATAGCCTTTCAAAGTACCACTGCCGATATTATGACTACGAAAAGGTACTTTTATATATTTGTTTCCTGTCCCCTTTTATATATTTGTTTCCGACCCCATAACTGAGCAATATGATTATTCTTCTGAGCCTTTTAATTTTTTTTTATACTTAAATGTGATCACACTTTGATTGTTGTTGCTGTTTAGGATAGTGTATTTATCTGCCGGTTTTTATGTTATTTTTTTTAAAATATTGATCGTTCGCACGCAAACAGAGTAGTACCTTCATACGACTCTTATTTTTATGTGTATTATTAAAGGACGTCGGCCTTTTAATTTTTTTTTATACTTAAATGTGATCACACTTTGATTTTTGTTGCAGTTTAGGATAATGTATTTCTCTGCTGGTTTTTATGTTATTTTTTTAGAACAAGGTTAAATCTTTAAAATTATTTGTCACTCCATTCGTTGCACGGGCTTTCCATATACTATTGAAAACAAACCCACAACAGAGAAATTGTTTATGGATGGAAGGTTTTAGTGGATACCAGCTATATTATAATAGATCAATACTTTTGTTTTTATGAGGATTCCAATTTTACATATGACGTATTTCTACGGCCTAATATTATTTGAATTCTCCTACGAAATATTTGTTTTAATAAATCTTTGTTTGAATCTCATATATCCAGACTTCCATCATAAGTTTTTCAGCATCCTGAAACACAATCGATGAATTTTCATGCAGAGCTTAATAAAAAAAAATTCGGAATCCTGTTTTGGGGGTATAAGAATATATTTTTTAAATTTACAGATTTCAATACCTTGGTGCAATTGTTTTATAGATGCGCTCCAAGTGTTTGATGGAGTGCCTGTATGAGATATGAGCGGCCTTATCTAAGTTATTTTGGTGGCAGGTTTTTCCCAGCACTTATCTCAATCTTCAAATCCTTTCTCTAAGCGCAATTTCAAATAAATTTTGTGATTTTGCACCTAAAGCAACTGAAGAATTCATTTTTGGAATATGGCACTATGTTTTATGAATCTTTGGATTTTCGATCTGTTTCTTTCCTGTACTCATCTGGTTACATTCTATAGTTTGCTAGGTTAGGAACTTTGGGTTTATTGGTGGTGTATTATCATTTATGGGTTGACAAGTTGCTTTATGAGATTTTTTTTTTCTTTCATACGAAGGGTTTGCGCTGTCTGCAGTCCTAAAGGATATTGTCCTGTTTGAAATACAATAATGTGCTTTTTCTCTCCTCATCTTTTACTGCCGAAAGCCTCAAGTGCTAACTAAGAATCGCCAAATTTTGCTGTTTATTGTGCCTATTTTATGTTTATGATGAATTTATGAGCTAAAAGTTTAAAATAGATTTACTTTAATCTATAAAATTTTTGTACTGATGGTGGTGTTAGATGCATTATATCATAGGTTGATGATTTTGAGTTACTGAATTTGTGCTGCAATCGATTAGGCATATCATCAATTGCTTACATTTTTTTTTTTTAAATGATTGGATTTGGTACAGCTCTCTCTTTTAAAGTCATACGATTACTGGATACAAATGTGGCCCTCTGTCCCACCTGTGTAACCGTATTATAATACTAATTGCCTCTGCTTTTTAGTGCTCTTTCATTTATTTTTTGTGAACAAAGAGTTCTAATACCATTCTATATAAACTGGAATCTGACTTCCCTTGGTGGTGCATCTACGATGTTGCCATATTAGAATTTTTGGCCTTTTATGGAGATGAGAAATGTATTGATCAACACAGATATGTGCTTGGGAATACATGACATGCCTTATGAGGTGAAAAAAGGACAGACTCCTATATGTTTATTTTATTTTTTCTCTTCTTCTGAATTTCTCTGTGTTTATGAATTTATCCTTCAAGTTCTGAAGGATGAAAAGATTAGAGTGGGTCTTTGTATCCTCCTTCCTTCTACTTTGTTCTACCTATTCATCTGGACAAATGATTTTTTGATATGCAGTAATCCTATATATTTAATGGAATTTCATTGGGATTAGAAGAATCATTTTCTTTTTTCCCAGAACAAACAGTAGGTTCACTTTCAAAAAAGAAATAAATACCAAAGACAGCAGGTTCACTTCCAAAATAAGTGGAAGCAAAGTGATCAGTAGCAGTAATCTTGGGTATTTCATATCTTCTTCTTCCTCATTCATTTTTCTTTTGAAAAATTCAAGGAGTTGGTGAAGCATTAAGGTCTCTTTGGAAACCATTTATTATATCATTTCAAAAGCATTAAGGTTTCTTTGGAAATAAATTGCTTTTTTATTTTTATTGTATTAAATATTTTAAATTTTCTGCTGGAGGGCTTTTTTGGAACAAATTTATATAGGGAGTTTGTTGTTTTCTTTCAAGAGTTTCTCAAACATTCCATGCTTGGTGATCATTATAGCCACAATGGATTGGTGCTTACCTATTCAATTCTTGACCCACTACATATATGATTTTGAAATTTTAGTTTCCTAATGACCCTGAAAGGAAATAGAAAAAAATACTATTGGTATACTCATTTCCATTGAGAAATAGTGGAAGAAGGCGGGGGTTGACATAATTGAAGAACGTCAAATGTGCTGGAAATTTGCTCTTGACCCAGTACATATTTGATTTGGAAATTTTATTTCCCTACTGACGCACAGAAAACCAACCCTACTTCCCAGCTTATAGTAGTAGACGAGTTCTGACAGCAAATCACTCACCACGCGAAATCTACCGGAATGATGGATGTTGAAATCGAAGAAAATAACTGAGATTTCGCGCCCTTAAATTCCCACGCGTCTCCATCCCTCTCTCTCTCAGTTGGAGAGGACGACCTTTCATCTCTGAAACTCAAAACCCTTTCTTTCCCTCTTTCTGAAACCCAAAACCCCTTTGCAGGAGAAGGATTTCCAGCCTTTTTTTTTCCGATTCTAGAAGGGTTTTGAGTCTACTGGATTGCAGGTCCGCTCCATTTCACGGAGGAGGTAAAAAAATTTAAACTAGGGTTTTTCTTTCCTTCCCTCCCTTTAAACCGAGAAGATTCTCTATCTCTTGATTTCTGATCTTTTTCTTTTCTTTTCTTTTAACATTTGTCTCTGTATCTTGAAACTTCTCCTTCTAAAAAAATCCCTCACCAAAAGAGTAGAGGCTTTTGGAAAGATGCTAAGAAAAAATCGCAACTGCTTTCTTTTCTTTTTGTTTTTCTTTTTGGCTTAATTTTTCTTTAATCAACAGTATTTTCTGTTTCATTTCCATATTTTTTCTGCACATTCTTATTACAAATACTTTCCAGTTGTAGCTATGTTCCTTAATATGCTCGCTCTAATCTCCTATAATTTCCTCCGGTGAATTATTTTTATGGGAAATGTTATATTGTCAGATTTTATAGATGGGGATGCTGTTATCAATGTTTCATGGGTGATTCAGACGATGAATGCTTATCGGCAATATGGGTAGCTAGCTTGCTCTGGGTTTTGGTTTTGATTGGTTTTTTATTTTGGTTTTTGTTAATTTTTGTTGTGAGGTTTGTTGGGGAGTTTCCCTGTACTCTGAGTTTTGTTTTTTATTAGTTTTTTATTCATGTTTTTTGTTAATTTATGTTCTCTTTGACTGTATCTCCGTTCTAGGTTTTGTTTTCTGTTCTCTTTGGTCGAGATGAGTTCTCCAGCTGCAGGACAGATATTAGGAATTGTTTACCCCAAAAAAATTGGAAAAAAGAGTATACCCAAAAGGGCATTCATTCAATAGCTTCCTCGTCGGCCAATGAATTACTACAAGGATTGTTCCACTTTGGGGGATTCTTGGTGTTTTACAGATTTAGTTTCAAGAAATCCCACTAATGACATTAACAGAAGAACCCATCGTCTCCACCCCATGTAGGAAATGGTGTCAGTGATCCATTATTTTGATAAGGTTTCTCCATTTTACGTACACTTCTATAATTGGATGATAATATTTCTGGGAATTTTAATGACCCATTCACCCAAAGGATGATCCTTCCCATCAGAGACCTAAGAAATATAAATCAGACTCAATGGGAATTCAGACAAGATCATCGAGTCAGTAACATACTAACATGTACTTAGGCAATGACATATTTGCATATGTTTGATTACCATACACAGGATAATTTGAGGCAAAATTCAGGCTGATTACCATCCTTGCTCCCATGAAAAAGTTTAAGCATTCCCTTAATTTCCTGTTTGGATTGCAGGAAGAGAACATATTGTTGGAGAAAATGGACTTACTTTATGCTTTGCCCTTCACATTGGTTGGTGATTTTTAGCTTTAATGAGGACCTGACAGGGGAATTTGAGGCAAAATTCAGGCAGATTACCATCCTTGCTCCCATGAAAAAGTTTAAGCATTCCCTTAATTTCCTGTTTGAATTGTAGAAAGAGAACATATTGTTGGAGAAAATGGACTTCTTTTTGCTTTGTCTCTCACATTGGTTGGTGATTTTTAGCTTTAATGAGGACCTGAATTTCAAAATTTCAGAGTTTCTGAATTTCAAAAAGCCTTTAGAGTGGTTTTGTCTTATGTGGAAATTTGTTTGGTGCTGGGTATCAATGTCATTTTTGTTTCTACTTCTATTGCTCTTTGTTCAAGTGTATCCTGCATATGCCAGGTGAAATAGGGCTCTTTTTTAGAAAAAAAATAGAAGAATAATAACTTTATGGTTTCACTAAAGAGTAATGCTAGGGAAACCGAGTGTTGGACCTAAAAGGGGACCGAACAAATTGCTTCATGCCACAACATCAATAATGACGTGAACAATCCCTTAAGTTCAGGGAAATCACAAAAAGTAAAATTTTCTTTAAAGTGATTTCCTGTCTCTGTTTGAGGATGTATATTACTTTATGTATTGATAAATTGTTACTTATATTGATAAATTGCTAGATGGATAGCCATTATTTCACTTTATTTTTATCTCTACTGGTTGCTCATCCAATTAATGTTCCGTGAATTTCTTTCTTTGCATTTCTCTTCACTAATTTACAATAACATTCACTTGCTAACTCAAGCAGGACACCATTGCATCACATCCCTAATTGTAAAAGCAAAAAATCATTGGAAAGGTAAAAAAATATTATTATTATTATTATTATGTTGTTGTTGTTGTTTTTAATTTTACCCAAAAAATATTATTCATATTGCATTCTACACTTTAGGACCATATTTAAACATTAATAAAGGCTGAAAGGTCAAACATCATTTACTTTTTTTGCAATGGCTCCTTTCAGTTTAGACTGCCTCTAACATCAGGTTGCTATTAAGCCTAACATTTGGGTTATTCTTTTTGGATTTTCGGGTTGCTTTTAAGCTTAACATTTGGGTTATTCTTTTTGGATTTTCAGGTTGCTTTTAAGCTTAAAACCCGGGTTCTTCTTCTTTGGATTTTCAGGTTGCTGTAAAGCTTAAAATCTAGATTCTTATTTTTGGATTTTCAGGTTGCTTTTAAGCTTATCATCTGGGTTTCTTCTTCTTTGGATATTCAGGTTGCTATTAAGCTTAAAATCTGGGTTCTTCTTTTTGGATTTTCAGGTTGACATTAACTTTAACATTCTGAATATTATTTGGGTGATGATATTTTCTCCCAATTTGTTTCTATTTTGTTATTTATTTGTACTACATTTTCTTATTGTTGGTGCTTATGCCCACAGATTTAGGAATACTTGCGCACTTAGTAGGACAACTGCACTATCGCTTTGAAGGAGTTATCATTTGCTATGTAGTGGGATTGTTTGCTTCTCTTTTTTGCCCCAATTTCTTCGTTCCCTTTTGATTTATTTTGACATTATTTGGCATGATTTTGATGAAATTTTATATTTCAGAGAATGTGTAAGTTGGATGTTCATATAAAAGCCAAAAGAAGATAATGACATTCCATTTTTGTAATGGATGCCTTCATCAAAATTGGGCCCAAGTTTAACTTTTAAACTCGAGCATTGTGGCTGGGCATTACAAATTATGGTTGAAGACTTGAACGCATTCGTAGAATGGGAAATTTTATATGATGTGTGGGCATAAAGTTTATTATTTTTCAAAAAAATACATTATGGCCCACTTCATTGGGAGCATAATGTCCTCAATTGGTTCGATTAGGCATCTACAACTGTTCCATCAAATGGACGGTTTGGATCAACCTATGACGTGGTCCGTACAATTCTTTGTCGGCCCGTGCATACATAAGCTGGGATGAAAAGAAGAGAGTTTTTTCCATTTTTTTGAAAACCACATGAGAATTACACGTCACATTTTTTGACTTTTTTAAACAAATGCACCCATTCAACTCATATAATTTCAATCCTACCCCCCCCCTCCCTTTATGCTTTAAACAAAGGCACCCATTGAATCATATAATTTCAATCCTACCCCCTCCTTTATGCTTTTAACAAAGGCACCCATTAAAGCCCTATAATTTCGATCTTACCCCCCTCCTTTATGGTTTTTTAATTAAAAAATTATAGGGTGATCTTGACCATCCAATTTAAGATAAGAGGAATTATGGAAACATCTAACCTGGGGTAATCAACATCTAACCCAGGGTTATCAAGTCTAATCCGAGGTTATCAAGGTCTAACCAGGGGTTATCTGGTGTATCCGGGGGTTCTCGGATCTAACCCGGGGCTATCAAGGTCTAAACAAGGGTTATCAAGTCTAACCAGGGGTTATCACGTTTAATAACCCAGGGTATCAAGGTCTAACCCAGGGTTATCAAAGTCTTAATCCGGGTTTATCAAGGTCTAACCCGGGGTTAGAAAGTCTAATCCCGGGTTATCAGGCTAACCAGGGGTTATCAAGTGTATCCCGAGATTATCAAGTCTAATCCAGGATTATAAACATCTAACTCGAGGTTATCAAGGTCTAACCAGGGGTTAATAAGTCTAATCCGGGGTTATCGGGTAATTAGGTGTTAGCAAGGTCTAACCTTTTGTTATCAAGTCTAATATGGGGTTATCAACGTCTAAAACGGGGTTATCAACTCTAACCCAGTGTTATCATCTCCACAGTTCGAAGGGATGGGATGATCCTATGGAGCTGAAAAATGGGCAAATTTGTCAAGGTTTATACCCGTCCATTTTCACCTCCACAGTTCGAAGGGTTGGAATGATCCTATGAAGCTATTTTTTGGGCACACCTTATCTATGTCAGGGCCTATCAAATGAATGGTTTGGATCACCCCAAAAATGTGGGTCCACCGTGTTTCTAGCCTGACACCTCATATAAGCTTCTATGAGAGGAAGACAATAGTAAGCGCTAGATTTTGGGATGTCATTGGGGATGAAATTTTTGCCAGTAGATTTGAATAATTGGGCATTTTTGTTTTGGATGTTGATTTGTATGCCACCTAGCCAAAGGTTAGGATTATCCAGTTGGTGCAATTTTGGCCCATAAACCAACCATGGGCCCCATTCATTTATTGGCCTTCCAAAGGTAGGTAGCCCATGGAAATTCCCCTTCAAATGATCCCAATTTTGACCAGTGACCAACAAAAGGTTGCTACTAAAACAATATAAGTCTACAATCCATATTTAGTACGAAAGCATCCATTGATTGGAGGGTTAAGATCGTCCAAAGGGTTTGGGACATGTGGTGTGCCGCTTCAGATGATGTTTCTGGATCATTTGGCAAATGGTTGAACTTTCATTGCGCTTATACAGTATACATTTTAAATGATTTACCTTACCATATGAATTCCTCATACAAGTCCGGTTTCTTGGGCACAAGAGAAACCTGTTTGAGTCCACATGCATGTCAATTTTATGATTCAGACATGCCCTAAATGTGACTGACGAAAAGGGTATTTGGTGTGATGGATATATGTATATATATGTGTGCTTATGAACCACTTTCTTATCCACTTTGTTGCTCGGCCAATGAACTTGACAATTTATTCGGCATGGGTGAGATATTGGTTTGGCATGGGTGAAATATTGGAGGAAACCAAAAAAGAGAGAAGCGGGCGTAGAGGTAAGCTTTAGATTGGGCCTTTTGAATTGGAAGAAAAATATTTATGATTGAAAATGTTTTCTTAAGATTTTTTTAATGTCTTGGTCTGAGTTCTACAAGTTTCCAAGTAAAGAATAATGATATGGTAACTGAGTAAGAGATTGGAACCGAACAAATAGCCTCTTCACATCTTAGCAATCTTGTATATATAGAGAGAGAGATTTACATTTGTAATGTATTTACCTTTATAAGGTTTTAAATTACTTATAGAGAGATATTTACATTTCTAAGATTGTAAGTTGTTTTGAGTCCAATGATCGGTTTTGGACTCTCAATCTGTTGTCATAACAGAAGGGCATATTCGTTTAAGATTATGACAGCCGTTTGTGAATGCGAAACTGATTATTGGACTCAGATTTAAATATAATTTTGAGTCCAGGTTTGGCACTCATAACCGGTTGTCATGATCTTAAATGAACATGGCCCAAACGAACAGGGCCTAAATATTGTGGGATTGTACATCAGCCACTTTGGACCCCTAGATACAGTGGAGCTAGCTGTCCAAGTAAAAAAACGGGGTGGATATACCACTTCCCTTTTCTAATATTTAGTTTTTTACACGTCCCTTTATTTTCTAAATGTAAGCCGTTTAAACCCCTAAAGTCCTTAAAAATCTACTACTTCACCATATTTATTTGGATACGCCCCTTCCAGTACCATATTAAAGTCTCTTTCAATGGGGACTCGATAACTCCCTAATCTCGCTTCCTATGCGTAATTTCAAATAATTGGAAATTCCAAAAGTCTCTTTCAATAGGGACTCCTCAAAACACACGCTGCTACCCTCGGTTGATAAAAAAAAACTGCCTTTTCGATGACTCTCAATATGGCTTCCTCTCCCAAGTTCTCTCTCTCTCTCTCCCTCTCTCTCAGGCAACCTTTTCTGATAGATTTTTGTTTATGGTAAGTGCTTCGTGTCTGTGGTTTCTACGCCGTCCATATAATGGGCTAAATAGGTTGTGCCTAAAAAATCGCCGGGTTCGGATCGTTCGTACAACAGGGCCCAAACAAACAGTGCTTCGTGTCTGTGGTTTTTAGGCACAACCTATTCTTCGCCCATTATATGGACGGTTAGGATGATCCGATGATCCAAACCGTCCATATAATGGGCTAAATAGGTTGTGCCTAAAAAATCATTTCTATAGGATGATCCCAACCCTCCGATCTATAGATGAACTGCATATTTGGAAACCTCTATAGATGAGAGGGAAATCATTTTTCTGGCATAACCTATCTACGTATTGGCCCATCATATGGATGGTTAGGATCATCCTATAGTGTGGTCTGTACAGTACTTTTTGAAAAATAAGCGACTATATAAGGGCTTACATGACGTGGCACGAACGATCCGAACCCGGCGAGTGTGGCCCGCCACCACGTAAACGCGCAAAACCCAGTAAAAAAGAAAGAAAAAGCCAAAAGAGGAATTGGGGGTTGAGAGAGAACAAGAGGAAAGAGAAAAGCGCGTGGGAGGCCGGCCCCCATTTGACAATGGCGGAGGAGAGGGTTTGAGAGAGAAGGTGGAAAAAGGGCAGAAAAGAGAAAAAAGCGCCAATTTACATTTCACTCCCTCTTTTTTTTGCCCATTTTGCACTTTTCTACCTGCCTTTCAATTCCCCCCACCAACATTCTTTATCGTAAGTATTACTTCCCTCTTACGCGTTTATTGCTTCTTTTTTTTCTCTCTCTTTGTTCCTGTAATTTTCTTTCTTTTGCTTTTTGTTCGGATTGCTTCCAAACTAGGTTTCTTTTTTTATTCTTCCTTCATTTCTTTTTCCCCTGTTTTCCCCTAATCCTACATTGTTTCGTTGGGATTTGTGTTAGAGTTTTGGTACGTACATGTTATGGTCTATATGATGTACTTATTTTAGAATTATGCATTTTGTTATGCCCAATTAGAATTGTAACAAGTTTCTAAGATGCCCCTTCTTGGATTTTTATTTTTTTTTTCAAAAGAGAATGCAATTCTCTCTCTCTCTCTCTCTCTCTCTCTCTCTCTCTCTATATATATATATATATATATATATATATATATATATATATATATATATATATATATATATATTTTTTTTTTTTTTAAAATTTTTTTTTTGTTGGTTAGTGATTTCTGATTCTAAGTTTTGTATGGGTATTCCAAATTTTGTTTTCAGATGATGGTTAGATGGAATCAGGTGCATAGGGTCTTATTGGTTGTTTTGGTTCTTCACTTGCAAATCCAGGAAAGTTGGTCGATTAACGATGAAGGTAATTCTTTGTTATTTTTCCATCTTGATTTTGTGATATTTTGCCATAATTCTATTTGATGACCTTTGTATTAGATCCTATATCTCATCAATGTCGATGGAAATGCAGGGTTGGCTTTATTAGAATTTCGAGCGAGAGTTGAGACCGACCCGTATGGCGCCTTATCCAATTGGAATCTTGATGACACCGACCCGTGTATGTGGTCTGGTGTTAATTGCGTCAATGGTGAAGTAGAAATGCTGTAAGTCACTATATCTTTCTCTCTAAATTGTATTCAAATTTCTTGTAATTGCTTTAGCAAATCCATAGAGTTAAATTAAATCATTTTATAATTGCATCAAATTAGACTTTCTTCAATGACTTCTTTGAATGATTTAACATACTTGTTGTCGTTGAAGCTAGTCTTCAACAAGTAAAGAACTGTTGATCAAAATTGTCTTTTATATGTCGAAAATTATATGTTTCTTCATCGTCATTTACGCATATTATACCTGACCATTTTTTATGCCCGGCGTCCTGTGCGGAAAATTTCGAGATATTTGAATGAACAGATTGTGTAGGTTATTCTGAAGTCATATTCAATTCCACCTGTAGGGACCTAAAAGAGCTTTCTCTAGAAGGGACATTGGGACTTGAGCTAGGGAAGCTTCGCAACTTAAGAGCTATGTAAGCATTGATTTGGCAAAATTTAGACTCTTCATCTTTCCAATCATTCCATACTTGGTTTTTGACCCAGGTGCTAACCTTGCATAGATGCATGGTGTCTATAACCTGCCCTCAGCATTTCATGATTTGCTTACATATTTCCCTTTGTTTACATTGGCAGCATCCTCTATAAGAACCATTTCTTTGGCATCATCCCTAAGGAGATTGCAGGACTTACTATGCTGGAGGTATTGGATTTGAGGGGTAATAGATTGAGTGGAAAAATTCCAGTGGAAATAGGGGATATGCAGTCACTTAAGCACGTGTAAGTCCATAATGACAATTGTATACATGTAACCTTTTGTCCTAGGCGCTCAGAATGTCAACTTAACTTGTTTCCATGTGTTTGCCAGCCTACTTTGCGACAATAATTTTCATGGCATGCTTCCTGAGTTCAGGAAGCTCAATATGATCACTAAGCTACAATACGATCAAAAGCTGACATCCAGTATAAGCAGAAAATTGGGAAATTGGTAAGATTCTATTTATTGCTTTTAAATAAATAGAGGAGGAATGATAGGTGCAAGGGCCCTCTTTATGCAAGGGCCGGAGAAGGGCCCTTGAATTGATCCACATCATTTTTAAAGTCGGTTGAGAAACTGAATTCGGTTGCGCTTAATGATGTGGATCTATTAAAGGGGCCTTCTTTAGCCCTTGCATAACTTGCATCTATCTGATAAGTTAGCTAATTATGACGTTGGTTGTACTGATTTAGTTGTGTGGGACAAAATGTTAGATTTGTGGGTGGCCTACTGGCTGGATTTCGGTTCTCATTTCTTTTGCATTTTCTTGTTTTTATCCTATTCCATTTTCTAGCTGCATTTTGTAACTTGTAAGTTCGGGAGATGATATTTTCACTCCCCCTGCATTACACACACACTCCCCTTATAACGTGATTTGACGTCAAAAAGCGTTAAAGTTGCCCACTTTTCACATCAAATCACGCTATAAGGGGAGCGTGCGCGTAATGCAGGGGGAGTGAAAATATCATCGCCCTTTGTTTTATATAATAAACTTAGCAGTCGCCGTTCAATAATAATAATAAGAGGAAAGTGTTTCTGCACAGGGAGCTTCCCTGCGCTTAAGTGGCTTAAAAAGCCTCCCATTGGTTCGTATAGCGGGTCCACCTATGCGGGTCCACAAAAAAGTGACCAACGGGTAAGCCACTTAAGTGCAGGGAGCTCCCTGCGCAGCTATGCAGGAACACTTTTCTCTACTAATAATAATAATAGTTTGAAGAAAAAAAATTATTTGAACCTTGGTTTGTTATACAATAGTTTGATTTTATTGATTTTTGATGAAGAAACTTGTGGTAGCAACCGGGCAAAAACCATTTTGATGGCACTACAAATGCCAATATAGAAAATGTCTCGCTAACAATAGAGCAATGCTCCAATATGGTAAAATAACTGTTCTAAAAGGCGGCCGGCTAGGTGCTGGGCGCAGAAAAAACGCACCGTCCAGGCCCTGGGCGTTTAAAAAAGCGGTCTCACCGCCTGGACGTTATTAGGCGGCCGCCCAGGCCCTGGGCGTTTTTGACTTTTTGTTATTATTTAATATTTAGTGCTTATTCATAAAATGGTTTGGATTGTTATGTATTCAAGTATTTGTATTTTATATAAAAAAATGCAAGATATTATGAAAATATATTAATATCTAAAAAAAAATGAAAAACGCCTCAAAACGCCTGGGCGCTGGGAGGTCAGTCAGCCTCCCAGCTCCGCCCAGTGCTTTTTAGAACATTACTAAAATTCTTACCATTTAAAAAAAAGATACAATATTGTAAAATTTTAGGAAGACAAGGTTTTAGTTTAAGGAAGATTCATTATAATTTCCTTTAATGAGGTATGTAGTTGGTGGTAAATCCTGGTTTATTAGCTAATGTCTCTACATTAATTGGGATTTAGAAAGCATCCCAATTAATGTAGCGAGGATATTTAGTAATTTTATAAAGACTTGACTGGCTTCAGTAGCTTCTTCCAGGAGATATGAAAAGATGATTGGTGAATTTTCATTTTCTTTCAGAAAAGATGAATTCCTTGAATTAGGTTCTCTGCATGTCGTTTTTGGTTGTGGTGAAAATATGCTACGACTGTATAGAGTCTATAGACTAGTTCTCTAGTTCCTATCAATTTTTCTTTATCTCTTCTCTTTGTTTATAAATCGTGGCGTCAATTGTTTCTTTTTCTTTCTTTCTTTTTTTATGTTTTTTGAAATGCCTTTTTTAATATTTTTTATAAATATCTCAACTAAGAAAATTGTTTGCTGTCAAGGTTCAAGTTTGGAAAAGGCTCTTCACACGATCATAAAGAAAAATGCTATGACAATCTATCAAGTGAGTTGCTTATTGATACTTATATTTGTATCGCTGAAGTTACAAGGTTTATGCCCCTACGGGAAATAATTTGTTTCTCATTGCTAGCAGGATTAACTGAATCATATATAGCACACAATGTACATCTTTTACAAACTGCCGGGCGTCGTCGACTTCTTGAAGAATCTCATAACCTCGCTGCCACTCCAGTGAGCGGTGCCATCCCCGATGAGATCACTACTATTCCATCACTTGGTACCGGTTCTTTTCCTGCTATATCAAACTCCCCTAACAAAAGTGGCAAGGAAAAACAATTGCCAGCACCCACATTGCTATCTTCGGCAAATCCTACCAGCATTCTGAAACCTCATGCCAACACTTCTCCAACTAACAATGAAAATAATGTAAGTAAAGGATTGGAAAGATGGAAGTATGTGTTTGTACTTCCAGCTGGGGCCTTTCTTCTTACTGTCGCTGCAGCCATGATTTTTATGTGTCGGAGTCGAGGAGTGGCAACGATTGGCCCTTGGAAGACCGGACTAAGCGGCCAGTTGCAGAAAGCATTTGTAACAGGTGATTTTCATTCAGACGCCATTTCTTATGTAGCATATTAGTAAGCGTTCAAAACCATATCTTGAAGTAATGTACCTTTGGATCCATCCTGATAAAAACTGCAGGACTCAAACGGAAAAAAACACTGCTTCAAATTGTAGAACAAATGGGTGGTCTATATAAACAGATTTCCATGCCTATACATTTCATATTTAGTTGCAAGCACGTTTAATCAGATTTGAAATTTTCCAGGGGTACCTAAGCTAAATCGAGGAGAGCTGGAAACTGCTTGTGAGGATTTCAGCAATATTATTGGCACTTATCCTCATTTCACACTATTCAAGGGAACATTATCAAGTGGAGTTGAGATAGCGGTTGCATCGACCTCAGTACCATCTGCCAAAGATTGGTCAAGATGCTCAGAAGTTCATTTCAGAAAGAAGGTATTGTATTCATTTTTGGGGCACACTTGGAAAGCATCATACCTTTTATTTTTTGAATGGTGGAAAGCATCATACCTTAAACAGTGTATATACCGAATGAACTGAAACAACAAATAACATTTTATAATTACAATGCATTTTTGGATTTCAAATGTTCAGATAGATACATTGTCGAGGGTGAACCACAAGAACTTTGTCAATCTTCTTGGCTATTGTGAGGAGGATGAACCTTTCCTCAGGATGATGGTATTTGAGTATGCACCCAGTGGGCTCCTTTCTGAGCATTTGCATGGTAAGAACTTTACCGGATTTCGAATTGTTGAAAGTTTATGATTTAGAGGTTCGAAAATCAAAGACATTCTCATGGAACTTCTTCTTGTGTTCTGTTATTGCAGTTAAAGAAGTTGAACACCTTGACTGGGCTGCAAGGATGAGGATTGTTATGGGTGTGGCATACTGTCTCCAGTACATGCACCATGAGTTGAACCCACCAGCAGTACATTCCAATCTACAGTCTCGTAGTATCTGTCTCACTGATGATTTTGCTGCCAAGGTTCACCGGCCGTATCTTCAGTGTCATTTTTTTTTTCTAATTCTGTCTCTTGCACATATTTAGACTAATGAAAATGTGGTTATTTTCAGATTTTGGAATACAGCTTCTGGAAAGACTTTGTGGCAAAAGGGAAGATATCAAGGGATGAAGACGCAGATCCCTCCGAATTGCCATCCACGGATACTGAAAGCAATGTCTATAGTTTTGGAATGTTGTTGCTCGAAATCATTTCTGGAAAGCTTCCTTATTCTGAAGAACAAGGATCTCTTGCAAACTGGGTAACACATTTGATTTCTTTAATTATTTTTACAAGAGGGAAGAAACTTTTTTGTTGTTTCTGATTGCCAAAGAATTGCTTTTCAGGCCGCTGAATACTTAAACGATAAGCGTAGTATCAGCTATTTGATCGATCCCACATTGAAGTCCTTCAAGAACAATGAACTGGATGTGATCTGTGAAGTTATTCAGGAGTGCATTGATCCGGAACCAAGGCAGAGACCCACAATGAAGGAAATTACAGCCAAATTGAGGCAAGTTTTAGGCATCTCCCCCGATGCGGCAACTCCAAGACTCTCTCCGCTTTGGTGGGCTGAACTCGAGATCCTTTCAGTGGAAGCTAGTTAGTTCTATCGCCGTGGATCCACCTTCTTAAGTTTCTCTATAACTGTGTCTGCAATATATCTGTATAATATGTGCTTTTCCCTGCTACATATTGATTTACCATTGTGCCGACCTCTCTGTATCTGTGTCTCTACCGCCATAAAAATTCGTTTGTTATTTCATTTTTTCATATTTTTCCCCAAGCCATGACAATAAAGTGAGACAGAAGGTCTCACAACTGTGTGTTGCTTGCCCAACTTATACAAGATATGTACTTGTAGACTTTCTACAAATTTACCATTTCAATCTGTAACTGAGTGCAGTATGATGCATCCTAAAACCGATTTTATAATTCGGTTTTGGAAGCTGTAAATTATTTCTTTGAAGTTTTGCATTTCTCACATGGAAGTCCTGGATTGTTTTTGGATTTGTGTCTTGATTTCACCTAGGAGAAAGAAGATGGAAAGCAACAAGAGGGTTGTATTATTTGCTGACACGATGACCCTTTGAAGTATGTAAGATTATGTAATTAGATTAGCTATTTTTGTTCATTGACCATATGTTCGAGTCTTGTTTGAGTATGCATCTGAAGGAATGTATCAAATCTAGAGTTTGATCTTCAGGATTATACATATCCTAACCATGTTAATTCAACTTTCCTTTTCAAAACTAATGAAGTAAAATTGCATCCTGTTGGGTTACATTCTTTAACTTTTCTCAGCAATGGTTCAATGAAAAAACCAAGATTGGTGATCTTCAACATCGATCCCTTCGGGCCTGCTCCTTTTATTTCCCACTCTGGAGTGGCATATGGATTCCTCATCCCACATCCAATTGATAACAAAGAAGGTTTCCCGCGCCTGTTCACGTGCGCAGGATCTATGTAGGAAAATGTTTCTCGAGAAACTGCTTGCCCACCTTTTATCACTAGTTTTCCCGGGAAAGCAAATCCGACCAAAATAATGGGATTTGGTTTCCCACACTAGTGAGAAAAGAGACATTTCCACGTTATTTTTGGCAATTCCATGTCATTATTTGACATATTCCACCCAGGCTTGTTATTTTCTCAGGAAAGCAAGTGAACACCAGAATTATATCTTGTCAAGAAAAAAGGAGTCTGTTTCCAGGGATTTGCTTTCCCGGGAACGCAAGTGAACAGAGCCTAATGGGGCCGGCTCTCTCATCTACCCTGTTAATTCTACTATACATGGATTGTAGGGTGTATGCACTATATGCTATATTAATCTTCATAGAAAAGACCCACTTATCACATGAACCGTATAAGCCATGCTATTAAATCCGCTTAAATAACTATCTTTACAATCCAATCAGCGAATATTGACCATCCATCCAGACTACAATTGGCGGGCACGCTACCCAGGTGGAAATTCCCTAAAATTCGAATTGATCGGACCTTCCTAGACGTTGATTTTTTTCATCGGGCCACAAAAAGTCCATAACATACCCCATTAACTGGCTTGTTGGATTATCTAATTGGCCTTATTTTGGGGCAGAACCCAATCCACACTGTAGGGCCATCATTTCGACGGTCCTGATTGATAGCCATTTGTCTAACAGAGATGGTTTATGCACAAAACTCTAGGCCACGTTGAAGATTTAGATTTGTATTCCTCACATTTGCAGTTAAGATTTTGAATCGGATCAGATCCTTAGATTTCCAAATCAGCTACGACAGTGAAAATATCCGATTTGCAGATCTGTTCTGCAAGACAATACTGCGAAATCAATATTTGTAGCAATTACATTCACCCAAGCAGCTCCTCGACCTTGCTGCTGCAGCACCTGAGACGTCCGTCCCTTCCTCTCTCTCTCTCCCTCTCACAACATGAGCATGAGGATGAGGATGGTTGATGTATTTTGTATCCAAAATTCAAATCCAAATCCAAATACATAAATACATGAGGTATCCTTTTGTATTATCACAATTACTAGGGACCATCACAGAAGGCATTTTGCGGACCGGCTGTTGCTCAGACAGCTGAATTAAATGAATAAGACAAAATTTAAATGAACAAGACAATCTATTGAAAATTGAGCTTATGTGGCTGTTCTCATGCAACAGCCAGTCTACCAAAATGCCTCCTGTCATGGTCCCTAGTAAATCCCACAATACTATAGTTAGTAACTGGGGATTTGCTAGTCAATTTGGGGGAAAGCCATTTCGCGGCTGGCTTTTGCACGTGAAACCAGCTACACATGTTGACTTTTTGGCTGATTTTGTCTTATTCATTTAATTCGTTTGGGGTGGCTGTTCTCAAGTGCAAAAACCAGCCATGAAATAGCTTTCCGCGAAATTGCCTAGCAAATCTAAAGTAACTGTGCTCTTACATTAATGTTTAGGTATATGACACGTGGTTGTTAGTTTATATTTTAATTAAATTTCATTAAGCATTCAGCCATTTTCATTTTCTTCCAAAAATGACCTGTCTTTCTTTCCCCCCATAAAAAATTAAAAAAAGGTGTTTGGGGTTCTTTAAACTCTTCCTCTGATAGCTCTTTTTTTTTTTTCTTTTCTCTCTCTCTCTCATCAATATTTGCCTACTCAAACGGATCGAGATTTGTTCTTGGCTACCTTGATAGAGGTTGGTTGGTACTTTGCCTACTTTCTTCATCTTCCATTAAAACTAATCAAAAAGCACAAATTTTCCAGAAAAAAAAAACATAGTAGTACAATAGTAGTAGTAGAAGAAGAAGTAGATTGCATGGAAGTATAGAAAGTGGTTATAAAAAGAATTTCAAAATAACCTCCAATCCCATACGTTGAAAGTCTGCATCTATATCAAGTAAAAATCACCCAACTTTTGCAATTTTGAGATGACAGAATTCTCTATTCCAAAGCCTTCATTGCCGGTTAGGTCCAACCCATGAAAGATCTCATGCATTAAAACCTCCTTGAAAATCTCTCTCTTTTCACCGGGGAATATTGGCAAACCCTGGTCCGTCTCTCTCCAAACAAATCAATCCCTCTGTGTAATTCGATTTGTTTGTTATACTTCAGATTAGGAGAAGAAAATGAAGAGAGAAAATGAGGTTGTGGGCTGTCCTTAATTCGAGTATTTACCATTTGGGTCTGTGGAGGATTAATGGAGAAGAAAGGGACGATCTTGATGCAACGGTACGAGCTCGGGCAAGGAACATTTGCAAAGGTTTATCATGTGAGGAATCTCTCCTCCGGCGAGAGTGTTGCTATTAAAGTCATTAATAAGGAGAAGGTATGTTGATTTTTCTTCCTCTGTTAAAAAGAATAGACACATGGTAATTCAAATTTTTTTTTTTTTTGAGCAAAAGATAACTATATTATTAGAGACAAGAGATTACAAGTGCACGTCGACGGGCAAAGATTGTCCAACATATAAGGAATCCCGCAAGGCTCCTGATTTGGTCAGACAAAAGAAATAAATCCATCTTCATACGATGTTGAAATTTCATCCAAAAACCTAGCTAATCTCCAAGGCCTACACTCTTACTTTGAATCCGAGAAAAAACATTAGACGAATCGTTTTCCACCTCTATTTTACGTTCCATTTGTTCCCTAAATATGCGCATGCTGTTAGAGTATAAAAGATTAATAATGCCTTTCTCCAACAGCTTAAGCTTTTGGAGTAAACCTTTATTTTACCTTCCATTTGTTCCCTAAATTTGCGCATGCCAAGGTGGATGGCCCAAGCCTCAGTCTCCATGGAATCTATTAAACCGATCGGACTGAAAGACACAAGAAGGATGACGCCATTGTTATCTCTGGCCCAAATTTAAATTTACATTGTAATTCAAATTTACAACTTATGTAAGTCGTTGATAAGGAGAAGTATGCTGACTTTTCTTTGTCATTAAAAAGAAGACACATTGTAATTCAAAATTACAACTTGTACTCCTTTGTCACTTTTCTGATACAACTTGTGCGCTTTCGCGAATTTCAAACCCAAATTTGAATCTACATTGCAATTCAAAATTACAACTTATGCGCTTTTGGTCCTTTTGTAATACGATTGGTTTGCTTTCATGAATTTCAACCCAAATTTGAATTTATATTGTAATTCAAAATTACAACTTATGCTCTTTTGTAAATGATTCATTAGCCGACCCCAACTAGTTTGGGACAAAGGTTTAGTTGAGTTGAGAATGCTCTTTTGCCCTGCTTTTTGTGCTTTTGTGAATTTCAAACCCAAATTTGAATTTACTTTGTAATTCAAAACTAAAACTTGTGCTCTTTTGTCTTTTTGTGATACAACGTATTTTCTTTTGTGCTTCCGTGACTTACAAACCCAAATTTGAATTTCTCTCCATTTTACCGACAACAAGGTGCTCAAGGTCGGGTTGATCGAGTAAATCAAGCGGGAGATCTCCGTCATGCGGCTCGTCCGCCACCCAAACGTCGTCCAGCTCTACGAGGTCATGGCCAGCAAGACCAAGATCTATTTTGCCATGGAGTATGTAAAAGGCGGTGAGCTCTTCAACAAGGTCATCAAAGGGAAGCTCAAGGAAGATGCTGCTACGAAGTATTTCCAGTAATTGATTGGAGCCGTCAATTATTGTCACAGTCGTGGGGTCTACCACCGGGATCTCAAGCTAGAAAATCTCCTCCTGGACGAGAATGGCAGCCTCAAGGTGTCGGATTTCGGCCTAAGCGCTCTCGGAGAGTCCCGGAGGAACGACGGTCTCCTCCACACAACTTGTGGAACGCCGGCATATGTTGCACCAGAGGTCATCAACAAGAAGGGATATGATGGTGCCAAGGCCGATATTTGGTCTTGTGGTGTCATTCTTTTCGTTCTAATGGCAGGTTATCTTCCATTTCAGGACTCAAATCTCATAGAAATGTATAAGAAGATAAGTAGAGGAGAATTCAAGTGCCCCAACTGGTTCTCCCCTGAGGTGCGCAAGCTTCTCTCTAGGGTACTAGACCCAAATCCACCCACACGAATTACCATTGCTAAGCTCATGGAAAATCTCTGGTTTAAGAAGGGATTTAAACCAGTTGAGACCCGGCCCAAAAAAGAAGAGGAGGCTACATTTACGCAACAAGACATTGCTATGTCCTTCACATTGGATTGCAACCAGGAAGACCAGGAGGCCAATGTTGCAAACCCCATGAAACTTAATTTTATGAATGCATTTGATATTATATCTCAATCTCAGGGATTCGATCTTTTGAATCTGTTCGAGAAGTCGAGCATTCAGAAGGCAGAATCCCGGTTCACGACGCAGAAGCCTGTGTCGACGACTGTGTCAAAGCTTGAGGAAATTGCGGAGAATGAGAATTATAAGGTAAAAAAGAAGGATGGGTTGGTGAAATTGGAAGGGAAAAAGGAAGGGAAGAAAGGTCAGCTAGGTATAGATGCAGAGATTTTTGAGGTTACACCTTCATTTTACGTGGTGGAGGTGAAGAAATCATCTGGGGATACATTAGAGTACCAGGATTTCTGTAACCAAGGCCTCAAGCCTTCTCTTAAGGACATTGTATGGGCTTGGCAAGGAGGTGATCAACAGCCACAACAGCAGCAACCAGAAATTGGTTAAGTGACCTTTGTATGCTTTTCTCTCCTCTGATCTAAATGGGTGGTCTAGATGTGATCATGTGAAATCTACAGATAGGTATTTTCTGCCTCCTTGTTTTCCTTTTTCTCTTTTGATTTAATGTAATTTTATGTTTTTGTAATATGCTTTTCGACCTTGTATCCTACTAAAAATGCTTTGTATAAAAATGGAAAGAACAAAATGTTGGCATAAACACATATCTAGACATGTGAGAGAATGCATTCAAACAACTTCCCACCACCACCATTACCATTCCTTTCTTAGATAGTCTTTTATTGGTCTACATAGATCCATCCAACTCAAGAGAAAGTCATCATACTTGTAAGCCAATATAAGTGAGGTTTTGTTGGTTTCAGTTCAAGACAAATGTTCTCCCAACTTGGTTGCCTGTTTTTCATTTATATCTATTGAGGCATCAACTTGTATCCCAATGTGTCGGGAGAATCGAAGTATTTCCATCATGACGAATACACGCCACAAGAAGCCTGTCTTGCCTTATTCAAGCAACTTATTCCCAATAATAATCTCCTAAAAATCTTTATTTACTATCACACACAATAACTTTTTGTTGTAAAATATCCCTTCTCTTCTCAATGAAGATGCAACTGATATCTTTCATTTCAGATTTTCATAAGGCTTCGAGGGGTTTTCCCAGGGGCATCTAATAGGTTGGAGAGTTCACAAGAGGTTTGAGTATGGATTTTTGATGTTGGGGGTTCTTGATTTCCATTTCCATATTTTTGGATTTCGTTAGTGAAGCTGATCGGGCAGTTTTTTATGGTAGCGAAATGTAGTTCTAAGGTTACTGCAGGCCTGATTATCAATTTCCCTAGCATACTGTCATGGGCCGCATGTGTAAATTAAATTTATATCATTTATTTATTTTTTATTTCGGATTTGCTAGCGTCCATCGCAGAAGGCATCTAATACAGACTTTTATTTCATATGTAGTTTCTATTGCTAATCACATCACTATAGACAAAAAAAAATTACTACAGATGCAAGATTTACTTATGTATAAACTGTGAAAGTTAATGATTATTTCCTACTATGTCAGTCACTTTGTTTGCTTAAGAGCAGTACTGATAAAAATATATAACTCAACACAACTGAATAGTAGAACGTGGATAACCTGGGTAAATAATTCACTGATTGTTGTAGGAGATCAAATTAGTAAGCTTATGTAGTTGGTAAGCTTATGTAGCTTATGTAATTCACATGATAGGGACAAATAAATCTCATAGAACCAACTCAAATGTAAGGACTGTATTCACTTTTTTCCCACATTTATTCTTTTTTTTTTTTAAAGGTTTTAAATCACACTTTTTTTCCCGTCCCGTGCATCGCACGGGTTGCCCACTAGCTATATATAAAGGATATATAAAGCAGCAGGCGCTCATGTGTGCCTATAAGGCTATAAATACTATTCAAATCTAAATCTCTTCATTTCTCCACTCTCTTCAAATCATGTGGATTTCAATTTCTCTTGCAATCTTACTAACGTGGTTTTACTGCCTAATTTTTTCCGTTAGACTAGGTTCCAATTCACGTGTTCCGGCAGCCGATGATTCGGCAGTTCACATATTCCGGCAGCCGACGATTCGGCAGTTCCCGATTCACATGTTCCGGCATCTCTGGTGGATCCTGGTGCCGATTCACTCTGTGCCAATTCACATGTTCCACTTGAAGATCCTGCTGCGGATTCACTCGTTGCCAATTCACATGTTCCGCGAGCTTGTCTTGCCCTTTCTGCATATTGTGATTTAAAACAAATTTTTAGAAACTTTGTGCTCCAAGCACAATTGCTGATCGCATTTGCCATGAGGCGTATGGTCTAAGTGAATGGCTGTTTTTATTTTTATTTTTTTAATTTAATTTTAATTTTAAAAATTTTTTTGTTAGAATTGGGAGGACCTGAAGGATGAAGTTGTAGTTGGTAAGCTTTAAAATTTTAATTTTAATTTTACTAAAATTTCTTTTCCTTTGGTAGCTAAAAAGTCCTGGACTACCTGTTAGATTATTTGATTAAGGGTTACTGTTATATTCACATGTTTGTAAATAAATAAATGTTCGAATTATCATGTTGTTGGTGGTAGAATTAGAAACTGAGTCGCTTCAAGGTCTAATATCACCTTCCTTAAAGACAAAATTTGTCCCCACCAGAAGTGTGCAAAAGGGGATCCGCAAACTTCCTCTAAGATACAATGAATCATAGCACGAAAATCCTACTAATGTTTTATGACGCCTAGCACAAGCGAAATCAAATCCGAACTGCCCTTCAGAAATTTCAAGCCTTAGAGAAATTTCCAGATAATATTTACGTAGAATAACAGTAGCTAGAACAGTGAAAGAATAAAACAGTATGTAATTTAGAAGGAAAGTAGAAATGTGAATTGGATGCTTCATAAAACAGTACAAAGTTCCCAATTCATTTTGACAGAAATCTACTCTTTTTATAGAGCCTCTGATGTCTTTTCAGTGTAGAGAACACCTCTAGGGCACATTTTCAGAATGTTTGAAAACTAACCGTCAGATCGCACCTATTCGCGATTCAACTGTCCGGATTGATCCTGGAAGTGACTGTTGGGTTGTGTAAAACATCCCTCCAACCCGTAGATTAATTATCTACGGTGCGGATCCCATTGGGCTCTTGACCGTTGGGAGGATGGGACACAATCCAACGGTCCTCATCTAGTAGCCGTTAAACCATGATCCGACGACTCGGATCACACCCGCTGCCACAGCAGCTGTTGGAGCGCACTGGACCAGTCGGGTAATTTTTGTTAAAAAAAAAAAGCTTATTCTGATTGAGAAGTAAGCTTGGCCCAGCAGATATGGGCCTTGAAAGCCCATTAAATACCCTAGTCATGGCTAACATATATGTATGTACTTGGGGCTAAAGTACATACATAAATCCATGTATGCATGCTTATATGTATGCATACATGGGTGTTAAAATACCAATTACTCAAAAAGCTTAAGCTGTTAGAGTTGCGTTATTTAATCATTTATACTTTTACCAATGGGCAAGAATGCATGAGGTAAATGAGATCAAGACTGAATTTATATTAATAAAGTGAAAATAAAACTACAAACCAAGATTACAAATCTCTACTACCCTCTGATGTCTATGCTGTCCATTTAATTCCTTCATTAGGGCAAAGTATCTCCTATTTTACTCCATCGAGCAAAATACAGTTAGATCAGAGGTGTTTAACTCTGTTTTTCCTCACAGTTCTGTGTGTAAATATAAATATTTGACATTTGAAGTTCACTGGCCATGTCCCATAACGCAGCTCAAGAAAACGCACAAATCAAATTAAAAGGCATACTTGGATCACTGCATATCTTCTTTAGAGTCTACGCCTTCTTCAAAGATGGTATCCAATTTGGGAATATTGGAGGGTTTTTGTGGGGAAATGAGAAGAGCTGGTGCCACTTCAATCCATGGTTGAACACATTTAGCCCCCTTTGAAACAAACCATGGCTGCACACATCTAGCCCCCTTTGAAACAATCCATGGTTGCACATATCTAACACCCTTTGTCATGATGGGATTCTTGAAGGGCTTGGGAAATAATAGAGAGGGCTGAAACTTGAAAAATGGGTCAAGAAAAGAGATGGGTTTTTTCTCTAGGAGTTGAGAGAGAGAGGTGTGAGAGATGAGATGGCGAGAAGGGATTATATAGGGAGTGAAAAAAACAATAATAACAAACCCAAGTGGAAAGAGGGTTGCATAGTTTTCCATGTGTAAATCGTTGGAAACTGCCTAAAGCTGACAAGGAAGATGAGAAGGAAAGCACGTTGTGGAATCTATTATTGGAGAAAGAGTGTTGCCTTATTTTCCGGGAAATGT